>NC_141875.1:623278990-623591227 GCF_056163025.1 Triticum urartu
AGCATACCTTTGTTGCACTGTCTATCCTAACGTCGAATTATGACTATGCAGACCGCCACGAGCCCGTATCGACGTATCGTCGGACGGCTCCCTAGGCTCGTCAGATATGGATAGCGATCCACTTCCGACCGCCACCTCCCCTTGCCCTACGGACAGCGCCGAGGTATTGTCTCAAGAGGCACCGAGTCGAGGGGAGACAGTCCCGGAGGCGCCTCAAGGAAACCTTCCGGACTCCGGGAGCAGAGGGAGCAAGGCTCCCGAGGGCTCCGAGTTCGGCCCTCAGCCGAACACCGCGCCGGAACCCCCAGTGGTTCCAGACTCGGTCAGGCGGCCTCCTTCCAAAAGGGGCAAGACGCCTGTGCCAGTGACCTCTGTCCATCCAGAGGCACCGGACAATCTGCTGGGAGCGCTTCGCATCGCTTCCATCGACGAAGAGCACCGCACTATTATGAGTGCGGTGACCCAGAAGGTTCAGTCCGCCAAGAGCGGACTAACTAAAGCCTGTGCCAGCCTTCTAACAGGTTTTGAGGTAAGTTTTTGAAATATGGGGAAAAATATTACCGCATAGACAGTAGCCCCTGATGCTTTGTTCGGTGTTCACAAAGAAAAGCCGAACGGAGGATCAAACAATATCGCAGGAGTCTAATATAAGTATGTCAATATGCGTATGCAGGCTTCGTTGCTGGCCTCTGCCGCACTAACTGCGGAGGTCGCCGCACTGAAGCAAGACCTTAAAGGGTCCTAGGACGAGCTCGGCCTTGCCAAGAGGCAGATCGAGGAGAACAAAGGTAAGTAGTACCTAGTTTATGGATATGTATAAAGAGAATGTGATTGCAAAATGACAGGATCATCGTAAATTTGCCAGGGGCCACGACCAAGGTGGCGACCCTGAAGCAAGCGCTATCCGAGGCCGAAAACAAAGCAGCCAAGGAGCGCACCGAGCGGGAAAGGCATGAGGCACGGGTGGACGAGGTGCAGCAAGAGCTCCACACTCTCGTGACGAAGAACGAGGCATTGGAGCTTGACTTGAAGACGCGAGAGTCTGAGCTTGCCGCGGCCCTCGAGAGCGCGAAGAGTGCCAAGGCCGAAGACCAAAAGGCCTTCCAGGAGATTGATGTGATGAAGAAGATAGCGGCGGGTAAGGCATTCTATATGCAAAGCAAGCATGTGAAAGTAAATTACCTGTTACTTACCCGAATCCGGAGCTCTCCAGGAGCATTCGCAGATTTGCCCCGCAGCGTGTCGGATGCCGCAATGTTTTACCAGGCCGAGGAGGGAAGATCAACGGAGAAGTTGTTCTGGGCCCAATATACTGGGACCGAACACCCAGTGCCTATGAGCGACCAGCTAAAGCAGTTGGTCAAGCTACACAAGGCGGTCGAACAGGCCATGAAGGGCTTTATAGTCCGGCTGTGGCCTGGCGACGCCCTTCCGAACAGCTACTTTAACCTGGTGAGGCGGCTTGTGGATGCCTGCCCACGGCTGGAAGTCGTCAAGCGGTCCGTCTGCATCGAAGGTGCACGCCGGGCTTTCGCCCGTGTGAAGGTGCAATGGGCCAAGCTAGACGCCGTGAAGCTGATCAAGGAAGGGCCGCTGGAGGGCAAGGAGCATCGCCACCCCGAGATGTACTATGAGGGTGTCAAGGGTTCCCGTCTCGTAGCGGACGAGTGTACCAAAGATACAATATTTGAGTAAACTCGCTCGTGTAATCCTGTATTCATGAAAACTTGTTCATATGCGCTATGCAACGCTTGTTTGAATTTAAAATATTACCTTATGTTCAGCTGTTTATCAAATCTGAGAGATGGCTAGTCGTCGGCTTCTGCCCCCATGCCACGAGTGCTGGGGTGTTCGGGATAAACCTGAGCACTCTTGTTCCCATTTTTGGGTCCTTCAAGGGAGGTGTTCAGCACAACGAACAAGGCAATCGGACTATAATGCGTTATCACTCTCACTTAGCCATAGAATTCTATAGTTTTAAATTTCGACGAAGCCCCTAGTGTTCGGAAGGCCGAACTCGGGTCGCGATACACGCCTTAAGCCGGACAGGGCCAACTCCTCGCTCTAAGCGGCAAAAGTCTTTAAGGACTCGAAAACCTCTCGAACAGCGACCAGTCTCTCGCCTTATCATGACAGTCAGTTTTAGCTTTCTCTACTGAGGTGCTTAGCCCAGCAGAACCGGGGCACAATCGCAGTAGTTCTCCCAGTGCTACCTTAGCCGATATAGCGGAACGTAAGGTACCAAAACATGGGAGCCGGGCAAACCCAACTATTGACCCAAGACATGATTCGGAGCTGATGCATATAATGCTATAAGTTCGGGGTGCCGCACTGTTGAAAGTGTCCGGACTTCTCACGCCGTATTGTGGGGTATGCTTAAGCCCCTAGCGTATTGGCTGTACCAGAGTGTACGGGTGCTGGATGTCATGAATGAACATATATATATATATATAAGAAGAATGCAATAATAGTCCTAATGCTATGCATTGTTTATTCAAAAAGGTGCGTTAAAGCAGATTGATACATGCAGTGCAATAAGCAAAAAGTAGGACTATGTCCCCTCCAAGGGCAAGCTGAAGAATAGTATTAAGGCAAGTATTACACGCGTTATCGTAATCCACCTGGGAGTTCCGTGGTGTGACGTAGCTTTCTGCCTTCTTGGTTGTTGCATCATATGTTCGGCAATCATGCTGTCGGACCGGGTTTCCAGAGATTAAAGTCCTAAAAAGAAAATAACAAAAACGGGAAGCCCCTAGTGCGGTTTAAGCCGCGTCTTGGGCGTGTCGTAGTCATGCCCCCCTCCCCACCTGTGCCCATGGTATTTTTAATGTGTAATTATGTACGCGTAGCCATCTCGAATTAAACGAGATCCCGATACAATGTTCATGCTCAAAGCTGGCACTAAATAACAATTATTAAGGTTTAAAACTAATCCCGAAGGTAAATATAGAGGTAGCGTGCCGACGGCGATCACATTGACCTTGGAACCGTTCCCGACGCGCATCGTCACCTCGTCCTTTGCCAGTCTCCGCTTATTCCGTAGCCCCTGCTTTGAGTTACAAATGTGAGCAACTGCACCGGTATCAAATACCCAGGAGCTACTATGGGTACTAGTAAGGTACACATCAATTACATGTATATCATATATACCTTTTGTTTTGCCGGCCTTCTTGTCCGCTAAGTATTTGGGGCAGTTCCGCTTCCAGTGACCACTTCCCTTGCAATAAAAGCACTCAGTCTCGGGCTTGGGTCCATTCTTTGGCTTCTTCCCGGCAGCTTGCTTGCCAGGCGCGACAACTTCCTTGCCGTCTTTCTTGAAGGTTTTCTTACCCTTGCCTTTCTTGAACTTAGTGGTTTTATTCACCATCAACACTTGATGTTCCTTTTTGACTTCTACCTCTGCTGATTTCAGCATAGCAAATACTTCAGGAATGGTCTTTTCCATCCCCTGCATATTGAAGTTCATCACAAAGCTCTTGTAGCTCGGTGGAAGCGACTGAAGGATTCTGTCAATGACCGCGTCATCCGGGAGATTAACTCCCAGCTGAGTCAAGCGGTTATGTAACCCAGACATAGTGAGTATGTGCTCACTGACAGAGCTATTTTCCTCCATCTTACAGCTGAAGAATTTGTCGGAGACTTCATATCTCTCGACCCGGGCATGAGCTTGGAAAACCATTTTCAGCTCTTCGAACATCTCATATGCTCCATGTCTCTCAAAACGCTTTTGGAGCCCCGGCTCTAGGCTGTAAAGCATGCCGCACTGAACGAGGGAGTAGTCATCGGTATGTGCCTGCCAAGCGTTCATAACGTCTTGTTCTGCAGGGAGAACAGGTGCGTCACCCAGCGGTGCTTGTAGGACATAATCTTTCTTGGCAGCTATGAGGATGATCCTCAGGTTCCGGACCCAGTCCGTATAGTTGCTGCCATCGTCTTTCAGCTCGGTTTTCTCTAGGAACGCGTTGAAGTTGAGGACTACGTTGGCCATTTGATCTACAAGACATATTGTAAAGATTTTAGACTAAGTTCATGATAATTAAGTTCATCTAATCAAATTATACAATGAACTCCCACTTAGATAGACATCCCTCTTCTAGTCATCTAAGTATAACATGATCCGAGTCAACTAGGCCGTGTCCGATCATCACGTGAGACGGACTAGTCAACGTCGGTGAACATCTTCATGTTGATCGTATCTTCTATACGACTCATGCTCGACCTTTCGGTCTTCTGTGTTCCGAGGCCATGTCTATACACATGCTAGGCTCGTCAAGTCAACCTAAGTGTTTGCATGTGTAAATCTGTCTTACACCCGTTGTATGTGAACGTTTTGAATCAAACACCCGATCATCACGTGGTGCATTGAAACAACGAACTGTCGCAACGGTGCACAGTTAGGGGGAACACCTTCTTGAAATTATTATGAGGGATCATCTTATTTACTACCGTCGTTCTAAGTAAACAAGATGCAAAACATGATAAACATCAAATGCAATCAAATAATAATAGTGACATGATATGGCCAATATCACATAGCTCCTTTGATCTCCATCTTGGGGCTCCATGATCATCTTGTCACCGGCTTGACACCATGATCTCCATCATCATGATCCCCATCATCGTGTCTCCATGAAGTTGCTCGCCAACTATTACTTCTACTACTAAGGCTAACGCGTTTAGCAATAAAGTAAAGTAATTTACATGGCGTTTCTAATGACATGCAGGTCATAAAAAATAAAGACAACTCCTATGGCTCCTGCCGGTTGTCATACTCATCGACATGCAAGTCGTGATTCCTATTACAATAGCATGAACATCTCATACATATAGATCATTCATCATTCATCACAATTTTGGCCATATCATATCACAAAGCACTTGCTGCAAAAACAAGTTAGACGTCCTCTAATTGTTGTTGCAAGTTTTACGTGGCTGAAGTAGGGTTCTAGCAAGAACGTTTTCTTTCCTACGTGAAAGCCACAACGTGATTTGTCAACTTCTATTTACCCTTCATAAGGACCCTTTTCATCGAATCTGCTCCAACTAAAATAGGAGAGACAGACACCCGCCAGCCACCTTATGCAACTAGTGCATGTTAGTCGGTGGAACCGGTCTCACATAAGCGTACGTGTAAGGTTGGTCCGGGCCGCTTCATCCCACAATACCGTTGAAGCAAGATAAGACTAGTAACGGCAAGAAAGTTGACAACATCTATGCCCACAACAAATTGTGTTCTACTCGCGCAAGAAGAACTACGCATAGACCTAGCTCATGATGCCACTGTTGGGGAACGTAGCAGAAAACAAAAAATTTCCTACGGTTTCACCAAGATCCATCTAGGAGTTCATCTAGCAACGAGTGATTAGATGCATCTACGTACCTTGTAGATCGCGAGCGGAAGCGTTCAAAGAACGGGGATGAGGTAGTCGAACACGACGTGATCCAAATCACCGGAGATCCTAGCACCGAACGGACGGCACCTCCGCGTTCAACACACGTACGGTCAGCGTAACGTCTCCTTCTTCTTGATCCAGCAAGAGGGAAGGAGAGGTTGAGGAAGATGGCTCCAGCAGCAGCACGACGGCGTGGTGATGGTGAAGCTGCAGTACTCCGTCAGGGCTTCGCCAAGCACTATGGAGGAGGAGGAGGTGTTGGAGAGGGAGAAGGAGGCAACCAAAGGCGTGGATGAAAAGCCCTCCTTCCCCCACTATATATAGGAGGGCCAGGGGGGGCGGCCCTAGGAGATCCAATCTCCTAGGGGGTGCGGCCAAGGGGGAGGAATCCTTCCTCCCCAAGGCACCTAGGAGGTGCCTTCCCCTCCTAGGACTCTTCCTCCTTGAAACCCTAGGCGCATGGGCCTCTTGGGGCTGGTGCCCTTGGCCCATGTAGGCCAAGGCGCACCCCCTACAGCCCATGTGCCCCCCCGGGACAGGTGGCCCCACCCGGTGGACCCCCGGGACCCTTCCGGTGGTCCCGGTACAATACCGATAACCCCGAAACTTGTCCCGATGGCCGAAATAGCACTTCCTATATATAATTCTTTACCTCCGGACCATTCCGGAACTCCTCGTGACGTCCGAGATCTCATCCGGGACTCCGAACAACATTCGGGTTACTGCATATACATATCCCTACAACCCTAGCGTCACCGAACCTTAAGTGTGTAGACCCTACGGGTTCGGGAGACATGCAGACATGACCGAGACGACTCTCCGGTCAATAACCAACAGCGGGATCTGGATACCCATGTTGGCTCCCACATGCTCCACGATGATCTCATCGGATGAACCACGATGTCGAGGATTCAAGCAACCCCGTATGCAATTCCCTTTGTCAATCGATATGTTACTTGCCCGAGATTCGATCATCGGTATCCCAATACCTCGTTCAATCTCGTTACTGGCAAGTCACTTTACTCGTACCGTAATGCATGATCCCGTGACCAGACACTTGGTCACTTTGAGCTCATAATGATGATGCATTACCGAGTGGGCCCAGTGATACCTCTCCGTCATACGGAGTGACAAATCCCAGTCTTGATCCGTGTCAACCCAACAGACACTTTCGGAGATACCCGTAGTCTACCTTTATAGTCACCCAGTTATGTTGTGACATTTGGTATACCCAAAGCACTCCTACGGTATCCGGGAGTTACACGATCTCATGGTCTAAGGAAAAGATACTTTGACATTGGAAAAACCTAGCAAACGAACTATACGATCTTATGCTATGTTTAGGATTGGGTCTTGTCCATCACATCATTCTCCTAATGATGTGATCTCATTATCAATGACATCCAATGTCCATAGTCAGGAAACCATGACCATCTATTGATCAACGAGCTAGTCAACTAGAGGCTTACTAGGGACATGTTGGTGTCTATTATTCACACATGTATTACGATTTCCGGATAATACAATTATAGCATGAATAAAGACAATTATCATGAACAAGGAAATATAATAATAATGCTTTTATTATTGCCTCTAGGGCATATTTCCAACAATGCATAATGCGGTACCGCATTGAATCTCACAAATGTGGTTCGCCTGAGCAGTGCATGATAACCACTGTGGAACGGGACTATATCAAAGATTAACTCTTTGCTTCGGAAGTTATCCGGGGATCCGAAGACCACTTCCAGTGTGACTGAGCCTGTGCAATGGGCCTCTACACCTGGTATGACGCCTTTAAAGGTCGTTTTTGTGGGTTTGATCCTTGAGGGGTCTATACCCATTTTGCGCACTGTGTCCTCGTAAAGTAGGTTCAGGCTACTGCTGCCATCCATAAGGACTCGAGTGAGGTGAAATCCATCAATGATTGGGTCTAGGACCAGTGCGGCAAATCCGCCATGACGGATACTAGTGGGGTGGTCCCTACGATCGAAGGTGATCGGACAGGAGGACCATGGGTTGAACTTTGGGGCGACTGGCTCCAACGCATATACGTCCCTGAGCGCACGCTTCCGCTCCCTCTTGGGGATGTGGGTTGCGTATATCAGGTTCACCGTCTGCACTTGTGGGGGGAACCTCTTCTGTCCACCGGTGTTAGGCTGCCGGGGCTCTTCCTCGTCATCGCTATGTGGCCCCTTATCTTTGTTTTCGGCATTTAACTTGCCGGCCTGCTTGAATACCCAACAATCCCTATTGGTGTGGTTGGCTGGCTTGTTGGGGGTGCCGTGTATTTGACACAAGCGATCGAGTATGCGGTCCAAACTGGACGGGCCTGAAGTGCTTCTTTTAAATGGCTTTTTCCGCTGACCGGGTTTAGAGCCTTTGAATCCGGCATTGACTGTCGTATCCTCGGTATTGTCGTTGTTAATGCGGCGCTTATGTTTGTTGCGACATGACCTGCCATTGCCGTCCTTGGTATCCGAAGTACCACGGTTCTTTGATATGTTATTACTGCGAGCCAGCCAGCTGTCTTCTCCCGCACAAAAGCGGGTCATGAGTGTCGTGAGGGCTGCCATAGATTTCGGATTTTCCTGACCAAGGTGCCGGGCTAGCCACTCGTCGCGGATGTTGTGTTTAAAAGCTGATGGGGCCTCTGCATCCGGACAGTCGACGATTTGATTTTTCTTTGTTAGGAACCATGTCCAGAATTGCCTGGCCGATTCCTCTGGCTGCTGAATTATATGGCTCAGGTCATCGGCGTCTGGTGGTCGCACATAAGTGCCTTGAAAGTTGTCGAGGAATGCGGCTTCCAGATCTTCCCAACAGCCAATGGACTCTGCTGGCAAGCTGTTGAGCCAATGCCGAGCTGGTCCTTTAAGTTTGAGTGGGAGGTATTTGATTGCGTGTAGGTCATCACCGCGGGCCATGTGGATGTGCAGGAGGAAATCCTCGATCCATACCGCAAGATCTGTCGTGCCGTCATATGATTCTGTGTTTATGGGTTTGAAACCCTCTGGGATTTGATGATCCATTACTTCATCTGTGAAGCATAAGGGGTGTGCGGCACCTCTGTACTGGGCTATATCGCGACGCAGCTCCAATGAGTCTTGCCCGCTGTGTTCGGCCCGGCCGGATTTACTTTTACTGTATCCGGCGTGACGTTTATCGTCTCGCGTAGTGGCGCGCCCTTGTGATCCGTAGATCGATCTTGCATGTTTTGCTTTGTCCTCCAGTACGTCTCGCAGGTCTGGCATATTTCCCCATGCCTTTTTATTTGAATGGCGTCGGGGTGCAGGCTGAGCTTTTGGCTGGAATGCCTCTCTATCGCGGCCATGAGGTGGCCGATCAGCCACGTCATACGCTTCTTCCTCCAGTCGGGGTAGCAACCTGCATTTTGGGTAACTCTTGGAGGGGCGTTCGAGTTTATATTCCTCGGCCACGAGGACTTCAGTCCATCTGTCAGCTAGCAGATCTTAATCAGCTTGAAGCTGCTGCTGCTTTTTCTTAAGGCTATTTGTCGTGGCTATAAGCCGGCGCTTGAAGCACTCTTGTTCGACGGGATCCTTTGGCACGACGAATTCGTCATCGTCGAGGCTTGCCTCGTCTTCGGAGGGGGCATGTAATTATAATCCTCCGCCTCTCCATCTGCCACTCTCTCTGGAGGGCTGGCCTCTCCATCCTCCTGTCCTAGATTGTGCTGGAGGTAATTGTTGCCATCTTCGGCACTATCCGGAGTGTTATTATTTCCTGTGCCAGTATCACCACTTTTGCTTTGGCGGGACTTAGAGCGGTGCCGCTGACATCGACGCTTGGGTTGCTTCTTGGAGGGGTCATCCTCCGCTGTCTCGTCGCCATTGCCTTCTTTGGGTGTGTCCACCATGTATATATCGTATGATGAGGTGGCTGTCCAGTGCCCTATGGGCAGTGGTTCCTCTTCGTCTCCCGCATCGTCGTCCATACCGTCGATGTCTTCGGAGTCAAAGTCGAGCATGTCGGTTAAGTTGTCGACAGTGGCTACTAAGTGGGTGGTGGGTGGGCAGCGAATTTCTTCGTCGTCCGCATCCCAATCATGCCGGACATAGTTCGGGAGGGTCCTCCTGACAAGGAGAGAGACCTTAATGAGTTCAGTATGTCGGCAAAGGGCGAGTGCTGAAAAATATCCGCGGAGGTAAACTCCATGATCGGCACCCAATCGGATTCGCTAGGAACGGGCGCAGGCGGTTCGGAGTCCATGGCCGGAGAAGGATCCGGCAGTTTGACAACTCGGCTCTCGTGCAGGGTAAGGTCGATGTTCGGCTCGATCGCTGCTGAGGGTAAGGTCTCCGTGACGGGGTCCATCCACCCGTCCATGGACGGCGCAACTGGCTCCGAATTGAGGGTCGGAGCGGCTGCCGGTGCGATCTCCTGAACACTGTCTGATGGTAGAGCTAAATCGCACTCATCGTGACCGCGTGACGCACAAGGCAGAGGCTTGAATCCGTTGAAGATCAAGTCTCCGCGGATATCAGCCGTGTAGTTTAAGCTTCCAAACCTGACCTGGTGGCCAGGGGCGTAACTTTCGATCTGCTCCAGATGGCCAAGCGAGTTGGCCCGCAGTGCGAAGCCGCCGAACACAAAGATCTGTCCGGGGAGAAAAGTCTCACCCTGGACTGCATCGCTATCGATGATCGTAGGAGCCATCAAGCCTAACGGCGACGACACAGAGGAACTCTCAATGAAAGCACCAATGTCGGTGTCAAAACCGGCGGATCTCGGGTAGGGGGTCCCGAACTGTGCGTCTAAGGCGGATGGTAACAGGAGGCAGGGGACACGATGTTTTACCCAGGTTCGGGCCCTCTTGATGGAGGTAAAACCCTACGTCCTGCTTGATTTATTCTTGATGATATGAGTATTACAAGAGTTGATCTACCACGAGATCGGAGAGGCTAAACCCTAGAAGCTAGCCTATGGTATGACTGTATGTTGTCCTACGGACTAAAACCCTCCGGTTTATATAGACACCGGAGAGGGTTAGGGTTACACAAGGTCGGTTACAAAGGAGGAGATATCTATATCCGTACTGCCTAGCTTGCCTTCCACGCCAAGTAGAGTCCCATCCGGACACGAGACGAAGTCTTCAATCTTGTATCTTCATAGTCCAACAGTCCGGCCAAAGGATATAGTCCGGCTGTCCGGAGACCACTAATCCAGGACTCCCTCATGACCCAAGGAACGTATGGTTTGCTTTAAGCGCGGATGGAATTAATCCTTTCGGGGAGCAGAGCAGCAATCACAGCACCTGGCCCGTGACTCTATGTATGTATAACCTTCCTCCTTGGATGTGCATGAAGCGGAAGTTCATTATGATGCCAATTCTCATCCAAGGCCCTAAGCAACCCGGCAACGACATTGATGTGTACCTAAGGCCATTAGTTGAAGAACTTTTACAGCTGTGGAATGGAAACGGTGTACGTGCGTGGGATGAGCACAAACAGGTGGAATTTAACCTGCATGTGTTGCTGTTTGTAACCATCAACGATTGGCCCGCTCTCAGTAACCTTTCAGGACAGACAAACAAGGGATACCATGCATGCACGCGCTGTTTAGCTGACACCGAAAGTATATACCTGGACAGATGCAGGAAGAATGTGTACCTGGGCCATCGTCAATTTCTCCCGACCAACCACCAATGTCGAAAGAAAGGCAAGCATTTCCAAGGTGAGGCAGATCACCGGAAGAAGCCCGCCATGCGTACCGGTGATCACGTACTTGATATGGTCTCTGATTTACACGTAATATTTGGAAAGGGTCCCGGCGGACTAGCTGTTCCGAATGACGTTGAGGGACGCGCACCCATGTGTAAGAAGAAATCTATATTTTGGGACCTACCCTACTGGAAAGAGCTAGAGGTACGCTCTTCAACCGACGTGATTCACGTGACAAAGAACCTTTGCGTGAACCTGTTAGGCTTCTTGGGCGTGTATGGGAAGACAAAAGATACACCTGAGGCACAGGAGGACCTGCAATGTTTGCACGAAAAAGATGGCATGCCTCCAAAGCAGTATGAAGGTCCTGCCAGCTACGCTCTTACCAAAGAAGAGAAGGAAATCTTTTTTGAATGTCTGCTCAGTATGAAGGTCCCGGCTGGCTTCTCGTCGAATATAAAGGGAATAATAAATATTCCAGAGAAAAAGTTCTAGAACCTAAAGTCTCATGACTGCCACGTGATTATGACGCAACTGCTTCCGGTTGCATTGAGGGGGCTTCTACCGAAAAACATCCGATTAGCCATCGTGAAGCTATGTGCATTCCTCAACGCAATCTCTCAGAAGGTGATCGATCCAGAAATCATACCATGGCAATTCTGCTGAAAACAGCATCATTTCGGGTTAGTTCCATTCAAATCATGCAAGTTAGAGTCCAAAACAAGGGCAAAAGTGTTTGGAAAAGTAGATACGACGGAGACGTGTCAGTGGTAGATGGCACGGGCGATGATGATGGTGCGGCGACATGACAACTTATGACCAGAAATTGAAACTCTAAAAGACTAGACTCTAAGACCAGGAACTAGACACGACGATGCACCACAAATTCAACAAAGCAAAATACTGAAATTACTATGCAAAGGCTCAGACTGGTTCGGATATGATGAACTAACCCTAATTTTTTTGGCTTTTTCATGGACTGTAGGTATGAAGAATAGACTCGATCTAAACTACGAAAAACTGTAAAATCTCACCGAGCAACCTGGAAATATGATACCACTTGATAGAGGCAAAGGTGTCCCGTCTTTCGACAAGATGGTGGCTATCGTTTTGGTGGAAGCCGACTTTGACGATCCGACTACGAACATGCGAGGACGTCGCGCCTTAGAAATCGCTAAACCAACTCCGAGAGGTTATTGACCACGGCGGAGCACGATCAACCTGACCATGAAGGTTTGTTTCTTGCACGCAAACAAAGAACAAGAAAGAAACTAAGATTGCAATCTGGATATTGCGAATATAAGAGGAAAGCTTTATTGATCAAGGTGGGGTTCTGTGATGCCTTTGTCTGGTCGTTGAACACAAACGAAGTACTCGAAGTTGTAGCTATGGAGAACTTTAATCTAAACAAAAACCCCAAGTCTAAACGGCGCCCTAAGGGCTGCATATATGGAGGAAGAGGGGGGGATTTCGTGGCCCTTGGAGGAGGGGTCCGAAACCAACCCTAACTCTTGTTTCCCCACACATACGGACTCTAAAAACAACCTATACTTCAGTATTTCGAAAATACATGGGCCTGGCCCAATAATAAGGTGACACAGCACCTAGAATAGCCTCTAGACAAAATGTATGAAGTGGCATCTTGTATATTTCATCCAAGGCTTCATGCACTCCTTATGGTGGCTTCAAAGTCCTGAAATCATCATGTGTAACTCCGTTCTTGATCCCGTTGCGCATGCCATCATCTCCATGCTTGGTCTTGCTCCAGTGTTCATCCCTCTTATCCATGACAGGCCCTTCATTTGTAAGCAAAACAAATGTATCCAATTTAGGCAGCATCATATTCTCATGAACATTAGAATCATTACCAAGAAATGAAAGTACCTGATAATTTAATTGGCATGCGCGAGCTCTAGTAATTGGTCCAGTATGTATAGCAGCAGGGGTTGTGGCCCCTGAAGCCCATGAAGACAATGCCAATGCCCCTGCTCCCCCTCCAAGACCTCACATAATGGAGCTGGCATTTGATCGTGGTCAGCAAGTTATGGTTCGATGGCCCATTCTGACTCCTCCGCCTGCTGCTGGTCCACAATTTGAGTACCACGTCGAGCACAGGCCTCAAGTCCAAAAGCCCAAGCCAAGAGTTCCACATTCCCAGGCACTGCCACTTCACCTAGGGTCTTCAATGCGAATGGCTTCGTGGCACATAATACCTTCTTCAACAGCTCCAAGAACCCTTATACCAAACCGCGCATTTCTTTAGATCGGTTCTAGAGCTATCAGCAGCGCAGCTACTATTCCTGTGTCCTATACAATCAAGGGCGCATATTTCCACATATGCGCCTTGACTCTGAAGCTATGCCTGGTCTGCCCTGCCTCGAAGAAGCATTGGACTATTTCAGAGATGTTGGTCTGCTGCAGTTCATCACCGACAAGGAGCACTGGAATGAAGAATTGTTGCTTCAATTCTATGCCACTCTTCATATTCGAGGCTACAGCAGGGATCCGAAGACTTGGGTCCTTGAGTGGATGACAGGCAATGTCCATCATGAAGCTAAAGCTCTTGATATCATTGAGCTCATAGGCCTGCACACTCTTGGTGAATACTATGAACCAGGTTGTCAACAACATCAAAATGCCTTGGAAAGCATCTTTCAGAAGCCAGAACCCAACATGAGTCAAATGCTGAGCATGATGAAGCCTTTGCCTCCAGATGCTGAATATCCTAAGGAGTTCTTTGTTGAAGACCTAGAGTACCTGCCTCGCACCATCTACCACATCATCAGGAAGACTCTATGGCCTGTCAAAGGACACTCATCTGCAGCAAAGCTTGAAGGAGCAATGAAGACTTTGGTTTTCTATATCTTCAATGGCATCAGCTTCAATGCTCAAGACTTCTTCATCAGGCAGTTGGCTGCGTCTGGCTCCGACATCTTTGGGTTGAAATTCTATGCTCCATGGGTCATGCGTATGATCAAGCGTCACTCAGCCTTCAACTATCAGCCGTCTGTGCGCAATCATCTTATATTCTTGCCCGAGGTTGATCTGTCAGTTGAAGCCATTTACCCAGAGCCTGCTAAGGATCCCATTTATCTTCATAATGCTGATCACCAAAGCTTCACCCAGCCCATTGAAGGAATTCCAGTAGTGTCTCATGTTTATCCCCTTGCTGGAAACACACGTACCCCGCGTGCTCAAACTGACGCCACTGGTAGCACTATTGCGCAAAGGCCAAAAAGACGATCTCGTGTCCTCAATGACCGAGAGCTTCTCGTCGCGCTGCATCAGAAACAGGATAAGCATCATGACTGGCTTAAGCGTCAGATGCAAAGCCTCTTGGTGGATGTCAACCGCATTCGCAATCTTGCCACCAAGAATGCCTTTGTTGCCCATGAAACCTGTCGGCGTACATGGAAAGGGCTGACGCTTATGTGTTCTGAAGATGATCTTCAAGAGGATGGCTTCTCTGAACGCTTCAAGTTTGACTCCACACCTCCAAGAAGGACTGTGCTACGACGAACTCCGTCTCTTGAAGACTCTGAGTTCTCTTCCTCCGCGGCAACTGTGAATGCCAGAGTGATCGATGACGAAGACGATGCTACTTCACCGCCCCCTACTTCTGCACGCATCGACACTGCCCCGAGTTCGTCTGCACCGCCTAACAACACCGACGACCTTGCTGCTTCACCTACTCCTCATGGGAATGAGTAGACGCTCTATGTCTTCAAACCTTTTTGGTCCTTACTGACAAAAGGGGGAGAAGCATATGAGTTTGATAGTCTTCAAGCGGGTCCATATGGGTGGTTGCTTTATATTTTGCCTAGTGTTTACAACTCTCGTTTTGATACATTTGGTTCTTTGAGTTGTAACACTTAAAACTCGATGGTCGTCTGCTACTTATTTGCTATTCTGCAATGCGATGATAAATTCCGCATGTGCGACGATAAATTCCGCACTTAGATCATTTTGCAGACGTCCATTTTTTATTATGCATGTCATTATCTTCACATACTTTTTCATGCATGATGAATTGTCATCATAAGTTGAAGAGGATCTCCACAAGTACAACCTGCCATGTGCATTTGCATACCAAAAGCAAATTACTTATATGCACATCTTCAGGGGGAGCCTTTGCCACTTATGAAGACAATAACCTATCCTGTACAATTTCACATATTTTATTCCCCGTTGAAAACTTCAACTAGTTTGTCATCAATCACCAAAAAGGGGGAGATTGTAAGTGCATCTAGTGCCACCCCTAGTTGGTTTTGGAGTATTGACGACAAACCTAGTTGAGGGACTAATGTGTTTGTGAGAATTGCAGGATAACACAGGTAGAAGTCCCTCATTGATTCGGTTTTCCTACCAGAGATGACCCCTAAAAATGTATGAAGACATTGAAGTCAAAGGTGGTATGTGAAGACATTCACATTGAAGACTATGACAAGAGAAGACATCACGTGAAGACTATGGAGCACGAAGACTTAGCAGTTTCGTCGTTCTGTGTTTTTCTTTGTTGAGTCATAGGAACCACCGTACTGTTAAGTGGGGTCCAAGAGAACCAGTCAGAATGACTGAAGTGATGCTTAACCAAAATCCTATGTCTTCGAGTGAAGACTATGAGAGCAAATCTTGTCCAGAGTTGGATAAGTCAGCTTTGCTTGTAGCCCAAGTAAAGTTGCCGTGTGTGTTTGAAATCTGACCGTTGGAACACGTGTCAGTTCCTTAGTGACCTAGGGTCATTTCGGACAAATCAGGTCGGGTTTCCTAGTGGCTATAAATAGCCCACCCCCTACAACCATAAACGGTTGGCTGCTCAGAGTTAAAGCACGGCTTTTGTCGTTTGAGAGCAACCCACCTCGAAGCCTTTGAGAGAGAATTCCTTGCGAGGATAAAGCCCTAACCACCCAGAGCCAAAGAGTGTTAGGCATCACTTAAGTCTTCCTGTCTGTGTGATCGGAAGACTTATTACACTTGAGGACTGTGAATCCTCCAGCTGGTTAGGCATCACGTTCTGAGCATCCAAGAGTCATTGTGGATCGTCGGTGAATGAAGTCTGTGAAGGTTTGGAAGTCTACCTTGAAGACTTACCAGAGTGATTGGGCGAGGGCTGGTTGTCCTTATCTTAAGGGGAATAAGGTGAAGACGAGGTCTTCTGAGTTGAATCTCAGCCTCCCTAACCAGACGTACAGTTGTCACAGCAACTGGAACTGGTCCAATAAATCATTGTCTTCAACGAGTCACTGGTTTCATCCTTCACTTCCCTTTACTTACTGTTGCTCCTTGTGAAGTCATTGTACGATTGCATCACCATTTGGCTTCACTGAGTAATTACTTGTTCTAATTGGCTTCACAATATCTTCCTACTTGATCCTTACTGCCTAGCTGCTATTAGTTATTGCGCTTTCACTTCATTGAATACTTGACTATGGTTTTCCTAGTGTAGTCTACCTTCCGCTGGATGGTAATAAGTTTATTTCTATCGTTTGTCTTCGAAACTTCCATGTTTTGAAGACTTTCATAAAAATCGCCTATTCACCCCCCCTCTAGTCGATCACTAGCACTTCCAACACCAATATGACCTAAACGGCAGTGCCACAAATAAGTTGCACTATCATTATTAAACTTATATATTTTGGCTGCAATACTATGAATATGTGTATCACTACTATCAAGATTTAGTAAAAATAGACCACTCATCAAGGGTGCATGACCATAAAAGATATTACTCATATAAATAGAACAACCATTATTCTCTGATTTAAATGAATAACCGTCTCGCATCAAACAAGATCCAGATATAATGTTCATGCTTAACGCTGGCACCAAATAACAATTATTTGGGTCTAAAACTAATCCCGAAGGTAGATGTAGAGGTAACGTGCCGACGACGATCACATAGACTTTGGAACCATTTCCCACGCGCATTGTCACCTCGTCCTTAGCCAATCTTCGCTTAATCTGTAGCCCCTGTTTCGAGTTGCAAATATTAGCAGCAGAACCAGTATCAAATACCCAGGCGCTACTGCGAGCATTAGTAAGGTATACATCAATAACATGTATATCAAATATACCTTTCACTTTGCCATCCTTCTTATCCGCCAAATACTTGGGGAGGTTCCGCTTCCAGTGACCAGTCACTTTGCAGTAGAAGCACTCATTCTCAGGCTTAGGTCTAGACATGGGCTTCTTCACTTGAGCAGCAACTTGCTTGCCATTCTTCTTGAAGTTCCCCTTCTCCCCTTTGCCCTTCTTCTTGAAACTGGTGGTCTTGTTGACCATCAACACTTGATGCTCCTTCTTGATTTCTACCTCTGCAGCCTTTGTGAAAGTGCGTTATATGGACTAGAGGGGGGGTGAATAGGCGATTTTTATGAAAGTCTTCAAAACGTGAAAGTTTCGAAGACAAATGATAGAAATAAACCTATTACCATGCAGCGAAAGGTAGACTACACTAGGCAAACCATAGTCAAGTATTCAATGAAGTGAAAGCACAATGACTAATAGCAGCAATGTAGTGAGGATCGGGTAGGAAGATATTATGAAGCCAAACAGAACACGCAGTCACTCAGTGAAGACAAAAGATAGTGCAATCATACAACGACTTCACAAGGACCAACAGTAAGTAAAGGGAAGGGTAGGATGAAACCAATGACTCGTTGAAGACAATGATTTGTTGGACCAGTTCCAGTTGCTGTGACAACTGTATGTCTGGTTAGGGCGGCTAGGTATTTAAACCTAAGGACACACAGCCCGGACACCCAGTCCTAAACACGCAGCTCAGGACACCCAGTCCTCACCGTATTCCCCTTGAGCTAAGGTCACACAGACCTCGCCCAATCACTCTGGTAAGTCTTCAAGGTAGACTCCCAAACCTTCACAGACTTCGTTCACCGGCGATCCACAATGTCTCTTGGATGCTCAGAACGCGACGCCTAACCGGCTGGAGGATTCACAGTCCTCAAGTGTAATAAGTCTTCAGATCACACAGACAAGAAGAATTAAGTGATGCCTAACACTCTTAGGCTCTGGGTGGTTAGAGCTTTATCCTCGCAAGGAATTCTCTCTCAAAGGCTTCGAGGTGGGTTGCTCTCAAACGACAAAAGCCGTACTCTAACTCTGAGCAGCCAACCGTTTATGGTTGTAGGGGGTGGGCTATTTATAGCCACTAGGCAAGCCGACCTGATTTGTCCGAAATGACCCTGGGTCACTAAGGAATTGACACATGTTCCAACGGTCAGATTTCAAACTCACGCGGCAGCTTTACTTAGGCTACAAGCAAAGCTGACTTGTCCGACTCTGGACAAGTTCGCTCTCATAGTCTTCACTCGAAGACATAGGTTTTGGTTAAGCATCACTTCAGTCATTCTGACTGGTTCACTTGGACCTCACTTAACAGTATGGTGGTTCCTATGACTCAACAAAGAAGAAACAGAACTACAAAAGATCTAAGTCTTCGAGCTCCATAGGCTTCATGCGATGTCTTCTCTTGTCATAGTCTTCAATGAGAATATCTTCATATACCACCTTTGACATCAATGTCTTCATACAATTTTAGGGGTCATCTCTGGTAGGAAAACCGAATCAATGAGGGACTTCTACCTGTGTTATCCTGCAATTCTCACAAACACATCAGTCCCTCAACTAGGTTTGTCGTCAATACTCCAAAACCAACTAAGGATGGCACTAGATGCACTTACAATCTCCCCCTTTTTGGTGATTGATGACAAACTAGTTGAAGTTTTGAATGGGGAATATAATATGTGAAATTGTAAAGGATAAGGAATTGTCTTCATAAGTTGCAAGGGCTCCCCCTGAAGATGTGCATATAAGTAATTTGCTTTTGGAATGCAAATGCACATGGCAGGTTGTGCTTGTGGAGATCCTCTTCAACTTATGATGACAATCCACTATGCATGTGAAGGTATGTGAAGATAATGACATGCATAATGGAAAATGGGCGTCTGCAAAATGATCTAAGTGTGGAATTTATCGTCGCACATGCGGAATTTATCATCGCATCACAAAGTAGAAAATAAGTAGCAGACGACCATCGAGTTTAAGTGTTACAACTCAAAGAACCAAATGTATCAAAACGAGAGTTGTAAACACGAAGCAAAATATAAAGCACCCGCCCATGTGGACCCGCTTGAAGACTATCAAACTCATATGCTTCTCCCCCTTTTGTCAGTAAGGACCAAAAAGGTTTGAAGACATAGAGCATCTACTCGTTTCCATGAAGAGTAGGTGAAGCAGCAGGGTCGTCGGTGGTGTTCGGCGGTGCAGAAGAACTTGGAGCAGTGTCGAAGTGTGCTGAAGGAGGTGGCGGTGAAGTGGCATCGTCTTCATCCTCGATCACTTTGGCATTCACAGTTGCAGCAGAGGAAGAGAACTCAGAGTCCTCAAGAGATGGAGTTCGTCGCAGCACGGGCCTTCGAGGAGGTGTGGAGTCAAACTTGAAGCGTTCAGAGAAGCCATCCTCTTGAAGATCATCTTCAGAGCACATCAGCGTCAGCCCTTTCCATGTGCGTCGAGAGGTTTCATGGGTAACAAAAGCATTCTTGGTGGCAAGATTGCGAATGCGGTTGACATCCACCAAGAGGCTTTGCATTTGGCGCTTCAGCCAGTCATGATGCCTATCCTATTTCTGATGAAGAGCCACCAGAAGCTCTCGGTCATTGAGAACACGAGTGCGCTTCTTGGGTCGTTGAGCAATTGTGCTGTCGGTGGCTTCAGTAAGGGCAGGATGTGGTGCACGTGTAGTTCCAGCCAAAGGATACACACGAGTGACTGCTTCAACTCCTTCAATGTTCTGAGAAAAACTTTGATGCTCTGCATTCTGAAGACTTAGAGGTTCCTTGGCAGGCTCAGGATAAATGGCTTCAACAGACATATCCACATCAGGCAGAAAGATCCGATGATTGCGAGCGGATGGCTGATATGAGATAGCGAGTGGAGTTTAATTAGCCGCATTATCCATGGAGCGTAGAACTTCAAGCCGAAAAGATCAGAGCCTGATGCAGCAAGTTGGCGGATGAAGAAGTCCTGTGCATTGAAGCATTTGCCATGAAGAATATAGAAGACCAAGGTCTTCATTGCACCTTCCAGCTTGGCATGTGGAGAGTGTCCTTTCATGGGCCAGAGAGTTCGCCTTATGATGTGATAAATAGTCCTTGGCAGATACTCAAGGTCTTCAACAAAGATGTAACGCCCCGAGACCGATGTGCCAGGTGTCGTCCAGTTATTCATTATTGTTGCCTTGTCATTGCTTGTGTGTCATGCATTGCATAGCATGTCATCATGTGCATTTCATTTGCATACATGTTCGTCTCATGCATCCGAGCATTTTCCCCGTTGTCCGTTTTGCATTCTGGCGCTCCATTCTCCTCCGATGGTCATTTCTACCTTTTCTTTCGTGTGTGGGCATTAAACATTTCCGGATTGGACCGAGACTTGCCAAGCGGCCTTGGTTTACTACCGGTAGACCGCCTGTCAAGTTTCGTACCATTTGGAATTCGTTTGATACTCCAACGGTTAACCGAGGGACCGAAGAGGCCTCGTGTGTGTTGCAGCCCTACAACCCTCCAAGTTGGCCCAAAACCCACCAAAACCTTCTCCATCATCTAGAGCGTTCGATCACGATCGCGTGGCCGTAAACCGCACCTCATTTGGACTCTCCTAGCTCCCTCTACCTATAAATAGGTGCTCCCCTCCCGAAATTCGCGGATGAACCCTAGATCTTACCTCTCTTCGCGCCGCCGGACATGTCCGCCCGGCGGCCGGACGCGTCCGCCCAGCCGGCCACCTCACCCCGTCCAATGAGGGAGCGCCACCTCAGCGCCGCCGCTCCCACGCCCAATGGCGCCATGCCACTTGGCACCCCGCCACCCTCGCCTCCCACCGGCCCGCGAGGCCCGCGCCTGGCCCGCGGGGCCCGTTCCCTCGCGCCGCCGCCCGCCTGCCTCTCCGCGCGCCGCCGCCGCTGGGATGCTCCGCCGCCCACCGGAGTTTGCCGCCTCGCCGGCGCGGCTCCGCGCCGCCGCGCCGTTCGGCCGCCACCGCCCCGTTTCCCCCTGCGCCGCCGCCCACGAAGAGCGCTGCCTCGCCTCGCCGTTCGTGCCTTGCCTCGGCTTCCGTGCCTCGCTGAAGGTTCGCCGGAGCTCATCCCGGCCAGATCTGCCCCGGTGGATGAGATCCACTAGGAGATGAACCAAACGGCCATCCCGAACCGGATCCACCTCGTCCCGCTTCTCCTCATCCCGGGTTGACTTTTGCGAGGTTAAAATTTCACTAAGTCCCCGAGTTTCCCACGTTTCAAATGCACATGTTCATCGCCTCGTAACTTTGCATCCATAGCTCTGATTCATGCATATAGCATATCAAAATGTTCATCTCAGAGAGTACATCATTTCATCTCATTGCATCATTTTCATTTGAGTTCATCTTGATGCCCGAAATGCTGTTAGAGGAAGGCTACTTGAGATAATTGTTAGATCTGCTGCTCCATTTAGATATTTGTCATTTTTGCCATGATTATTGTGTGCATGATATGCCCATGAGTTCTACATATGTTTTGTTAAGGGTTTTGCCATCTTTCCAGAGGTGCAACCCATGTATTTTTGTGATGTGTGTGGTGACTAGCACAAGTTTGCAAAGTGAGGCACTTGGTAATGCTGATTTCAGGGACTTAGCATTTCCACTAAGTCCTTGACCTGTTTTTCTCATGTTGCCATATGTTCATGTTGTTTCCGAGTGATCCGTGCCTCTTTTGAGGATGATCGGTAAGGATGTTTTGTTAATATTGTAGTGCTCTATCCATCCATGTCTTTGTTTGAAATTATGGAGCACCCTAGCTTGAGTCAATCGAGCTCTACTTTTGCTACTTCGCGAATCTGGGCAGATTGTCTACTTGTTAGCGATTTTGCCAAGGATGTTGTAGTTGATCCGTGCATGCTATATTATTGTTCTTGCCATGCCTAGCTTGAATTTTGTGTATTCTTGATGGGTGTATGCTTAGTTTGTCATGACTTGCTCTGTAGTGAGTGCATCGAGCTCATAAACATGCCTACTTGATATCTGTTTTCAGCATGCTCCAGTTTTCACTAAGTCTGAGAACTGATTATGTTTTTTCCATGTTCACATGCTTGCAATTGTATTTTCTGATCCCTTTTGGCTCAAGGTCACTAAGGGACTTTTGTTAAGCTCTTTGAGTAGCTCCATGCCATGCTTTTACCTTGCCATGTTCAGGTCCTGTAGCATATAGTTTTCATGCTCCGAAGAGTGCTACCTGATCTGAAATTCCAGACAAGTGTTAATTTCACTAAGTCTGAGAGCTGTTTACCATATGCATTTTTGCCATGCTTGTTTGAACCTGTTAATGGATGAATTGACCGTAGCTCAGTACTAGACTTTTGTTAAGCATCTTGAATGCATCCCTGCCATGTATTTTTATGCCATGTTCGAGTGTTGTAGCTTGTTCATCTCGTTGCATTTAGATGGCTACTTGCTGTAAATCACAGAACGTGGTCATATTTGAATTGCTTGCCATTTCCAAACCGTAACTCCGATTCCGGCGTTCTTTATATCGTTTCAAGCGATTTCATCTCATCTTTCCAGTGGCACACTTGGATTTCCAAGTTGAGGCCAGGTTCATGCATTCCTTGTTAAATCTTGCATATGCATCCCGCATCGCATCCCGCATAGCATACCATGTTTGCATCATATTGTTTGATCCTTGCACGTGGTTGATTGTGCCCTTGTTGCTTGTTTGTCTTGTTTGGGTAGGGCCGGGAGACGAGTTCGCTAACGAGGAGCCCGTTGAGTTTGCTTTCGAGGATCCAGTCAACTCTGACAACTTTGCAGGCAAGATGATCATACCCTCGAAATCACTTCTATCTTTGCTTGCTTAGATGCTCGCTCTTTTGCTATGCCTATGCTGCGATACCTACCACTTGCTTATCATGCCTCCCATATTGTTTGAACCAAGCCCCTAACCCACCTGGTCCTAGCAAACCGTTGTTTGGCTATGTTACCGCTTTGCTCAACCCCTCTTATAGCGTTGTTAGTTGCAGGTGAAGATGGAAGTTTGTTCCTTGTTGGAACATGGAGATGTTGTTCCTTGTTGGAACATGTTTACTTGTTGGGATATCACATTATCTCTTATTTAATTAATGCATCTATATACTTGGTAAAGGGTGGAAGGCTCGGCCTCTCGCCTAGTGTTTTGTTCCACTCTTGCCGCCCTAGTTTCCGTCATATCGGTGTTATGTTCCCGGATTTTGCGTTCCTTACGCGGTTGGATTATAATGGGAACCCCTTGATAGTTCGCCTTGATTAAAGCTTTTCCAGCAATGCCCAACCTTGGTTTTACCATTTGCCACCTAGCCTCTTTTTCCATTGGGTTTCCGAAGCCCGAGGGTCATCTTATTTTAACCCCCCCCCCCCGGGGCCAGTGCTCCTCTGAGTGTTGGTCCACCTGTCAGCTGCCGGTGGCCACCAGGGGCAACTCTGGGCTGGCCTACCCATACCTAAGACAATCTGAGTGTGCCCTGAGAAAGAGATATGTGCAGCTCCTATCGGGATTTGTCGGCACATTCGGGCGGTGTTGTTGGTCTTGTTTTAACCTGTCGAAGTGTCTTGAAGAACCGAGGTATCGAGTCTGATCGGAACGTCTCGGGAGGAGGTCTATTCCTTCGTTGAACGTGAGAGCTTGTCATGGGCTAAGTTGGGACTCCCCTGCAGGGATTTGAACTTTCGAAAGTCGTGCCCGCGGTTATGGGCAGATGGGAATTTGTTAATGTCCGGTTGTAGATAACTTGAACCTTAACTTAATTAAAATGAACAACTGAGTGTGTTACCGTGATGGCCTCTTCTCGGCGGAGTCCGGGAAGTGGACACGGTGTTGGAGTAATGTTTGCACAGGTTGCCCTCTAGTTTCTCGCTCGCGCTTTGCCTCTTCTTCTCGCTCTCTTTTGCGAACAGGATAGCCACCATATTTTCTAGTCGCTTGCTGCAGCTCCACATATTTACCTTGCCTTACCTATAAGCTTAAATAGTCTTGATCGCGAGGGTGCGAGATTGCTGAGTCCCTGTGGCTCACAGATTACTATTACACCAGATGCAGGGCCTGATGATTCCGCTCCAGGTGACGCGCTCGAGCTCAAGTGGGAGTTCGACGAGGACTCGTAGCAATACTATGTTTCTTTTCCTGACGATCAGTAGTGGTGCCCAGTTGGGGGTGATCGGGACCGTGTCGCATGTTGGGTTATCTTTTATTTTGGCGCCGTAGTCGGGCCATGAGTGTTTGGATGATGTAATGTTATTTTTGTACTTGATTGACGTGGCGAGTGTAAGCCAACTATGTTATCTCCCCTTTTATTATAGATATATTACATGGGATGTTGTGAAGATTGCCTAACTTGCGACATATGCCTTCAATGCGATTATGCATCTAAGTCATGCCTCGACACGTGGGAGATATAGTCACATCGAGGGTGTGACAAAAGAACTCTTTGGGATATGCATCATCTTGGGGCAATGGCTTCATCATACTGAGCATCTGACTCATTTGGGTTCAGGCTTCTGAAAGATGCTCTCCACAACTTCATTGTGAATCTGACAGCCAGTTTCGTAGAGATCGCCAGGAGTGGGTAGACCAGTGAGCTCAATGATGTCAAAGGCTTTGGCTTCGTGATGAACGTTTCCTGTCATCCACTCCAGGACCCAAGTCTTCTGATCTCCGTTGTACCCGCGGATGTGAAGTGTGGCATAGAATTGGAGTAGCAACTCTTCATTCCAATGCTCTTGGTCGGTGATGAACGGCAGCAATCCAACCTCTTTGAAGCAATCCAGAGCTTCTTCCAGACAGGGCAGACCAGCTATTGCTTCAATGTCAAGACGCTTGTGTGAGAAGATGCGACCTTGATTGTATAGAATGTAGGAGTAATAGCTTCACTGCGGATAGCTCCAGAACCGATCAGATGATATTCTTTCCCTTGAGTAGGGGTTCCTGGTGCTATTGAAGAAAGTGTTGTCTGCTTTGAAGCCATTGACATTGAAGGATCCAGGTGCTGATGCAGGACCTGGAAACCTGGACAATCTTGGGATAGGCTTCTGTACCTGAGGCTTGTGCTCAACATGATAGTCGAACTGAGGACCAGTAGCAGGCGCAGGAACAGAAGCAGTGGGATCAGTGGCTTCGCTGACTTCTGGTGCTTGGGTTGGTGAAGGCTCCACATTAGCTTCAGCCATGACAGCATCAGTGGCTTCATTGGTGTTGGTGGTGGCAGCCTCAAGATTCCCGACCTCCACTTGACGAGCTGGAGGGTCGGTTACAGTCACGTTCTCCTCGAGAACAGCTTCTTGGTGGGATGGGGGAGTAGCAGCTTTTGGGGTTTCTTCTTCATCGGCTGATGCAGCCGGAATGTCTTCAGCAGCTTTAGCTTCAGACTCAGCCACTAGAGGCCTTGGTCCTTTGTGAAGCCTGCGTAACGCTGGCGACGCCTGTGGAGTTGGAGTTGGCTGGGCCTCAAAGTCTTCTTCCTCTTGTGCATGTGGGCGATCAGCCCATGATGCATCCTGAGCAATTGGCGTTAGAGGACGACCAATGCTGATGAGTTCGCTGTGTGTTAGCACAGGCGATGATACCTGTTGGTGCTTGAGCTGAGGAAGAACTGCATCATCTTCAACATGGTCATGGTGACCAATGTCTTCAGCAGTGATGGGATCAGCTGCTGGAAAGTCTTCAGCTTCATGAGCCTCTGTGAAAGCAGGCTCATGGACAGTCAGTTGACGTTCTTGAGGTTCAGCGTCAGGGCGAACCATGGAGATGGGTTCAACAATCAAGGACTCTGTGGGAGCAGCCCGTTCCTTCTTGGTCTTCCGCTTCTTCTTGGAGGGAGCAGTAGCAGCCATCCTGGGGTCGATGCCAGGACGCCCAAGGGCCTTGCGCTTCTCAGCCTCATTGTAGGCTTGCACACACTTGTCAGCCAGGCTCTTCATGCGCTCACGAGAACCTTGAGCTCTTCACGCTTCTTGAGAAAAGCTTCTTTAAGCTCGTGCAGCATGAGCTTGAAGTTCTTGACCTCTTGGACGCTGAGCTTGGCCATATGCTTCTTGAATTGAGCTTTTTCATAGTCTATCTTTTGCTTCAGTTCGACGATGCGCTGAGCTAGATCTAGCTCTGAAGCAATGGCGCCATGGAAGGCGACACTGAGACCAATGGGAAGTTGTAGGTCTTCGAAGCTGAGGTTGGGCGTTTCAAACCACTCATCAATGAAGTCGTGGATGATTGCCACGTCAAAGAGAGGCAAATTGTTGAAGATTTCTGCTTCTTCTTTGCTCTTGATCAGCTGCTCAAGAGCGTCATCTGCAAGATCTTCATCACTGGATAGATCAATGGCATCGTTGCGCAGAATAGCAGCAGCTGTCAGTTGTTGGCCTGTGTGTGGTAGAGGCATCTTGACCTTCTGAGGCTTGGAGATGCGTGACAAATCTTCAGACTGCACACTGTCTTCAGGAGGTGGCTGCTTCAGTTTCTTTGGCTTCGGCGCTGCAGGCGCTTCATCTGAGTCAGCGTCGTCTGCAGGCTCATTCACTGCAGTCCCTTGAACCACGATATGGGTGATGAGACCTTCAAGGTTGTAGAAGGGCCCAAGAAGATTGGGTTCAGCTTCACGAGTTCCATCGGCACGGGGAGCAGAGGGACCAGGGTTGAAGTCTAAACCCAAAGACTTCTTGTTCTGCTTCGTTGAGTTCTTGGCAAACTGGAAGTTGCGCTTGAACAGATTGTCGTCACGGCACCATAGTAGTGACGATGGGTGTGCATCTGCAGGCTATGGCCCATGGACCATGCAGGGATAGAAGCCTTGTTCAATGGCTTCTTCTCTGGACCTGGGTTGAAGATTCTTGTATAGGATGTCTCCCCACGGTCGCTTGATGGCATTTTTCTCAGCATATTCTTGGGTCACAAACCGGTATTTGAACCATTGTTCTGCCCAATATCTTCGAATCCACTGGATTCGGGTCTTGCGCTGATTATAATCCTCTTCAGGATCTGTCTTGCAAAGTTCTGAGAGGTCATCAGGCAAATCTCTTGATGTTCCGCTACGACGTTGTCTGCCTCCCTTCCTTGTAGATTTCTCTGAAGCCATGAATTTTAAACTGAAAGGCTTCAATACGTTCAAAGGCTTCAAAGGTTTTCGCTTGCTGGACAAACAGGAACTGGCTTCGGGAGAATTTATATGATGTTGTAAGTATTCTGCAAATGAATGCAGACTATGAGAACCAAGGGATTCTCCCATGGACATGTACCTTTGACAGCATTAAGGTGCGAGGGAAGGGGAAGAGGTCATATGCATTCTCAGAAGATTTTGAAGATAAATCAGTTTAGAAGACATTGACCTCATCGTGCGAAGACATTCACTCATAGATAAGGAGTTGGTTCCAGATTTGTACGAATCCAGAGATCAGTACAAGTGAGGAATCTAACTACTTTGTGAAGCATAAGTGAACATACTAGGCATGTTATGAGATGCAGTATGAAAGAGATCCAACTTGTGTGAATAGAAACAGCTTGTGGTACAAAGTGACAAAGCTATAGGATCAAGGGGGCCGTAAAAAGGAAGTTTTATTTACCACATGAAGAACTGCTAGACGGAGTGGAAGAGGAGGCCGAGCAGTTCGATCTTCCGTGCCCTAACTTGGCGACGGAGGACACCTATAGCAACGGCGGAGAGGATGATGTCCGCGGTCGGCGTGAAGACGGCGTCGGAGTGGTTGCGGCAGCGAAGCGCTTCGTCGCCGGCGTCGTCGAGGGCTAGCGGTGGCGCTAGGGTTCGTGCAAGAGTGGAAGAAGAGATAATGACTGCGGTGAGGCGTGTATTTATAGGTACAGGGGCGGCTCAGTGTTATTACACAGGTGCCCCTGGCGATTCACATCTGAGGAACACGTGGCCATCATGCAGCATGTCGGAGGTTGTTCCACATCCCACACACGCCTGGATTGTCGGGTGGTCGTTCCCACTTCTCTGGGTTTTAGGTGAAGGAATGAGCATTGAAAACGGACTTAATGTTTGTCTCTGTATCTTCTGCTGACAAGGACGCAGAGAAGACATTCGACAGTTTCAATAGAATGCATATGACTTGGAGAGATAGAGTTTGAGATAGAAAGCATAGAGAGGTTAGGGTCCGATCACATTCACTTAGTTCAAAAAACTCAACACGAAGACATAGCTATAAGTGAATGCTGTAGAGGACAGAACACTAGTATATATATATATATTCAACATAGTGAAGATAATCATGAAGACATGTTGAAATTGAAGCCAAACCAAATGTGAAGACATAGCAAATGTTACGCCACGAGTGAAACACTTCGAACAGAACCTTTGGTGGTGGCGTTACCCACCGTATAGGAAGTATTAGACCCAGACACGGCGCACAATTATCGTGGCGCTCTGAAGTCAAATTCCACATTAATGTATTCACACTTAGAATGTATGTCTTCATTGATTGAAGATATACTTTACTTCGTGTGTTGCACATCTAAGTCATCAATATGCATAAGTGTTAGGATGTGTGCCTGATCACAGGACATTCGAGGATTCCAAGATAATTTGCTCACACCGTAACTTGCAAAATCTCTTCTCATCCAAGGGCTTGGTGAAGATATCTGCCAATTGTTCTTCAGTGTTGACGTGTATGATATCAATGTCTTCCTTCACAACATGATCTCTGAGAAAGTGATGACGAATTTCAATGTGCTTTGTCTTCAAGTGCTGAAATGGGTTGTTGGTAATCTTGATGGCGCTTTCGTTGTCGCGGTAGAGTGGCACTTGCTTCAGATGAATGTCATAGTCCTTGAGTGTTTGCTTCATCCATAGAAGCTGAGCGCAGCAAGATCCAGCAGCAATGTATTCAGATTCAGCAGTGGAGAGAGATACACAGTTCTGCTTCTTTGAAGACCAACATACAAGTGATCGTCCCAGAAAATGACATGTGCCTGATGTAGACTTGCGATCCACCTTGTCACCAGCATAATCAGCATCCGAGAATCCAACCAGATCAAACTCTGAGCCCTTTGGATACCATAATCCTAGAGTTGGGGTGTGAGCCAAATATCGAAGAATTTGCTTCACAACTAAGTGATGCGACTCCTTTGGTGCCGCTTGGAATCGAGCACACATGCAAACACTAAGCATAATATCTGGCCTAGATGCACATAGATAAAGTAAAGAACCAATCATGGAGCGGTATACCTTTTGATCGAACTCTTTACCATTGTCGTTGGGACCCAGATGATGTTTGGCTGGCATTGGCGTCGTGAAGCCTTTGCAGTCTTGCATACCGAACTTCTTCAGGCAATCTTTGAGATACTTCTCTTGAGATATGAAGATGCCGTTGCGTTGCTGTCGTATTTGAAGACCGAGGAAGAACTTTAGCTCTCCCATCATGGACATCTGATATTGCTCTTGCATCATATATCCAAACTCTTCACTGTACTTCTGATTGGTGCAGCCGAAGATGATGTCATCCACATATATTTGGCACACAAACAGTTCACCATCATATGTCTTCGTGAAGAGAGTGGGGTTGAGGGAACCAGGTATGAAGCCTTTGCTCTTCAGGAAGTATTTGAGTGTGTCATACCAAGCCCGAGGGGCTTGTTTGAGGCCATACAGTGCCTTGTTGAGCTTGTATACCATGTCAGGATGTTTTGGATCTTCAAAGCCAGGCGGTTGTGCAACATACACTTCTTCAATCTTGCCATTGAGAAAAGCGCTCTTCACATCCATTTGATATAGAAGTATGTTATGATGATTTGCATAGGCCAGCAGTATGCGTATGGCTTCAAGTCGAGCCACAGGAGCAAATGTTTCATCGAAGTCAATGCCTTCCACTTGAGTATATCCTTGAGCAATGAGACGAGCTTTGTTTCTGACAACTTGACCATGCTCATCTTGCTTGTTGCGGTATATCCATTTGGTGCCTATTATATTGTGCTTCCGAGGATTGGGACGCTTAACCAGTTCCCATACATTATTCAGCTCAAATTGTTGAAGCTCTTCTTGCATAGCTTGAATCCATTCAGGTTCCATGAAGGCTTCTTCAACTTTCTTGGGTTCTGTTATTGAGACGAATGCGAAGTGCCCACAGAAATTTGCTAGCTGAGTTGCCCTTGAACGAGTGAGCGGACCAGGTGCATTGATGCTATCAATTATTCTCTCAATATGCACTTCATTGGCAACACGAGGATGTATAGGGCGAGGATTTTGCTCTTGCTGATCATTGTCGTTGTTAGAGGGATGGTCTTCAGGCTAAGCATTGTCTTCAGGTTGATCAGGTGCGGATATGATAAGTTCCTCTTCAGGTTGAGCTTCAGAGGGTATGATTTCTCCAGTTCCCATTAGTTTGATTGATTCACTGGATGGAGCTTCATCTAGCACATTTGGCAGGTGCTCTCTTTGTGAACCGTTAGTCTCATCAAACCGCACATCCACTATTTCAACCACTTTATAATGAAAGAGATTGAAAACTCTGTAGGAGTGCGAATCCTTTCCATATCCAAGCATAAAACCCTCATGTGCTTTTGGTGCAAATTTTGAAGTGTGATGTGGATCCTTGATCCAGCACCTGGCGCCAAATACTCTGAAGTAACTGACATTTGGCTTCTTGCCAGTAAGGAGCTCATAAGATGTCTTGTTCAGAAGCTTGTGAAGATAAACACGATTGATTGTATGGCATGCAGTATCAATGGCTTCAGGCCAGAATTTTCTTGGAGTCTTGTATTCATCTAGCATCGTTTGGGCCATCTCAATGAGTGTTCTGTTCTTGCGTTCGACGACGCCATTCTGCTGTGGCGTGTACGGAGCTGAGAATTCATGTGTGATGCCCAAAGTATCAAGATATGTATCAAGGCCAGTGTTCTTGAATTCAGTGCCATTGTCACTTCTGATGTGCTTTATCTTGGCGCCATAGTTGTTCATTGCTCGATTGGCGAAGCGTCTGAAGACATCCTGCACTTCAGTCTTGTAGAGGATTATGTGCACCCAAGTATATCTAGAATAATCATCAACAATGACAAAGCCATAGAGACAAGCAGTAGTAGTAAGAGTTGAGTAATGAGTGGGACCGAAAAGATCCATGTGGAGCAGTTCGAAGGGTCAAGTGGTTGTCATGATTGTCTTCGAGGGATGTTTGGCCCTCGTCATCTTTCCTGCTTCACAGGCACCGCATAAGTGATCTTTCTTGAACTTGACGCCCTCGATGCCTATGACATGCTTCTTCTTTGCAAGGGTGTGGAGGTTCCTCATGCCAGCATGCCCTAGCCTCCGATGCCAGAGCCAGCATTCTGAAGCTTTTGCTAGAAGACATACGGCAAGCTGTGGTCCTGCTGAGAAATCTACCATGTACAAATCATCTTTCTGATACCCTTCAAACACTAGAGACTTGTCAGATTCCATTAGAACAAGGCAGCGATATTTTCCAAACACTACGATCATGTTCAAATCGCAAAGCATTGAGACAGACATTAAGTTGAAGCCAAGGGATTCAACAAGCATGACTTTATCCATGTGTTGATCCTTTGAGATTGCAACTCTACCTAGACCCAATACCTTACTTTTACCAGTGTCAGCAAATGTGATGTGACTTTTGTCGGATGGACGTAAGGTTGAGTCCATAAGAAGGCTTCTTTTGCCAGTCATGTGATTGGTACACCCACTATCAATAATCCATTCTGAAGACGCTGGTGTCGTACCCTACAGTGCAGTTAGGGGGATAGGCTTCACGAAGAGAATTGTGAAGCAAAAACATTTGACGAACCAGTGGGTTATGAAAGCTTAGATCCAGATTAGGACTAATAGGGAGAGTAGCAAGCGATTCAGGAACAAAGTACATAGTAAGACCATTCGGACATTTGATCTTGCACCCTACAAGATGTTTAAGGTCCCCAGCAATAGCGTCAGACGATTTTGGTTTTCTGCTGGAGACCCTTCCCTGCAAAAGATAGTTAAGCTTTCTTAGCCACCCACATCTTCAAGGGTGGCTTAGAAGCAATAAGTCTAAGTGCAGCATCTGAGAACCTTGGCTTTGGAGCCCTAGCAAACAGTCTTGTAGGTGGACAATAGTACTCATAAGAATAAGCAGAATAGTTCTTGGTCTTATGAACATGGCGGTTTGATGAACCGCGCTCATATTCATAGGCCTGAGTATGGTTTCCCTGCAAAACATTTGCGTTAGCGCGACCCAGGTGAGTCCTCTGTCTGTATGAAGCCTTTGGGTCATATGAAGCCTGTGGTCTGGGGTTTGTCTTCTTCACCTGTGGTGTCATGATGACATTCACAGGAAGATTCTCTAGACACTTTTTCGGTACCCAGATCTTCTTCATAAGTGGCCCATTCCTGCAGTTAGTACCAATATACCTGGTAAACACTTCACCATTCTGATTCTTAAACAGTTTATAGTTTGCATCAAAGGATTCATCAATGACAATGGGGTTAGCACAAGTGAAGCCAGATAGATTGGATGGATCTGCTGAAGGTTCCTTTGCAGCAACCCATGTGGTTTTGGGGTACTGCTCAGGTTTCCAGTAAGAGCCATCAGCATTCATTTTCCTTACGAACCCAACACCCTCTTTCCTCAGGTTTCAGTTCAGGATCTGCCTTTTGAGGACATCACATAGTGTCTGATGCCCTTTAAGACTTTTGTACATCCCTGTTTCAAGCAATGTCTTCAACCTAGCATTCTCATCAGCAATAGCAGTGGTATCCTCAGCAGAGGGGTTAGTTCCCACATCAACAGTTGAAGATATTACAACAGTAGCAGCAGTAGAACATTCGGCAACAGAAGTAGCATTATCATGCTCAATGCATTTAAGACATGGTGGTTCAAATCCTTCCTGAGCAGAACTGATCTGTTCGGCGCGAAGTGACTCGTTTTCCTTTTGAAGATCTTCATGAGCCGCTCTCAATTTCTCAAGATCTTGCTTCCTTTGAAGATAATCATAGGAAAGCTTTTCATGAGTTGTTGAGAGCGTTTCATGACGACTTTCAAGTTCCTCATAGTTAACGTGAAGATTTTTTATGTCTTCAATTAAGGACTCGGATCGAGTCATTTCAGCGCCTAACAGATCATCGCTTTTGTCTAACAGTTTTTTAATATGTTCCATAGCTTTCTGTTGTTCAGTTGCAATTTTAGCAAGTGTTTTGTAGCTGGGTCTTGAACCACAATCAGAGTCATCTTCACTAGATGTTTGATAGTGAGTAGTGCGTGTGTTTACCTTGGCACCGCGTGCCATGAAGCAGTAGGTAGGAGTGGAGTAGTCCTTTTCATTTGCATCGGTGTCGGTGATGAAGTCATTGTCTTCAGTGTTGAAGATGGACTTGGCAACGTATGCAGTAGCCAGACTTGCAACGCCAGAATCGGACTCCTCCTCAGACTCCACCTCCGCCTCCTCAGAAGCGGACTCCTCCTCTGAATCCATTTCCTTGCCAACAAACGCACGTGCCTTGCTAGATGAGCTCTTCTTGTGTGATGAAGACTTGGAGGAAGACTTGGAAGAAGACTTTGAGTATTTCTTCTTCTTCTTGTCGTCAGAGTCATATTCCTTGCTCTTCTTCTTCTTCTTCTTGTTCTCATTGTCCCACTGCGGGCACTCAGAGATGAAGTGGCCAGGTTTCTTGCACTTGTGACATGTTTTCTTCTTGTAGTCATGAGCAGAAGCTTCATCATTCCTTGAGCTTGATCGTGAAGACTTTCTGAAACCTTTCTTCTTGGTGAATTTTTGGAACTTCTTCACAATCATAGCAAGTTCCCTTCCAATGTCTTCAGGATCATCAGAACTGCTGTCAGATTCTTCTTCAGATGAGGAGACAGCTTTTGCCTTCAAGGCACGAGTTCGCCCATAGTTTGGACCATAGATATCTCTTTTCTCAAAAAGCTGAAACTCATGTGTGTTGAGCCTCTCAAGTATGTCAGACAGATCGAGTGTCTTGAAATCAGGACGTTCTTGAATCATCAGGGCTAGGGTGTCAAACGAACTGTCAAGTGATCTCAGTAGTGTCTTGACGACTTCATGCTTGGTGATCTCAGTAGCGCCGAGGGCTTGAAGCTCATTTGTGATGTCAGTGAGTCGATCAAACGTGAGCTGGACATTCTCATTGTCATTTCGCTTGAAGCGGTTGAAGAGGTGGCGAAGGACACTGATTCGCTGATCTCTCTGAGTTGAGACGCCTTCGTTGACCTTGGAGAGCCAGTCCCAGACTAGCTTAGATGTTTCCAAAGCACTCACGCGGCCATACTGTCCTTTGGTCAAATGACCACAGATGATATTCTTGGCAGTAGAGTCCAGTTGAACGAACTTCTTGACGTCAGCAGCAGTAACACCTTCTCTAGCCTTGGGAACGCCATTCTTGACGACATACCATAGGTCGACGTCAATGGCTTCAAGATGCATGCGCATCTTATTCTTCCAGTAGGGATATTCAGTTCCATCAAAGACAGGGCACGCAGCGGAGACTTTAATTATCCCTGCAGTCGACATAGCTAAAACTCTAGGTGGTTAAACCGGATCACACAGAACAAGGGAGTACCTTGCTCTGATACCAATTGAAAGTGCGTTATATCGACTAGAGGGGGGTGAATAGGCGATTTTTATGAAAGTCTTCAAAACGTGAAAGTTTCGAAGACAAATGATAGAAATAAACCTATTACCATGCAGCGGAAGGTAGATTACACTAGGAAAACCATAGTCAGGTATTCAATGAAGTGAAAGCACAATGACTAATAGCAGCGATGTAGTGAGGATCAGGTAGGAAGATATTATGAAGCCAAACAGAACACGCAGTCACTCAGTGAAGACAAAAGATAGTGCAATAATACAACGACTTCACAAGGACCAACAGTAAGTAAAGGGAAGGGTAGGATGAAACCAGTGACTCGTTGAAGACAATGATTTGTTGGACCAGTTCCAGTTGCTGTGACAACTGTACGTCTGGTTAGGGCGGCTAGGTATTTAAACCTGAGGACACACAGTCCCGGACACCCAGTCCTGAACACGCAGCTCAGGACACCCAGTCCTCACCGTATTCCCCTTGAGATAAGGTCACACAGACCTCGCCCAATCACTCTGGTAAGTCTTCAAGGTAGACTCCCAAACCTTCACAGACTTTGTTCACCGATGATCCACAATGTCTCTTGGATGCTCCGAACGCGACGCCTAACCGGCTGGAGGATTCACAGTCCTCAAGTGTAATATGTCTTCAGATCACATAGACAAGAAGACTTAAGTGATGCCTAACACTCTTAGGCTCTGGGTGGTTAGGGCTTTATCCTCGCAAGGAATTCTCTCTCAAAGGCTTCGAGGTGGGTTGCTCTCAAACAACAAAAACCGTACTCTAACTCTGAGCAGCCAACCGTTTATGGTTGTAGGGGGTGGGCTATTTATAGCCACTAGGCAACCCGACCTGATTTGTCCGAAATGACCCTGGGTCACTAAGGAACTGACACGTGTTCCAACGGTCAGATTTCAAACTCACGCGGCAGCTTTACTTGGGCTACAAGCAAAGCTGACTTGTCTGACTCTGGACAAGTTTCGCTCTCATAGTCTTCACTCGAAGACATAGGTTTTGGTTAAGCATCACTTCAGTCATTCTGACTGGTTCACTTGGACCCCACTTAACAGTACGGTGGTTCCTATGACTCAACAAAGAAGAAACAGAAATACAAAAGATCTAAGTCTTCGAGCTCCATAGGCTTCATGCGATGTCTTCTCTTGTCATAGTCTTCAATGAGAATATCTTCATATACCACCTTTGACATCAATGTCTTCATACAATTTTAGGGGTCATCTCTGGTAGGAAAACCGAATCAATGAGGGACTTCTACCTGTGTTATCCTGCAATTCTTACAAACACATCAGTCCCTCAACTAGGTTTGTCGTCAATACTCCAAAACCAACTAGGGGTGGCACTAGATGCACTTACACTTTGGCATCGCGAAGAGCTCGGGAATTGTCTTATCCATCCCTTACATATTATAGTTCATCACGAAGCTCTTGTAGCTTGGTGGCAGTTATTGAAGAACTCTGTCAATGACACTATCATTAGGAAGATTAACTCCCATTTGAGTCAAGTGGTTGTGGTACCCAAACATTCTGAGTATATGTTCACTAACAGAACTATTCTCCTCCATCTTGCATCTATATAATTTATTGGAGACTTCATATCTCTCAATCCGGGCATTTACTTGAAATATTAAGTTCAACTCCTGGAACATCTCATATGCTCCATGACATTTAAAACGCCGTTGAAGTCCCGGTTCTAAGCCGTAAAGCAGGGCACACTGAACTATCGAGTAGTCATCAACATGCGTCTGCCAGGCATTCACAATGTCTGCAGTTGCTGGCACGAGTGGTACACCTAGCGGTGCTTCCAGGACGTAATTCTTCTGTGCAGCAATGAGGATAATGCTCAAGTTATGGACCCAGTCCGTGTAGATTCTACCATCATCTTTCAACTTAGCTTTCTCTAGGAACGCATTAAAATTCAAGGGAACGGTAGCACGGGCCATTGATCTACAACAACATAGATATGCAAAAAATATCAGGTACTAAATTCATGATAAATTAAAGTTCAATTAATCATATTACTTAAGAACTCCCACTTAGATAGACATCCATCTAGTCATCTAAATGATCATGTGATCCATATCAACAAAACCATGTCCGATCATCATGTGAGATGGAGTAGTTTTCAATGGTGAACATCACTATGTTGATCATATCTACTATATGATTCACGTTCGACCTTCGGTCTCAATGTTCCGAGGCCATATCTACATATGCTAGGCTCGTCAAGTTTAACCCGAGTATTTTGCACGTGCAAAACTGGCTTGCACCCATTGTATGTGAACGTAGAGCTTATCACACCCGATCATCACATGGTCTATTGGCACGACGAACTGTAGCAACGGTGCATACTCAGGGAGAACACTTCTACCTTGAAATTTAGTGAGGGATCATCTTATAATGCTATTGCCGTAATAAGCAAATAAAGATGCATAAAAAGATAAACATCACATGCAATCAAAATATGTGACATGATATGGCCATCATCATCTTGTGCCTTTGATCTCCATCTCCAAAGCACTGTCATGATCTCCGTCGTCACCAGCTTGACACGTTGATCTCCGTGGTAGCATCATTGTCATCTCGCCAACTATTGCCTCTATGACTATCGCTACTGCTTAGTGATAAAGTCAAGCAATTACATGGTGATTGCATTTCATACAATAAAGCGACAACCATAAGGCTCCTACCAGTTGCCGATAACTTTTACAAAACATGATCATCTCATACAACAATTTATATCTCATCACGTCTTGACCATATCACATTACAACATGCCCTGCAAAAACAAGTTAGACGTCCTCTACTTTGTTGTTGCAAGTTTTACGTGGATGCTACAGGCTTCTAGCAAGAACCGCTCTTACCTATGCATCAAAACCACAACGATTTTTCATCAAGTATGTTGTTTTAACCTTCAACAAGGAACGGCCTAGTCAAACTCGATTCAACTAAAGTTGGAGAAACAGACACCCGCCAGCCACCTGTGTGCAAAGCACGTCAGTAGAACCAGTCTCATGAACACGGTCATGTAATGTCGGTCCAGGCCGCTTCATCCAGCAATACCACTGAATCGAAGTACGACGTTGGTGGTAAGCAGTATGACTATTATCGCCCACAACTATTTGTGTTCTACTCGTGCATATCATGTACTCATAGACCTGGCTCTGATACCAATATTGGGGAACGTAGTAATTCAAAAACAAATCCTACGATCATGCAAGATTTATCTAGGAGATGCATAGCAACAAGATGGGAGAGTGTGTCCACGTACCCTCGTAGACCGAAAGCGGAAGCACTATGTAACGCGGTTGATGTAGTTGAACGTCTTCACGATCCAACCGATCCAAGTACCGACATTACATGGCAGGTGTCTGTTTCTCCAATTTTAGTTGAATTGAATTTGACTGCGGACGGTCCTTGTTGAAGGTTAAAACAGCAAACTTGATAAATCACCGTTGTGGTTTTGATTCGTAGTTAAGAACGGTTCTTACTAGAAGCCCATAGCAGCCACGTAAAACTTGCAACAACAAAGTAGAGGACATCTAACTTTTTTTTGTAGGGCATGTTGTGATCTGAAATGGTCAAGACATGACGTGATATACATTATTGTATGAGATGATCATGTTTTGTAGAAGTCACTGGCAACCGGCATGAGCCTTATGGTTGTCTCTTTATTGTATGAAATGTAAAACGCCATGTAATTGCTTTACTTTATCACTATGTGTTAGCGATAGTTGTAGAAGCAATAGTTGGCGAGACGACAAATGCTACGATGGAGATCAAGGTGTCAAGTCAGTGGCGGCGGAGATCATGATGGTGCTTTGGAAATGAAGATCAAAGGCACAAGATGATGATGGCCATATCATGTCACATATTTTGATTGCATGTGATGTTTATCTTTTATGCATCTTATTTTGATTAGTACGGCGGTAGCATTATAAGATGATCCCTTAACAAAATTTCAAGGTATAAGTGTTCTCCCTGAGTATGCACCATTGCGATAGTTCGTCGTGCTGAGGCACCACGTGATGATCGGGTGTGATAGGCTCTATGTTCACATACAACGGGTGCAAGATAGTTTTGCATATGTGGAATACTCGAGTTAAACCTGATGAGCCTAGCATGTATAGAGATGACCTCGGAACACTGGAGACCGAAAGGTCGAACGTGAATCATATAGTAGAAATGATCAACATAGAGATGTTCACCATTGATGACTACTCCATCTCATGTGATGCTCGGACATGGTTTAGTTGATTTGGATCATGTATCATTTAGATGACTTGAGGGATGTCTATCTAAGTGGGAGTTCTTAAGTAATATGATTAATTGAACTTAATTTATCATGAACTTAGTCCTAATAGTATTTGCATATCTGTGTCATAGATCAATAGCTCGTGTATAGCTCCCCTGTTTTACTTTTGATATGTTCCGAGAGAAAACTAAGTTGAAAGATGATAGTATAAATGATGCGGATTGGGTCCGTGATCTGAGGATTATCCTCATTGCTGCACAAAAGAATTATGTCCTTGATGCACCGCTAGGTGACAGACCTATTGCAGGAGCAGATGCAGACGTTATGAATGTTTGACAAGCTCGGTATGATGACTACTTGATAGTTTAGTGCACCATGCTTTACGACTTAGAACCGGGACTTCAAAAATGTTTTGAATGCCATAGATCATATGAGATGTTCCAAGAGCTGAAATGATATTTCAGACTCATGCTCGTGTTAAGTATGAGATCTCTGACAAGTACTTTGCCTACAAGATGGAGGAGAATAGCTCAGCTAGTGATCATGTGCTCAGAATGTCTAGGTACTACAATCGCTTGAATCAAGTGGGAGTTAATCATCTAGATAAGATAGTGATTGACAGAGCTCTCTAGTCACCATCACCAAGTTACTAGAACTTCGTGATGAACTATAATATGCAAGGGATAACGAAAACGATTCCCAAGCTCTTCGCGATGTTGAAACCGGTGAAGGTAGAAATCAAGAAATAGCATCAAGTGTTGATGGTTAAAAAAGAACACTAGTTTCAAGAAAAAGGGAAAGGGAAAGAAAGGGAACTTCAAGAAGAATGGCAAGAAAGTTGCCACTCCCATGAAGAAGCCCAAAGCTAGACCCAAACCTGAAACTGAGTGCTTCTACAACAAAGGAAATGGTCACTAGAAGCGAAACTGCCCCAAAAACTTGGCGGATAAGAAGGATGGCAAAGTGAACAAAGGTATATTTGATATACATGTTATTGATGTATACTTTACTAGTGTTCATAGTAGACCGTGGGTATTTGATACCGGTTCAGTTGCTAAGATTTGTAACTCGAAACAGGAGTTGCAAAATGAACAAATACTAGTTAAGGGCGAGGTGACGATCTGTGTTGGAAGTGATTCCAAGGTTGATAAGATCACCATCGCACACTCACTCTACCTTCGGGATTAGTTTGACCCTAAATAAATGTTATTTGGTGTTTGCGTTGAGCATGAATATGATTGGATCATATTTATTGCATACGGTTATTCATTTAAGACAGAGAATAATTGTTGTTCTATTTACATGAATAAAACCTTCTATGGTCATACACCCTATTGAATCTCGATCATAGTGATACACATATTCATAATATTGATACCAAAAGATGCAAAGTTGATAATGACAGTGCAGCATATTTGTGGCACTGCCGTTTAGGTCATACTGGTGTAAAGCGCATGAAGAAACTCCATGCAGATGGACTTTTGGAATCACTTTATTATGAATCATTTGATACTTGCGAACCATGCCTCATGGGCAAGATGACTAAAACTCCGTTCTTCGGAACAATGGAGTGATCCAATAACTTATTGGAAATAATACATACTGATGTATGCGGTCCAATGAGTGTTGAAGCTCGTAGCGGGTATCGTTATTTTCTGACCTTCATAGATGATTTGAGCAGATATGGGTATATCTACTTAATGAAACACAAGTCTAAAAACGTTTGAAAAGTTCAAAGAATTTCAGAGTGAAGTAGCGAATCATCGTAACAAGAAAATAAAGCTTCTACAATCTGATCGCGGAGGCGAATATTTGAGTTACGAGTTTTGCCTTCATTTAAAACAATGTGGAATTGTTTCACAACTCACGCCACCTGGAACACCACAACGTAATGGTGTGTCTAAACGTCGTAAACGTACTTTGCTAGATATGGTGCGGTCTATGATGTCTCTTACCGATTTACCACTATCATTTTGGGGTTATGCATTAGAGACAGTTGCATTCACGTTAAATAGGGCACAGTCTAAATCCGTTGAGACGACATCGTATGAACTATGGTTTGGCAAGAAATCTAAGATGTCGTTTCTTAAAGTATGGGGTTGCGACACTTATGTCAAAAGGCTTCAGCCTGGTAAGCTCGAACCCAAATCGGAGAAGTGCGTCTTCATAGGACACCCTAAGGCAACAATTGGGTACACCTTCTACCACAGATCCGAAGGCAAGATCTTTGTTGCCAATAATGGAAACTTTCTAGAGAAGGAGTTTCTCCCGAAAGAAGTGAGTGGGAGGAAAGTAGAACTTGATGAGGTAATTGTACCTTCTCTCAAATTGGAAAGTAGCTCATCACAGAAAACCATTCCCGTGATGCCTACACCAACTAGAGAGGAAGCTAATGATAATGATCATGAAACTTCAGATCAAGTTACTTTTGAACCTCGTAGGTTAACCAGAGCACGATCCGCACCAGAGTGGTACGGTAATCATGTTCTGGAAGTCATGTTATTAGACCATGACGAACCTATGAACCATGAAGAAGCTATGATGAGCCCAGATTCCGATAAATGGCTTGAGGCCATGAAATCTGAGATAGGATCGATGTATGAGAACAAAGTGTGGACTTTGGTTGACTTGCCTGATGATCGGCGACCATAGAAAATAAATGGATCTTCAAGGAGAAGACTAACGCTGATGGTAATGTTACTGCCTACAAAGCTCGACTTGTCACAAAAGGTTTTTGACAGGTTCAAGGAGTTGACTACGATGAGACTTTCTCACCCGTAGCGATGCTTAAGTCTGTCCGAATCATGTTAGCAATTGCCGCATTTTATGATTATGAAATCTGGCAAATGGACGTCAAAATTGCATTCCTTAATGGATTTCTTAAAGAAGAGTTGTATATGATGCAACCAGAAGGTTTTGTCCATCCTAAAGGTGCTAACAAAGTGTGCAAGCTCCAGCGATCCATCTATGAACTGGTGCAAGCATCTCAGAGTTGGAATATACGCTTTGATGAGGTGATCAAAGCATATGGTTTTATACAGACTTTCGGAGAATCCTGTATTTACAAGAAAGTGAGTGGGAGCTCTGTAGCATTTCTAATATTATATGTGGATGACATATTGTTGATTGGAAATGAAATAGAATTTCAGGATAGCATAAAAGGATACTTGGATAAGAGTTTTTCAATGAAAGACCTCGGTGAAGCTGCTTATATATTGGGCATCAAGATCTATAAAGATAGATCAAGACGCTTAATAGGACTTTCACAAAGCACATACCTTGATAAAGTTTTGAAGAAGTTAAAAATGGATCAGTCAAAGAAAGGGTTCTTGCCAGTGTTACAAGGTGTGAAGTTGTTGAGTCAAACTCAATGCCCGACCACTGCAGAAGATAGAGAGAAAATGAAAGTCATTCCCTATGCCTTGGCCATAGGTTCTATCATGTATGATATGCTGTGTACCAGACCTGATGTGTGCCTTGCTATAAGTCTGGCAGGGAGGTACCAAAGTAATCCAAGAGTGGATCACCGGACAGCGGTCAAGAACATCCTGAAGTACCTGAAAAGGACCAAGGATATGTTTCCCGTTTATGGAGGTGACAAAGAGCTCATCATAAATGGTTACATCGATGCTAGTTTTGACACTGATCCGAATGACTCTAAGTCACAAACCGGATACGTATTTGTATTGAATGGTGGAGCTCTCAGTTGGTGAAGTTCCAAGCAGAGCGTCGTGGCAGGATCTACGTGTGAAGCGGAGTACATAGCTGCTTCGGAAGCAGCAAATGAAGGAGTATGGATGAAGGAGTTCATATACGATCTAGGTGTAATACCTAGTGCGTCGGGTCCAATAAAAATCTTTCGGGACAATACTGGAGCAATTTCCTTAGCGAAGGAATCAAGATTTCAGAAAAGAACCAAATGTTGGAGATATGCCCTAGAGGCAATCATGTATGATGATATTTCCTATGTGTTTATGAATAAAGATAGTCCTTGGACATTATCAATGATGTGTATCAGCAAGTACGTGACTTGTTTGCGGGACTATGCATTGTATGATGAACATCCTAAAAGGTCCCTAGTCAAAAGGGCTGTGTGGACGGCGCAGCCAACTAGACTAGAATATGACACGATCGATGGCTTGGTCTCACTAGCCATGGGGCATTGGATGCTAACCGGATAATATGGACTCGGAAGGATCTGGTCGTATTCGATGTAGTCGGATCCGAGTTGAGATAAGGTTCGAGTCGGACAGACCCAACTATGAGACGCAATGATATGTCATCTGTGAGTCTCTAGTACAACATACGTTCTATATCCTAAGACCTGAGCTGGCGCATGTACTCGGGATGGTAACAGACTTGTTTTGGGCCAACCAAACGCTACTCTATGACTGGGTAGTTACAAAGGTAGGTTTCAGGCTTGTCCAGACCCATGTTGCGAGACATGGTCGAGCAAGATGGGATTTGCCCCTCCGATAAGGAGAGATATACTCTGGGCCCCTCGTGTGATCCGACCAGGATAAGCATGGCCATGCGACAAGGATTATGAGATGATCTGGTTTGTGGTCGGCATCACTGGAACGAGAAAGAGGACGGGCTAGCACAAGGATGACAGACTCGCCTTGATCCCGACAACATATATCGTGTGGCAAAAGGAATGGAAGTGTGATGTATAGGTTCGCCTAACCAGCTTCATCATCAGCTTGGTGGTCGGCACGCCTTGCTAGAGGCCGCTAGCAGCCATGTAGTCCGGATGTGATCCGGACTATGACCAAGCCAGCTTGAACCTAAGGGGTCGCGCGCTTAAGGGAAGGAACCTACGAGGTCGGATTCGAGGACACTGGTCGGATGTGATCCGAGCTATATTCAGATTGTGGCCAAGTAGACTTATGGGCTTTAGGATCCGTGTGAGGCCCAAGTATTGAGCCTGCGATGGACACCTATATAAAGTGGGGTGCGGCAAACTCATGCGGTTGATCGCTTCGGCACTATCACTAGGGTTTGCATGTGTTGTGAATAGACACCTCCACTCGCCGCCGGTTGTGTGATCGGACCTAGCAGTCCGCCGTACGATGTTCCTCCTGCACATGCGGATACCGTTAGAGGCAGTGCACTTGCGCCGCTCCGGTGAACCTGTACATGGGACTGACGACCGGTTGTACGACGGAGATCGCACGAGGAGGAGATGATCCACGCGGACGCTGCCCCAACTCTTCTTCTGCTACATGGCACCGGGCGTCTAGTGGTAACGAACTGTGATCCATCTCCCGTAACATGTTCTTGGTTGTTCTGCACGTAGGAAAATTTTAAATTTGTAGTCGATGCACCCCTACCGTAGATCCCAACACCAAACACATCAAGAGACGCTTCAACTCCATCTGTGATCAAGTCAAGGAGGGAGACATAGAGATTTGCAAAATACATACGGATCTGAATGTAGCAAACCCGTTGACTAAACCTCTTCCACGAGCAAAACATGATCAACACCAAGACTCCATGGTTGTTCGAATCATTACAATGTAATCTAGATTATTGACTCTACTGCAAGTGGGAGACAGAAGGAAATATGCCCTAGAGGCAATAATAAAGTTGTTATTTTATATTTCCTTATTCATGATAATTATTCATGCTAGAATTGTATTGATTGGAAACCCAAATACATGTGTGAATACATAGACAACACTGTGTCCCTAGTGAGCCTCTACTTGACTAGCTCGTTGATCAAAGATAGTTAAGGTTTCCTAACCATGGACATGAGTTGTCATTTGATAACGTGATCACATCATTAGGAGAATGATGTGATGGACAAGACCCATCCGTTAGCTTAGCATAATGATCATTCAGTTTTATTGCTATTGCTTTCTTCATGTCAAATACATATTCCTTCGACTATGAGATTATGCAACTCCCGAATATCAGAGGAATACCTTGTGTGCTATCAAACGTCACAACGTAACCAGGTGATTATAATGGTGCTCTACAGGTATCTCCGAAGGTGTTTGTTGGGTTGGCATAGATCAATATTAGGATTTGTCACTCCGAGTATCAGAGAGGTATCTCTGGGCCCTCTTGGTAATGCACATCACAAGAAGCCATGCAAGCAAAGTGACTAATGTTTAGTTACAAGATGACGTATTACAGAATGAGTAAAGAGACTTGCCGGTAACGAGATTGAACTAGATATGTGGATACCGACGATCAAATCTCGGGCAAGTAACATACCGATGATAAAGGGAATAAGGTATGTTGTCATAAAGGTTCGACCGATAAAGATCTTTGTAGAATATGTAGGAGCCAATATGAGCATCCAGGTTCCGCTATTGGTTATTGACCAGAGAGGTGTATTGGTCATGTCTACATAGTTCTCGAACCCGTAGGGTCCGCACGCTTAACGTTCGACGACGATTCAGTATTATATGAGTTATGTGATTTGGTGATCGAATGTTGTTCAGAGTCCCGGATGAGATCACGGACATGACGAGGAGTCTTGAAATGGTCGAGAGGTAAAGATTGATATATAGGACGATAGTATTCAGACACCAGAAGTGTTCCGGATAGTATCGGGTATTTATCGAAGTACCGGGGGGGTTACCAGAACCCCCGGGGGAAAGATATGGGCCATAGGAGGGGAGCACACCAGCCCACAAGGGGTGCCCCCCCCCAAGGAAGTAGGCTGAATTGGAGAAGGGAAAGAGGGGGTTGTCCCCCCCCCCTTTCCTTCTCTCCTTCCTCTTCCCTTTTCCCCCGCCGGAAATAAGGAAAGGGGGTAGGACGAATTGGGGAGGACCCCAAGTAGGATTCCTCCTACTTGGGGCGCCCCATGGCTGCCTCTCCTCCCCTCCCACCTATATATACGTGGGGAGGGGGCGCCTAGAACACACAACATCAATTGTTAGCCGTTGATGTCTATTACACAATCTTCTTCTTGTAGATGTTGTTGGGCCTCCAAGTGTAGAGGTTTGTAGGACAGTAGCAAATTTCCCTCAAGTGGATGACCTAAGGATCCGTAGGAGGCGTAGGATGAAGATGGTCTCTCTCAAGCAACCCTGCAACCAAATAACAAAGAGCCTCTTGTGTCCCCAACACACCCAATACAATGGTAAATTGTATAGGTGCACTAGTTCGGCGAAGAGATGGTGATACAAGTGGTATATGGATAGTAGATAATAGTATTTGTAATCTGAAATTATAAGAACAGCAAGAACTAATGATAAAAGTGAGCGTAAACGGTATTGCAATGATAGTAAACAAGGCCTAGGGTTCATACTTTCGTTAGTGCAAGTTCCCTCAACAATAATAACATAATTGGATCACATAACTATCCCTCAACATGCAACAAAGAGTCACTCCAAAGTCACTAATAGCGGAGAACGAACGAAGAGATTATGGTAGGGTACGAAACCACCTCAAAGTTATTCTTTCCAATCAATCCGTTGGGCTATTCCTATAAGTGTCACAAACAGCCCTAGAGTTTGTACTAGAATAACACCTTAAGACACAAATCAACCAAAACCCTAATGTCATCTAGATACTCCAATGTCACCTCAAGTATCCGTGGGTATGATTATACGATATGCATCACACAATCTCAGATTCATCTATTCAACCAACACATAGAACCTCAAAGAGTGCCCCAAAGTTTCTATCGGAGAATCACGATGAAAACGTGTGCCAACCCCTATGCATAGGTTCATGGGCGGAACCTGCAAGTTGATCACCAAAACATACATCAAGTGAATCACGTGATATCCCATTGTCACCATAGATACGCACGTCAAGACATACATCAAGTGTTCTCAAATCTTTAAAGACTCAATCCGATAAGATAACTTCAAAGGGGAAACTCAATCCATTACAAGAGAGTAGAGGGGGAGAAAACATCATAAGATCCAACTATAATAGCAAAGCTCACGATACATCAAGATCGTATCACCTCAAGAACACGAGAGAGAGAGAGAGATCAAACACATAGCTACTGGTACATACCCTCAGCCCCGAGGGAGAACTACTCCCTCCTCATCATGGAGAGCACTAGGATGATGAAGATGGACACAGGAGAGGGATTGCCCCCTCTGGCAGGGTGCCGGAATGGATCTAGATTGGCTTTCGGTGGCTACGGAGGCTTCTGGCGGCGGAACTCCCGATATACTGTGCTCCCGGGTGTTTTTAGGGTATATGGAGATATATAGGCGGAAGAAGTACGTCAGGGGAGCCACGAGGGGCCCATGAGGGTGGAGGGCGCACCTAGGGGGGTGGGCGCGCCCCCTACCTTGTGGCCTCCTCGAAGCTTCCCTTACATGGACTCCAAGTCTCGCGGGCTTCTTCTGATCCAAAAATATGTTCCGTGAAGTTTCAGGTCATGACTTATACATGTTCCTATGACTATGAGATTATGCAACTCCCGTTTACCGGAGGAACACTTTGTGTGCTACCAAACATCACAACGTAACTGGGTGATTATAAAGGTGCTCTACAGGTGTCTCCGACGGTACTTGTTGGGTTGGCGTATTTCGAGATTAGGATTTGTCACTCCGATTGTCGGAGAGGTATCTCTGGGCCCACTCGGTAATGCACGTCACTATAAGCCTTGCAAGCATTGCAACTAATGAGTTAGTTGCGGGATGATGTGTTACAAAACGAGTAAAGAGACTTGCTGGTAACGAGATTGAACTAGGTATTGAGATACCGACGATCGAATCTTGGGAAAGTAACATACCGATGACAAAGGGAACAACGTATGTTGTTATGTGGTTTGACCGATAAAGATCTTCGTAGAATATGTAGGAGCCAATATGAGCATCCAGGTTCCGCTATTAGTTATTGACCGGAGACGTGTCTCGGTCATGTCTACATAGTTCTCGAACCCGTAGGGTCCGCACGCTTAACGTTATGATGACAGTTTTATTATGAGTTTATGTGTTTTGATGTACCGAAGGTTGTTCGGAGTCCCGGATGTGATCACGAACATGACGAGGAGTCTCGAAATGGTCGAGACATGAAGATTGATATATTGGAAGCCTATTGTCGGTGTCAAAACCGGCGGATCTCGGGTAGGGGGCCCCAAACTGTGCGTCTAAGGCGGATGGTAACAGGAGGCAGGGGACATGATGTTTTACCCAGGTTCGGGCCCTCTTGATGGAGGTAAAACGCTACATCATGCTTGATTATTCTTGATAATATGAGTAGTACAAGAGTTGATCTACCACGAGATCGGAGAGGCTAAACCCTAGAAGCTAGCCTATGGTATGATTGTATGTTGTCCTACAGACTAAAACCCTCCAGTTTATATAGACACCGGAGGGGGCTAGGGTTCCACAAGGTCGGTTACAAAGGAGGAGATATACATATCCATATTGCCTAGCTTGCCTTCCACGCCAAGTAGAGTCCCATCCGGACATGGGACGAAGTCTTCAATCTTCTATCTTCATAGTCCAACAGTCCGGCTGTCCGGAGACCCCCTAATCCAGGACTCCCTCAGTAGCCCCTGAACCAGGCTTCAATGATGATGAGTCCGGCGCGCACTGTTGTCTTGGGCATTGCAAGGCGGGTTCCTCCCCCGAATACACCACGGAAGAATTTGAATACAAGGATAGTGTCCGACCCTGCAAAATAAGTTCCACATACCACCATAGAGAGAATAATATTACCACAAATCTAATCTGCTGACACGTTTTGGCAGCATGACATCATGCCACGGCCCGGTAATTATTTGAACCGTTTTTCTTTAACCAGCCCCGCACATAACGCGAGGCGGTTTCTTGACACGTCTTGTCAAAGCAGAGATCATGTTACCCTTATTACGGGATTCTCATCAATACGGACGTGGGTAACCCAACCGTGCCTAGGACTCCTAGATTTTAGGCAAGTCCCAAACGGCCACGAGGAGGACGCTTGATATTCACCCTCTTTATAAAGGGACAAGGATGTTACTTTTTTCCCTCCCGTGCTCAATCGAATCCCTCCCCCGCCTCGAGTTCTAACACCCAAAGCCAAGGTCAGGTGCTTTGGACCTTCAATCATGTCCGGATCCAGCCTTCAAGGCCGGTGGATGTCTTCCTCCGTCACGGAGGAGGACATCAAGAAGTTGAGGGAGGCCAGATATCTGACCGTCGAAATTTCGCATAGGCTGCCCGGCCGAGGGCAGGTCGTCCCTACTCCCGAACCCAACGAGAGCGTTGTGTTCGTCTCCCACTTCCTCCGAGGACTAGGCCTCGCTCTGGATCCCTTTGTCAGGGGTGTTATGTTCTATTACGGGCTGGATTTTCACGATCTGGCCCCGGACTCCCTTCTTCACATCTCGTCATTTATTCGTCTGTGAGGCCTTCCTCTGCATTACCCCTCCTTCGGCTTGTGGCTCAAGACCTTCGATGTGAAGCCGAGGATGGTGGAGGGACAGTACACAGCGTGCGGAGGTGCTTTAATAAGAAAAATTGTTGATGCTCCATGGCCAAAGGGTTCCTTTCCAGAGGTGTCCGGATTGTGGCAACGGGAGTGGTTTTACGTCACAGCTCCCCGAAGTGCCAAGTGGGAGCTGACCCCACCTTTCGCTCGGGCCCTCCACCACAACTGATGTCATGGATCAGCAGGGGACTGAGCTGGGGTCCAGCCAAGGACGTGCCAATACTGCAGAGCCGTATCCGAGATCTCTTCGAGGGAGATTTTAGTCTGGTTATGGTAATGCAAGTCATGCTGGTTCGTCGAGTCCAGCCTTGCAAACGCTGGCCCCTCCGTATGTGGGAATTCAACCCAAAAGGACCGTGCACTATTCAGAATTTCCTCGGCATGATGCACGAGGAGATGTACAAATCGTTCTTCGGACCCCCAAATAGAGTGTCCGGACACTACCGAGGACGTGGGCCTGAGCAGCAACCTCACCGCTGCCCAAGTAAGTAATCCCATGGCCGAACACACCGTCCTTTTATTTATCATGACATCATTCTGAAGAATCGCTCTTTGACCAGGACTGGATAACAAAGGAGAAGATGATCTGGTGTTCGGCCCCCCTTCCTGAAGGCTTGGACAATCCAGTGCTGGAAAAGATGCTCGAGCCAGCACCTTGTCCGGTGCCCTCAAAGGAAGATGAAGGGGGAATAAAGAGGGTGAAAGCGGGCCTCCATCGCTACCTATTCCAACCGAGGGAATGAGCGCCTCCGCGAGGGAGGATAACCGAGGGGAAGAATCTGACATTCTCTCTCCCCGGGGAAGGAAGAGGACTACCTCCGAAGATCCGGAAATCAAGGTTTCCAAACGGGAGAAGAAATCTCCACCAGAGGGTCCTGCCTCGGAGGGTGTTCTTGCCGCAAAATGTCCGCGCGGGGATCAGCAATCTAACGAGCTGTAAGTAATCAAAAGGTATTTCATAGTGAAGATACCCTGCCTTACTTCTGAGGAAAATAACCGAAGTATTTATCTTGCAGTTTGGATCTTAGGCCTTCTCAGTTGAGCTCGTCTTTCGGGGATCTTCTTCCGGAGATGATGGAGAGCAAAACGCCTCCTCCTGCCACACCGCCTTACGAAGCGGGCGACCCTGAGGTGTCGTCGTGGAGGGTTTCTCCTGATCCGGCAAGGCCAGAAGGTAATCATATGGCCACCTGAAGTCCTCAGTATCCGGCTCTCGAAGAGAGCAATCAAAAGAGTTCGGCATCGTCTGGTGCGCGGTCGAATGTACGGAGGGATCTGCTGGAGAAGGCGATTATCTCAGAAGAGCACCGCACATTGATGGGTACGGTGATTGAAAGGATTTCGTCCGCCGAAAGCGGGTTGCATGAAGCCTTTATGAGTCTACAGATGGGTTTTGAGGTACGTGAAATGATGTACATTTTTGACAGTACCGCACATATTTAGGTGTGCCCTGTGTAGATAGTAGCCCCTGAGACTCTGGTTGTCGTCGAAAATGGCGGCAAACAGAGGATCATAGTCCCAGGTAATAACCAGACTGCCTTTATGTGCAGGTGATGGAGGCTCCGGTGGCTAGCCGGACTGATGGATATTGTCGGTGTCAAAACCGGCGGATCTCGGGTAGGGGGTCCCGAACTGTGCGTCTAGGCCGGATGGTAACAGGAGGCAAGGAACACGATGTTTTACCCAGGTTCGGGCCCTCTTGATGGAGGTAAAACCCTACGTCCTGCTTGATTAATATTGATGATATGGGTAGTACAAGAGTAGATCTACCACGAGATCAAGGAGGCTAAACCCTAAAAGCTAGCCTATGGTATGATTGTTGATGTGTATGTTGTCTATTCTATCGACTAGCCTGGCCCTGGTTTATATAATGCACCAGAGGCCTAGGTTAACAAGAGTCCTAGCCGAATACGTCGGTGGGGAGAAGTACTTGTCTTGATCGCCAAGTATTTGCGGAATCTTCCTTGTATGCGGCAGTTGTCCGAACTAGCCCATGAGTATACAGCCACGGGGGTCCTCGGCCCAATCTACCAGATCGGGAGATGACGTGTTGAGTACCCCCTAGTCCAGCACACCGTCAGTAGCCCCCTGAACCGGTCTTCAAGTTAGGGACGCTCCTCGATTCTTCCGAACTGTTCTTCATCTTCAGTCGTCGGTCTTGAAAACTGGTTCAACAAATCTTCTTTATCTTCGATCTTGAGGATCGCCGAAATGCATTCGACGGGTTTACACGTCGGGTATCCGAGGAGCCCCTTTAAGTTTCCGGCCTTTATCAATGCCTTATTATTTTATGCCACACCTCGGGTTTGAAGTTGTTCCCGGGAGGCAGGTGTCCTCTTGCGTCCGAGCTCTAACGCCGGACTGTATTCGAGGTATCTTTTGCAGCCGAGCACCAATGCCGGACCGCTTCCCAGCTCTAACGCTGGAATGTATCCGAGCTCCAACGCTGGACTATGTATCCGAGCTCCAACGTCGGACTATATCCGAGGTGTCATATCACCTTGGTTCAAAAAAGTTGAAGGAGTTTAGCCGAGCTTAATGCCGTAAATGCCCTCTATGGAGCCAGCCACTAGCGCCCGAGCTTTATGCCGGACTGCTTCCGAGGTGGTGTACCACCCCGAATGTGGGCCGATTTTTGTGAATATTTTTTGTTGGTGCAATTTATTCTCTGCCGAGATATATAGCCAGTATCCCTCAAGGTGTGTATCGGTCTAAAACCCGAGATGCACCTGAAGGATGACGTAAGACCGCTGATCCTAGTAGTCGCTGAGACTTAGGTTGATTTGCAAAATCGGCCTGAGGATCAAGTCCTAGCTCGGCAGAATACTTCGGGACACTAAAAGCGGCGTGCTCAGTCCTTGAGACTCAGGTTGGGTGCGGCTGACCAACCTGAGGATCAAAATCTCCTCGAAACTATATTGCACTTAAAATTTTCTGCATTGGACAAGCAATGCAGTAGCCCCCGAGACACTGGTCGGGTGGCAACACCAGATCAGGGGATCGATGTGCCCCTTTAATATTTGTAAATAATAAGCCCGAAGCCCAGTAGCCCCCGAGCCTTAATGCGGGCACGAGTGGCCGAATTAAGGATCAATATCCATAGTAAAATCACAAATTATGTGTAATGACTCTATGTATCCAAGTGCTTTACGTCATTAATGCTCAGATCCGCATTGTACAAAACTTTGTTAACCGACCATCGGCTTCCACCTCCTCGGCCAGTAGCCGAGGAGTGTTTGTCCTACTTTATAAAACCTTTATGAGGGCAAAGATTTATAACAAACAAGGCAATCTGGCCATACGGTTTTATAAACAAAGGTATGCAGAGAGTTATATTACTGTTTAACAGAAGAAATGTCTTCCAAAGAAAATAGTCCCGCTATCGGTTCCTTTCTTTGGGTTGTCATGCTAAGCATGATCATTAAACCTCAGCTCTATTGTAAGAGCAAAATATCGAGGATTTAGTTTGGGAGGCCAGTTAATAGCCCCCGGTAGTGTTTGGCGACAGTCGGGGTCAAGCCGTAAACACTTCGGCCAATGTTATGAACGGGCCATCATTTAACATAGTCATCGGATCGCTGACCAGTTTACGCTTATTGTGACAGTCAGTTTTCAGCTTTCTCCACTGAGGTGCTTAACCATGTGAGCTGGAAGCACAATCGCAGTGGTTCTCCCTTTGCACGCCTAGCCGAAAAAAACGGAACGTAGGAAGCAAGTGCAGGAGCCGGGCAACCCAACTATTGACCGAAGACACAATTCGAAACCGATGCATATATAGCAATATCTGAGAATGTTTTTGCCGAATCCCTAAAGGTGTCCGGCGTTGCACTGCGAGACTAATGCTGGAAAAGCACAAATAGTTTAGAAGTGCCAAAAAGCTTGGAAAACCAAGAAACGTCAGTAAAAACATGACGTCCGAACAAGATCAAGTGTTTGGTGCCAATCCGAAAATTGGTCTTAGAAAAAAGAAGTGCTTCTGTCGTGCTTTAACATGATACATCCTATCTCAAGACTTCGAGCGGGTCAGCCTACGGCTTCAACCTCCTATCCCGAGGGCGGAGTACTTCTCATTAGGCCAGTTTAGCAAACTAAACTCTAGCAGCTTTGAGAGAGAAATTAGGCTCCCCGGCTAGTGACCGCACACTCGCGTCGAAAAAAGGAGTGATAAATAATAATAATAAAACTTTGCAACGACTAAGAAGAAGAACACTTATTATAAAACGGCTCAAATAAACTTAAGAGCCCCCAAGTGACTTGAGTAAAGAATGATTCCATGTACCGAAGTACTTATATCATATCTATGTTCAACCGAACTTTAAACGCGTCTTAACCGACCGTCGGCTTCTCCCTCTTCGGTCAAGAACCGAAAAGTGTTATGTACTCCATCTGTCGAGAATATCGATGGTGTTTCCAATAACCAGGCAATCAGGCCATAAGGCTGTAATAGACAAAGCGCGCTCAGGGAACTTATGCTATATTACTGCAAAGTGTAAGAAGCATCTTCGAAGAAAATAGTACCCCCACCAATACCTTTCTTCGGCGCTCATTGTTATTATGAGACTTGTGCAATAGATTTTTTGTACTCATGAGTTCCGTTGTGTGCCGACCATCATTGAAAACAATAAGAGCGCTAGCTTTCGGCTTCACCCAGTCTGAGGTCCGGCTCGGGTGACCCGATCGTGACAATCGCAGAGGTGCTCCCTTTACTCCCTAGCCGAACAATCGGGAACGTAGGGGTAAACACAGGAGCGAGGCAACCCAGCTTGCAAATCGCTTAAGTCAATATGGTGCATATTGTGGCGTAATACACGAACAAGGAACGAAGCCGTACAAGTATAATCATATGCAAGAGGAAAAGCTTCATAAAGGAAGCCCCCAAGTAAATGGGGTATTTGAATTTATGCGTCACAAACAAAGTTTGGACAAGGAAATTTTTTACAAGCAACTTTTTTCCAAAAAAGTATAATTCTTGGTCGAACCGAACACAAATTAGAAATTAAAGCTTTGAGCATGAAAGCGACTTAGCTGGTTAATGTGTTCGGTATTGATGACGCGGTCCGAGCTTGATGCGGGGCAAGGTTCCATCCCCCAAGCCGGTCCCGAGGTGGCGGAGCGGAGAGCTCGACACGCCAAAGTGGTGACATAGCACGGTCAATGCAGACCGGCAGAGTGACGCCGAAGTCCCCGGATCATTTTCCTGTGCACAAAAAATAGTGCAAACCGGAAATAATAGTAATAATGATAATTAAAAAAATGTTGCATAATAAATAATTTATGCAAAGTGAGGAATAGAAGAAATATGGCCTGGCACCGAAGTCAATGTGGATGCAAGGTGTAGGCGTGATGTAGTAAAGGCGTGGCAAAGCCTGAATTCACAGGTCGGTCCGAGCTCCAGATGCGGCGTTTGCCGAACTATGTACGGAAACTGATCGAACCACCACGCGACCTCGTTAATGCGGTCACCATTTGATAGACCTGTGTACATATCATGGACAAACCAGAGTAATAATTCCTTGGGAAAAATGAACCCAAACAAGCAAAAAATACTGGGATTAATAGCACCTGGTTTATTTGTTGTAGCAATCCGAAGGAAGATGATTCCCAAAATTGGGACTCGCTCCGCACACCCATTGCCTGATGGGCGATAAAACGACGGCATGGCAATGCTGGTAAAGGTTGACTCGCCGAGGCAAAGCCCTCGGCCCAGCTAATGTGACGGAGCTGGTCGGCTAGTGACTCCGAAGCGTCCGGAGTAGGTTGATGAAGAGATGGCGAAGCCCCCGGTCCAGCCGAGATGTCGAAGTAGGTCGGCGTGATGGACACCAGCTTGAAGAAGCAATAGTGCGGCCCTGTCGATGCAGGTCGTGACGTGGTCGATGTCGGCTTGATGAAGCGACCGTGCGGCGATGCCGGTATGCCCGCTCCGTGTAATCTGTGGGGCGGCAATGTTGATGATGATTTATCCTTCGCGATGCCGGACTCTTGTTCGGTTTGCCAAGATGATGATCCGAAGAAGTTGAGCTCGGCTAAAGTGACGACGTGTCTAGCACAGGTCGGCAGCCGTGGAGTAATATTGCCGGACTGGTTTGACACCAGCATGATGTTGAAGATCATGTTCAAAAGATCTTAAAGTTAGTGGGGTGTGTTCGGGAACAAAACACAATACCCCATACAAAACTTCCTTCAAAAGGGATGTCCGAAATCCCGTTCATAAAAAAGATGAACTCGGGTCGGATTCGTTTTCGCGCAGAAAATAGATCCGAAAAGTGATGCACTAATTGGAAGGTTCCCGGAGTTTGGACGGTCGGATCGATCTGAAATTTTGAGAGGTGGTAGATATAGGAATTCCGCAGCCGATCAACGGTTGGATCTTCCAAAGGACGTCCGAGCTAGAATCTGGACACCACGCCCTAAACTCATCCAAATTCCCATCCAGATTTGACAGGGCTCCGGTATATCGTGGATTGCCAGAGATTCCTCCATCGGAACTCGACGAAATTTTCCAGGGTTGTTATAGACTCAATTCCGCACAATTCGACCAAAGTGATCGTTAAAGTGACGCTCGAGGAGGCGGTGGCGGCGGATACGCGTTCGCTGTCTGGAAAAACAGCACGGTCGCCCGAGGGCAATGTTGACGTTGAGCCCCGAGCTTCATGGACGATTCCTCCATGATCTTGATAAAGATCGGAGTTGGTGTTGATGAAGGCCCTCGTCCGAACATGGTGATCCGAACACGGGACGCAGTTCTTGGTCGAACCAAGGTGACCAGTCGAGCTGGTGACGAAGATGCCGAAGTCGCAGTTGATCTGCAGGCGAGCCATCGATCCTTTTGTCGATCACACAGCGGAACTCTCAATGAAAGCACCAATGTCGGTGTCAAAACCGGCGGATCTCGGGTAGGGGGTCCCGAACTGTGCGTCTAGGCCGGATGGTAACAGGAGGCAAGGAACACGATGTTTTACCCAGGTTCGGACCCTCTTGATGGAGGTAAAACCCTATGTCCTGCTTGATTAATATTGATGATATGGGTAGTACAAGAGTAGATCTACCACGAGATCAAGGAGGCTAAACCCTAAAAGCTAGCCTATGGTATGATTGTTGATGTGTATGTTGTCTATTCTATCGACTAGCCTGGCCCTGGTTTATATAATGCACCAGAGGCCTAGGTTAACAAGAGTCCTAGCCAAATACGCCGGTGGGGAGAAGTCCTTGTCTTGATCGCCAAGTCTTTGTGGAATCTTCCTTGTATGCGGCAGCTATCTGAACTGGCCCATGAGTATACGGCCACGGGGGTCCTCGGCCCAATCTATCAGATCGGGAGATGACGTGTTGAGTACCCCCTAGTCCAGGACACCCTCAGATATGCCGAACTAAAGCGGTAGCTAGATGCGGCAGATGCCGACATCGTGCTTGTCAACGAGCGGCTTGACGAGGCACAGGGTGAGTGGCCTTTCTGATGATCGTCACATAATAAGAGAAGCATGATGCCAGTATCTTTAATATGTTGTGACTGCAGATGGAGCGGCCACCGTGGAGACCCTTCGGGCAGAGCTTGCCTGAGCCAATGAGCAAGCAAGGAATAGCAATGCGGCTGCTCTGTAGGCGGCAGAAGAGTTAAGGGCCGAACAGGCCGCACATTGCGAGAGCAAAGAGAAAATGGCCAAGATGGCTATAAAGTTAAAAGATACTGCCGACCGTTGCTAGCTTCTTGAAGAAGAAAACCGGGCGAAGGCAATGGACCTGGAAAAGGTCACGATGGTGACCAAAGACACCCGCTCTGTGATGAGAGCGGAAAAGGAGGAGCTGCGTCAAGCCGGGGATATCGCGGCTGGGAAACCCTTTATGCTGCGGAGGAAGTTTGGAGATCCTCGGTGTGCCCCTCTGGATCGGCTGTGGAGTTCGGCGGACGCATATCTGGACTTGGCGGCGAGTGTTGTCGATGCGGCCGAATACTTTCGAGATCAAACAAATCGTGAAGTGGACAAGCTATTCTGGTCACAATTTAACGTTCCAGAGCGTCCGCTTCCATTGACTGATCGGCTTGCCGAATGGGCCGAGCTGAGTTGATTGTCCGGACTCGCCATCAGGTCTGTTGTGGATCATCTGTGGCCGAAAAGGCCAAAGCCGAATAGCTATTTTAGTTTGGTGCAGCAGTTCCTTGGTGCGGAGTCGCGCATTAATGTGATGAAGAGGTCGGCGTGCATGGAAGGCTCGCGGATGGCCCTTGCCCGTGTCAAAACATACTGGGCGGAGATGGATGCCACCACTGTTGCGGTGCAGGGTTCGGCCATAGGCCGAGTGGCTGCCGAACACTATTTTGAAGAAGTTCTTGAAGGCGCTCATTCGATAGAGGCCCAGTGCTCGAAGAATATTATGTTTGAGTGACATGTATTCCCATTGTAAAAACAATGTTTTATTAAGTTTATCAAGATTGTATTTATACTTTTGCCTGAAAGTATTATGATGCCTCCTGTGCGGCCGTTTATGTATATATGTATATAACCTGAAAGATTGCAGTCGTCGGCTTTAGCCCCCACGCATATAATACGGGGGTGTTCGCAAAAGACGCATGTTCACACTTGACCCAACGTCTTGGTCCATTAAGGAGGTGATAGCGCAGCGAACTAGGCAACCGGACTATAATGCTTTAACACTTTCACTTAGCCAGAGGAGTTTGACAGTGGGGCTACTATATAGCCCCTGGTGGCTCCGCACTCATCCGAATTCGGGGTGCGTACATGCCTGGCCGGGAAATGGCCCTTTGTTAAGGCGGAGGAATCCCAAAGATTCCGATAGGTCATCGAGTGGTTGACCAGTCTCACGCTATATCATGACAGTCAGTTTTCGGCTTTCTCTACTGAGGTGCTCGTCTGGATGAACCAGGGCACAATCGCAGTAGTTCTCCTGGTGCCGCCTTAGCCGATAGAGCGGAACGTAAGGCAGCAAAACACAGGAGCCAGGAAAACCCAACATTTGACCAAAGACATGATTCCGAGCTGATGCATATAAGGACAAACTCGCGACGCCGAACACTCCCTAAGGTATTCGGTCTTTATGGTGTAAACTGGGCCTAAACAGTGCCCTTTGTAATAAGCCCCTGGTGTCCAGTTACGTGCAATATTCTAACGTGGCCACATGCCAATACGTCAGCATCCTTCTCAATTGTACTGAGAATCCGAGGGATGTGTATCAACAAGAGACAGTAAAAAAGGTTTACGCAGGGTCTTAATCTAAAAAGAATCCTTGGAACGGGTCCCTGCTGCACGTCTGCGCATGTGTCTTCGTTGTGCCATATTCTGGATGGGTGTAGCACGATGGTCATCTGAAAAAAAGAGGAACTTAATTGAAAAGTTGTCGTGCAAAAGGTAAGTTATACTAAATAACTAATATGAGTAAAGTTGAGCCTGATTGTCACTTGTGCGCGTGCGTTGTGCCCCTTGTATTGTAATAGGGGTATAGCCATCAAACCTGTATCAATTACCTATAGCAGTACCGGACTTGTCCAACCGTGTCCGTGGTCTTAACGACCTGTCAGATGCTTTAGTTGGTGAGGCCGTTTAGTGTGCGGCTGCCAAGGCAGCCGCACGGTCTTCCACGCGCAAGGAGCGCTCAATATTTCCATTTACTGTAATGATGCCACGTGGACCGGGCATCTTAAGCATGAGGGAAGCGTAATGCGGTATTGCGTTAAAGCAAGCGAAAGCTTCGCGTCCGAGTAGTGCTTGATAGCTGCTTTGGAACGGAGTGATGTGGAACGTTAAATTTTCACTACGGAAGTTATCGGGAAAGCCGAATATAACCTCTAGTAGCAGGGAGCCCGTGCAATGGGCCTCTAGGCCTGGCGTTACTCCTTTAAAGGTAGTATTACTGTGGCTAATTTTTGTTGGATCTATCCCCATTTTGCGGACTGTGTCCTGATATATCAGGTTTAAACTACTGCCACCGTCCATCAGGACTCGTGTGAAGTGGTATCCGTCAATTATTGGGTCTAATACCAAGGCAGCCCATCCTTCCTGCCGAATACTTGTCGAGTAATCTCGATGGTCGAAGGTGACCGGTTGGGACGACCAGTGGCAGAACTCCGCTGTGATAGGCCCTGGGACATATGTCTCTAGGAGTGCCACTTTGTTTCTCCCCTTTGTTACGTGTAACACATTTACTGTTTTAACTTCTGGTGGGAATTTCTTTTGTTCCCCAGTGCTTTGCTTGCGAGGCTCGTCCTTGTCCTCGCTTGGTGTATCCTGCCCCTTGTGTTCTGCATTGAGCTTGCCGGACTGCTTGAAGACCCAACATTCTCTATGGGTATGATTTGCAGGTTTATCAGGGGTGCTATGGATCTGACATACTTGGTCCAGAATCTTGTTTAGGCTGGACAGTTCGTCTCTGTTGCCTTTGGGGGCAGCTTTTGCTGACCTGGTCGAGAGCTTTTGAATCCGGCATTTACCGCTGTGCTCTTCGGGCTGTCTTCTTTATTCCAGCGCTTGTTTTTGCTGCGTCGTGATTTCCCGTTTCCGTCCCTGACTTCGGATGTACTTGGGTCGCTAGTGCTGCATCGGGCTAACCAGCTCTCCTCGCCCGCGCAAAAGCGGGTCATGAGGCTTGTTAATGCTGCCATTGTTCTCGGCTTTTCTTGGCCGAGGTGTCTGGCAAGCCATTCGTCTCGAACGCTGTGCTTGAAAGCTGCTAAGGCTTCGGCGTCCGGACAGTCGACTATTTGGTTCTTTTTAGTGAGGAACATGTTCCAAAGCTTTTAGGCTGACTCTCTGGGTTGTTGAGTTATATGACTTAAATCATCTACATCCGGTGGTTGGACATAGGTCCCTTAAAAATTTGCCCGAAAGGTGTCTTCGAGCTCTTCCCAGCTTCCAATCGAGTTTTCGGGGAGGCTTTTAAGCCAGTGCCGAGCTGGCCCTTTGAGCTTGAGGGGTAAGTACTTGATGGCGTGGACATCGTCTCCTCGAGCCATATGGATATGGAGGATGTAGTCCTCAATCCAGACCCCAGGGTCTGTCGTTCCATCGTACGCCTCTATGTTTACGGGTTTGAATCCCTCTGGAAATTCATGGTCCAGCACCTCATCGGTGAAACATAGGGGGTGTGCGGCACCCGTGTATTTGGGTGTACTGTGGTATTGGGATGTTTGTTGTGTTGCATTGCGTGCTGGAGCGCGCTTGTGTGGCCCGTAGATGGATCTGGTTGCGCCGTACTTTTGATGCGAGTCCTCACATGGATCGCGTGCCGGCTTATGTGCGGCGTCGTTTGCCGTTCCATGTTGGCCACGAGGTCGTCTATCCGACTGGATGGCCGTTTTGTTTTTTGATTGCGGGGGATCTAAGGCCTCCTCATTGAATTCAGGTAGCAGCTTTCGCTTCGGGTAGCTCTTGGTGTGGCGATTACCGACGTACTTCGCTGCAGTGTTGAGTACTTCACTCCATCTGATTCTGAGTGTGTCTTGTGTAGCCCTGAGCCTTTGCTTCTGCTTTTTCAGACTCCTCGCAGTGGCAACCAGCCTTTGATATGGGCATTCTATTGCTCCGAGTGCCTGTCCGGTGTGATATCGTCCGGACTGTTATCTTCGACGGGGTCAGGTTGTTCGGTTTGATTCCCCGTGTTGCCTTGGTCGGGCGATGGTTCACCCTGCAATATCGCTGGGTCTATATGACCGCTATTTCTGCCGAGGCGGGATTAGGAGCGGCGCTTACGCCGCCGCTTTGACTGTTCTCGAGGGAACAACCCTTCGCTGCGTCCTTCCGTTCCTCGTCGTCATTTTCTTTGGGTGTGCCCACCATGTATACATCATATGATGAAGTGGGCGTCCAATGCCCTATGGGCAGTGGTTCCTGTTCGTCTCCTACATCTTCGTCCATACCGTCGATGTCTTCAGAGTCGAAGTCGAGCATGTCGGTCAAATCATCGATAGTGGCTACTAAGTGGGTGGTGGGTGGGCGGTGAATTTCTTCTTCATCCGCATCCCAATCCTGCCGAACATAGTTTGGCCCGGACTCTCCTGACAAGGAGAGAGACCTTAATGAGTTCAGTATGTCGCCAAAGGGCGAGTGCTGAAAAATATCCGCGGAGGTAAACTCCATGATCGGCGCCCATTCGGATTCGATAGGTACGGGCGCAGGCGGTTCGGAGTCCGTGGCCGGGGAAGAATCCGGTAGTTCGGCGTCACGGCTCCCGTGAAGGGTAAGGTCAATACTCGGCTCGATCGCCGATGAGAGTGCGACCTCCGTGGCGGGGTCTATCCACCCGTCCATGGATGTCGCAACTGGCTCCGAATTGAGGGTCGGAGCGGTTGCCGGCGCGATCTCCTGAACACTGTCCGATGGCAGAGCTAAATCATGCTCATCGTGACCGTGTGGCGCATTAGGAAGGGGCACGAATCCGTCGAAGATCAAGTCTTCGCGGGTATCGGCCGTGTAGTTTAAGCTTCCAAACCTGACCTTGTGGCCAGGGACGTAACTCTCGATCTGCTCCAGATGGCCAAGCGAGTTGGCCCGCAGTGCGAAGCCGCCGAACACAAAGATCTGTCCGGGAAGAAAAGTCTCACCCTGAACTGCATCACTATCGATGATTAAGGGAGCCATCAAGCCTAATGATGAAGACACAGAGGAACTCTCAATGAAAACACCAATGTCGGTGTCAAAACCGGCGGATCTCGGGTAGGGGGTCCCGAACTGTGCGTCTAAGGCGGATGGTAACAGGAGGCAGGGGACACGATGTTTTACCCAGGTTCGGGCCCTCTTGATGGAGGTAACACCCTACGTCCTGCTTGATTATTCTTGATAATATGAGTAGTACAAGAGTTGATCTACCATGAGATCGGAGAGGCTAAACCCTAAAAGCTAGCCTATGGTATGATTGTATGTTGTCCTATGGACTAAAACCCAACGGTTTATATAGACACCGGAGGGGGCTAGGGTTACACAAGGTCGGTTACAAAGGAGGAGATATACATATCCGTATTGCCTAGCTTGCCTTCCACGCCAAGTAGAGTCCCATCCGAACATGGGACGAAGTCTTCAATCTTGTATCTTCATACTCCAACAGTCCGGCCAAAGGATATAGTCCGGCTGTCCGGAGACCCCCTAATCCAGGACTCCCTCACCTATGTTTGGATATCGGAAGTGTTTCGGGTGAAATAGTGATTTTACCGGAGTACCGGAGGGGTTACCGAAACCCCCCGGAGGCTATTGGGCCTTATGGGCCCAAGTGGAGGAAGAGGAGAGGCGGCCAAGGGGCAGCCGCGCGCCCCTCCCCCCCCCCCAAGTCCGAATTGGACAAGGAGGGGGCGGCGCCCCCCTTCCTTTCCCCTCTCTCCTCCTTCCCCCCAAGTCCTAATCCAACTAGGAAAAAGGAGGGGAGTCCTACTCCCGGTGGGAGTAGGACTCCTCCGGCGCGCCTCCTCCTATGGCCGCCTGCACCCCCCCCCCTTGGTCCTTTATATATAGGGGTAGGGGGCACCCCAGAGACACAACAATAGATCATTGATCTCTTAGCCGTGTACGGTGCCCCCCTCCACCATAGTACACCTCGATAATACTGTAGCGGTGCTTAGGCGAAGCCCTGCGTCGGTAGAACATCAACATCGTCACCACGCCGTGGTGCTGACGAAACTCTCCCTCAACACTCGGCTGGATCGGAGTTCGAGGGACATCATCGAGCTGAACGTGTGCTGAACTCGGAGGTGTCGTACCTTCGGTACTTGATCGGTCGGACCGTGAAGACGTACGACTACATCAACTGCGTTGTGCTAACGCTTACGCTTTCGGTCTACGAGGGTACGTGGACAACACTCTCCCCTCTCGTTGCTATGCATCACCATGATCTTGTGTGTGCGTAGGAAATTTTTTGAAATTACTACGTTCCCCAACAGTGGCATCCGAGCCAGGTTTTATGCTTTGATGTTATATGCACGAGTAGAACACAAGTGAGTTGTGGGCGATATAAGTCATACCGCTTACCAGCATGTCATACTTTGGTTTGGCGGTATTGTTGGATGAAGCGGCCCGGACCGACATTACGCGTACGCTTACGCGAGACTGGTTCTACCGACGTGCTTTGCACACAGGTGGCTGGCGGGTGTCAGTTTCTCCAACTTTAGTTGAACCGAGTGTGGCTACGCTCGGTCCTTGCGAAGGTTAAAACATCACCAACTTGACAAACTATCATTGTGGTTTTGATGCGTAGGTAAGAACGGTTCTTGCTCAGCCCGTAGCAGCCACGTAAAACTTGCAACAACAAAGTAGAGGACATCTAACTTGTTTTTGCAGGGCATGTTGTGATGTGATATGGTCAAGACATGATGAGATATAAGTTGTTGTATGAGATGATCATGTTTTGTTGAAGTTATCGGCAACAGGCAAAAGCCTTATGGTTATCTCTCTATTGCATAAGATGCAAGCGCCAAATAATTGCTTTACTTTATCGCTATGCGATAGCAATAGTTGCAAGAGCAATTGTTGGCGAGACAACCATGTGACGACACATTGATATAGATCAAGATGATGGAGATCATGGTGTCATGCCGGTGACGATGGAGATCATGACAATGCTTTAGAGATGGAGATCAAAGGCACAAGATGATGATGGCCATATCATGTCACATATTATGATTGCATGTGATGATTATCTTTTATGCATCTTATTTTGCTTTGATTGACGGTAGCATTATAAGATGATCTCTCACTAATTTCAAGATAAAAAGTGTTCTCCCTGAGTATGCACCATTGCCAAAGTTCGTCGTGCCCAGACACCACATGATGATCGGATGTGATAAGCTCTACGTCCATCTACAACGGGTGCAAGCCAGTTTTGCACACGCAGAATACTTAGGTTAAACTTGACGATCCTAGCATATGCAGATATGGCCTCGGAACACTGAGACCGAAAGGTCGATCATGAATCATATAGTAGATATGATCAACATAGTGATGTTCACCATTGAAAATTACTCCATTTCACGTGATGATCGGTTATGGTTTAGTTGATTTGGATCATGTGATCACTTAGATTATTAGAGGGATGTCTATCTAAGTGGGAGTTCTTAAGTAATTTGATTAATTGAACTTTAGTTTATCATGAACTTAGTCTTGATAGTATTAGCATATCTATGTTGTAGATCAATAGCTCGCGTTTAGCTCCTCTGTTTTATTTTTGATATGTTCCTAGAGAAAACTAAGTTGAAAATTTTTAGTAGCAATGATGCGGATTAGATCCATAATCTAAGGATTATCCTCATTGCTGCACAGAAGAATTATGTCCTTGATGCACCGCTAGGTGACAGACCTATTGCAGGAGCAGATGCAGACGTTATGAACGTTTGGCTAGCTCAATATGATGACTACTTGATAATTTAGTGCACCATGCTTAACGGCTTAGAACCGGCGCTTCAAAGACGTTTTTGAACGCCATGGAGCATATAAGATGTTCCAAGAGTTGAAATTGGTATTTCATACTCATGCCCGTGTCGAGAGGTATGAGACCTCTGACAGTACTTTGCCTACAAGATGGAGGAGAATAGCTCAACCAGTGAGCATGTGCTCAGATTATCTGAGTACTACAATTGCTTGAATCAAGTGGGAGTTAATCTTCCAGACAAGAGAGTAATTGACAAAGTTCTCTAGTCACTATCACCAAGTTACTAGAACTTAGTGATGAACTATAATATGCAAGGGATGATAAAAGTAATTCCCAAGCTCTTCGTGATGTTGAAATCGATGAAGGTAGAAATCAAGAAAAGCATCAAGTGTTGATGGTTGACAAAGACCACTAGTTTCAAGAAAAGGGCAAAGGGAAGAAGGGGAACTTCAAGAATAATGGCAAGCAAGTTGCTGCTCAAGCGAAGAAGCCCAAGTCTGGACCTAAGCCTGAGACTGAGTGCTTCTACTGCAAAGGGACTGGTCACTAGAAGCAGAACTGCCCCAAGTATTTGGTGGATAAGAAGGATGGCAAAGTGAACAAAGGTATATTTGATATACATATTATTGATGTGTATTTTACTAGTGTTCGTAGCAACCCCTCGGTATTTGATACTGGTTCAGTTGCTAAGAGTAGTAACTCAAAATGGGAGTTGCAGAATGAACAGAGATTAGTTAAGGGTGAAGTGACGATGTGTGTTGGAAGTGGTTCCAAGATTGATACGATCATCATCGCACACTCCCTATACTTTCAGGATTAGTGTTGAACCTAAATAAGTGTTATTTGGTGTTTGCGTTGAGCATGAATATGATTTGATCATGTTTATTGCAATACGGTTATTCATTTAAGTAAGAGAATAAATTGTTGTTCTGTTTACATGAATAAAACCTTATATGGTTACACACCCAATGAAAATGGTTCATTGGATCTCGATCGTAGTGATACACATATTCATAATATTGAAACCAAAAGATGCAAATTTAATAATGATAGTGCAACTTATTTGTGGCACTGCCGTTTAGGTCATATTGGTGTAAAGCGCATGAAGAAACTACATGCTGATGGACTTTTGGAATCACTTGATTATGAATCACTTGATGCTTGCGAACCATGCCTCATGGGCAAGATGACTAAGACTCCGTTCTCCGGAACAATGGAGCGAGCAACTGACTTATTGGAAATAATACATACTGATGTATGCGGTCCGATGAGTGTTAAGGCTCACGGCAAGTATCGTTATTTTCTGACCTTCACAGATGATTTGAGCAGATATGGGTATATCTACTTAATGAAACACAAGTCTGAAACATTTGAAAAGTTCAAAGAATTTCAGAGTGAAGTGGAGAATCATCATAACAAGAAAATAAAAGTTTCTACGATATGATCACAGAGGTAAAATATTTGAGTTAAGAGTTTGGCCTTCAGTTAAAACAATGTGAAACAGTTTCACTACTCACGCCACCTGGAACACCACAGTGTAATGGTGTGTCCGAACGTCATAACCGTACTTTATAAGATATGGTGCGATCTATGATGTCTCTTACCGATCTACCACTATCGTTTTGGGGTTATGCATTAGAGACAGCTGCATTCACGTTAAATAGGGAACCATCTAAATCCGTTGAGACAACACCGTATGAACTATGGTTTGGCAAGAAACCTAAGCTGTCGTTTCTTAAAATTTGAGGTTGCAATGCTTATGTGAAAAAGTTTAAACCTGAGAAGCTCAAACCCAAATCGGAGAAGTGCATCTTCATAGGATACCCAGAAGAAAATGTTGGGTACACCTTCTATCACAGATCTGAAGGCAAGATATTCATTGCTGAGAATGGATCCTTTCTAGAGAAGGAGTTTCTCTCGAAAGAAGTGAGTGGGAGGAAAGTAGAACTTGATGAGGTAATTGTACCTACTCCCTTACTGGAAAGTAGTTCATCACAGAAATATGTTCCTGTGACTACTACACCAATTAGTGAGGAAGCTAATGATGATGATCATGTAACTTCAGATCAAGTTGCTACTGAACCTCATAGGTAAACCAGAGTGAGATCCACACCAGAGTGGTATAGTAATCCTGTTCTAGAGGTCATGTTACTTGACCATGACGAGCCTACGAACTATGAGGAAGCGATGATGAGCCCAGATTCCGCGAAATGGCTTGAGGCCATGAAATCTGAGATGAGATCCATCTATGAGAACAAAGAATGGACTTTGATTGACTTGCCCATTGATCGGCGAGCCATTGAGATTAAATGGATCTTCAAGAGGAAGACGGATGCTGATAGTAGTGTTACTATCTACAAAGCTAGAATTGTCGCAAAAACGTTTTCGACAAGTTCAAGGTGTTGACTATGATGAGAGTTTCTCACTCGTATCTATGCTTAAGTCTGTCCGAATCATTTTAGCAATTGCCGCATTTTATGAAATCTGGCAAATGGATAAACAAAACTGCATACCCTAATGGATTTATTAAAGAAGAGTTGTATATGATGCAACCAGAAGATTTTGTCAATCCTAAAGGTACTAACAAAATATGCAAGCTCCGGCGATCCATCCATGGACTGGTGCAAGCATCTCGGAGTTGGAATATACGCTTTGATAAGTTGATCAAAGCATATAGTTTTATACAGACTTGCTGTGAAGCCTGTATTTACAAGAAAGTGAGTGGGAGCACTACAACATTTCTGATAAGTATATGTGAATGACATATTGTTGATTGGAGATAATGTAGAATTATTCTGCAAAGCATAAAGGAATGTTTGAAAGGAGTTTTTCAAAGAAAGACCTCGATGAAGCTGCTTACATATTGAGCATCAAGATCTATAGAGATAGATCAAGATGCTCGATAAGTTTTTCAATGAGTACATACCTTGACAAGATTTTGAAGTAGTTTAAAATGGAACAGTCAAAGAAGGAGTTCTTGCCTGTGTTACAAGGTGTGAAGTTGAGTAAGACTCAAAACCCGACCACGGCAGAAGATAGAGAGAGAGAATGAAAGTCATTCCCTATGCCTTAGCCATAGGTTCTATAAAGTATGCCATGCTGTGTACCAGACCTATTGTATACCCTGCCCTGAGTTTGGCAAGGGAGTACAATAGTGATCTAGGAGTAGATCACTGGACATTGGTCAAAATTATCCTTAGTGGAATAAGGATATGTTTCTTGATCATGGTGGTGACAAAAGGTTCGTCATAAAGGGTTACGTCGATGCAAGTTTTGACACTGATCCAGATGACTCAAAGTCTCAATCTGGATACATATTTAAAGTGGGAGCAATTAGCTAGAGTAGCTCCGTGCAGAGCATTGTTGACATAGAAATTTGCAAAATACATACGGATCTGAATGTAGCAGACCCATTGACTAAACTTCCCTCACAAGCAAAACATGATCACACCTTAGTACTCTTTGGGTATTAATCACATAGCGATGTGAACTAGATTATTGACTCTAATAACCCTTTGGGTGTTGGTCACATGACGATGTGAACTATGGGTGTTAATCACATGGTGATGTGAACTATTGATGTTAAATCACATGGCGATGTGAACTAGATTATTGACTATAGTGCAAGTGGGAGACTGAAGGAAATATGCCCTAGAGGCAATAATAAAGTTATTATTTATTTCCTTATATCATGATAAATGTTTATTATTCATGCTAGAATTGTATTAACCGGAAACATAATACATGTGTGAATACATAGACAAACAGTATGTCACTAGTATGCCTCTACTTGACTAGCTCGTTGAATCAAAGATGGTTAAGTTTCCTAGCCATAGACATGAGTTGTCATTTGATTAACGGGATCACATCATTAGAGAATGATGTGATTGACTTGACTCATTCCGCTAGCGTAGCACTTGATCATTCAGTTTGTTGCTATTGCTTTCTTCATGACTTATACATGTTCCTATGACTATGAGATTATGCAACTCCCATTTACCGGAGGAACACTTTGTGTGCTACCAAATGTCACAACATAACTGGGTGATTATAAAGGTGCTCTACGGGTGTCTCCAAAGGTACTTGTTGGGTTGGCGTATTTCGAGATTAGGATTTGTCACTCCGATTGTCGGAGAGGTATCTCTGGGCCCACTCGGTAATGCACATCACTATAAGCCTTGCAAGCATTGCAACTAATGAGTTAGTTGCGGGATAATGTGTTACGGAATGAGTAAAGAGACTTGCCGGTAACGAGATTGAACTAGGTATTGAGATATCGACGATCAAATGTCGGGCAAGTGCCATACCGATGACAAAGGGAACAACGTATGTTGTTATGCGGTTTGATCGATAGATCTTCATAGAATATGTAGGAGCCAATATGAGCATCCAGGTTCCGCTATTAGTTATTGACCCGAGATGTGTCTCGGTCATGTCTACTTAGTTCTCGAACCCGTAGGGTCCGCACGCTTAACATTACGATGACAATTTTATTATGAGTTTATGTGTTTTGATGTACCGAAGGTTGTTCGGAGTCCCGGATGTGATCACGGACATGACGAGGAGTCTCGAAATGGTCAAGACATGAAGATTGATATATTGGAAGCCTATGTTTGGATATCGGAAGTGTTCCGGGTGAAATAGTGATTTTACCGGAGTACCGGAGGGGTTACTGGAACCCCCCGGAGGTTATTGGGCCTTATGGGCCCAAGTGGAGGAAGAGGAGAGGCGGCCAAGGGGCAGACGCGCGCCCCTCCCCCCCCCCCCCCAAGTCTGAATTGGACAAGGAGGGGGGCGGCGCCTCCCCTTTCCTTTCCCCTCTCTCCTCCTTCCTCCCCAAGTCCTAATCCAACTAGGAAAAAGGAGGGGAGTCCTACTCCCGGTGGGAGTAGGACTCCTCCGGCGCGCCTCCTCCTATGGCCGGCCGCACCCCCCCCCCCTTGCTCCTTTATATACGGGGGCAGGGGGGCACCCCAGAGACACAACAATTGATCATTGATCTCTTAGCCGTGTGCGGTGCCCCCCTCCACCATAGTACACCTCGATAATACTGTAGCGGTGCTTAGGCGAAGCCCTGCGTCGGTAGAACATCAACATCGTCACCACGTCGTCGTGCTGACGAAACTCCCCCTCAACACTCGGCTGGATCGGAGTTCGAGGGATGTCATCGAGCTGAACATGTGCTGAACTCGGAGGTGACGTACGTTCGGTACTTGATCGGTCGGATCGTGAAGACGTACGACTACATCAACCGCGTTGTGCTAATGCTTCCGCTTTCGGTCTACGAGGGTACGTGGACAACACTCTCCCCTCTCGTTGATATGCATCACCATGATCTTGCGTGTGCGTAGGAAATATTTTGAAATTACAATGTTCCCCAACAGGTTTAAGGTACCGGCGAAAGTTGTGCGGTACTAGAGAGGCTAGCAATGGTGGAAGGGTGAGGGTGCGTATAATCCATGGACTCAACATTAGTCATAAAGAACTCACATACTTATTGCAAAAATCTATTAGTTATAAAAACAAAGTACTACGTGCATGCTCCTAGGGGGATAGATTGGTAGGAAAAGACCATCGCTCATCCCCGACCGCCACTCATAAGGAAGACAATCAATAAATAAATCATGCTCCGACTTCATCACATAACGGTTCACCATACGTGCATGCTACAGAAATCACAAACTTTAACACAAGTATCTCTCAAATTCACAACTACTCAACTAGCATGACTCTAATATCACCATCTTCATATCTCAAAACAATCATCAAGTATCAAACTTCTCTTAGTATTCAATGCACTCTATATGAAAGTTTTTATTATATCCCTCTTGGATGCCCATCATATTAGGACTAGTTTCATAACCAAAGCGAACTACCATGCTGTTCTAAAGACTCTCAAAATGATATAAGTGAAGCATGATAGTTCATTAATTTCTTCAAAATAAAACCACCACCGTGCTCTAAAAAGATATAAGTGAAGCACTAGAGCAACAACAAACTACTCCGAAAGATATAAGTGAAGATCAATGAGTAGTCGAATAATTATGAAACTATGTGAAGACTCTCAAACATTTAATAATTTCAGATCTTGGTATTTTATTCATACAGAAAGCAAAACTAAACAAAATAAAATGACGCTGCAAGCAAAACACATATCATGTGGCGAATAAAAATATAGCTCCAAGTAAAGTTACCGATGAACGAAGACGAAAGAGGGGATGCCTTCCGGGGCATCCCCAAGCTTAGGCTTTTGGTTGTCCTTTAATATTACCTTGGGGTGCCTTGGGAATCCCCAAGATTAGGCTCTTGCCACTCCTTATTCCATAGTCCATCAAATCTTTACCCAAAACTTGAAAACTTCACAACACAAAACTTAACAGAAAACTCGTAAGCTCCGTTAGCGAAAGAAAACAAAACACCACTTCAAGGTCCTGTAATGAACTCATTATTTATTTATATTGGTTTTAAACCTACTTTATTCCAACTTCTCTATGGTTTATAAACTATTTTACTAGCCATAGATTTATTAAAATAAGCAAACAACACACGAAAAACAGAATCTGTCAAAAACAGAACAGTCTGTAGTAATCTGGATCAAACATATACTTATGGAACTCATAAAATTCTCAAATAAATTGCTGGACCTGAGGAATTTATCTATTAATCATCTGGAAAAATAATTAACTAAATATCAATTTCCAAATAAAAATGGCAGCAATTCTCGTGAGCGCTAAAGTTTCTGTTTTTTACAGCATGATCAACAAGACTTTCCCCAAGTCTTCCCAAAGGTTCTACTTGGCACAAACACTAATTAAAAGATAAAAAACTCAGTAAGAACAGAGGCTAGATAAATTATTTATTACTAAACAGGAGCAAAAAGCAAGGAACAAAAATAAAGTTGGGTTGCCTCCCAACAAGCGCTATCGTTTAATGCCCCTAGCTAGGCATGATGATTTCAATGATGCTCATATAAAAGATAAGAATTGAAACATAAAGAGAGCATCATGAAGAATATTAATAATACATTTAAGTCTAACCCACTTCATATGCATAGGGATTTTGTGAGCAAACAACTTATGGGAACAATAATCAACTAGCATAGAAAGGCAGAACAAGCATAACTTTAAAACTTTAAGCACATAGAGAGGAAACTTGATATTATTGCAATTCCTACAAGCATATGTTCCTCCCTCAAAATAATTTTCAGTAGAATCATGAATGAATTCAAAAATATAACCAGCACCTAAAGCATTCTTTTCATGATCTACAAGCATAGAAATTTTATTGCTCTCCACATAAGCAAAATTCTTCTCATTCGGAATAGTGGGAGTATCATAAGAGACTCGAATACTATAAATTGTTTCCACATTCAAAGAGTAATGTTCATAAAAGGGGTAATCATAATCATGACAAGTTTTATAAATATAATCATTACTTTTTATAGCATAAGTATCATCACAATAATCATCATAGGTAGGAGGCATGTTATCATCATTATAAATTTGCATATCAAAACTTGGGAGACTAAAAATATCATCTTCATTAAGCGTAGCATCCCCAAGCTTGGGACAAACATTAATTGCAGCAAATATATTCTCAAAAACATCATCTTCATCAAACATAGCATCCCCAAGCTTGGGCCTTTTCATATCATAAGCATAATCACTCTCATCATTAATAGTATAGATAGCACCAATAGTATAGCAATTATCATATTATTCCAAGCAAGTGCCAAAAAGATTTTCAAGATCATAAGAAGTATCATCATCTTCCACAATTATATTTTCATGAGGCACGATAGTAATAGGAGCAGCATTATTTGGGAGAGATATCTTTTTACCTCTCTTCCTTTTTCTTTTCTTCTTCTTCACCACATCATGTGTGGATTCAATCCTCTTTTTGGAGCTCCTTATTAATGAGATTGGTTGAATAGGAGGTTCCTCCTCGTTACCTGATTCATCATAAGAAATAATAGGAGGGTATTGGGAAGTCTCTTCCCTTTCATTAGTGTTCTCTTCATCTTCTATTTGCTTTCTTTTCTTTATGTAATTGGAAATATAAGGATTTTCAATGCAATTCACCGCACAATACATATAAATTTCCTCTAGATCAAAACCAAGAAGTTTATAATGGGCAAATTCTGGAAGATGCCCAGTTATATGTTTCATTTCTTCGCAGCCCATAAGCAAGCTAAGTTCATTATAATGTGCAAGGGAAATCAACTCATCACAATTTTTGGACACGATTAGATCATGAAACAATTTGCATCGGATAGCTAAATGACCACTTTCATTGCAAAGTCCACAAGTACAGTAAAGAAAAATTAAATTTTCAGCACAATAATCTAGCCTTTCTTGCAACAATTTAGTTTCTAGGTGCTTATGCCTCTTGCAATATCTATCTTCCCTATTTTGTGTGTACTTGCAAACCCAATGCACTCCACAAAAATTGACATGTTTATAGGAGACATTTTCATCATAACTAGTGCAATCATCATTAGTACCATGGATATTCAAGGAGTTCATACTAACAACATTGCAATCATGCTCATCATTCAAATATTTAGTGCCAAATATTTTAATGCATTCTTCTTCTAACACTTTGGCACAATTTTCCTTTCCATCATACTCACGAAAGATATTAAAAAGATGAAGCGTATGAGACAAACTCAATTCCATTTTTTATAGTTTTCTTTTATAAACTAAACTAGTGATAAAACAAGAAACTAAAAGACTCGATTGCAAGATCTAAATATATACCTTCAAGCACTCACCTCCCCGGCAACGGCACCAAAAAAGAGCTTGATGTCTACTACACAACCTTCTTCTTATAGACGTTGTTGGGCCTCCAAGTGCAGAGGTTTGTAGGACAGTAGCAAATTTCCCTCAAGTGGATGACCTAAGGTTTATCAATCCGTAGGAGGCGTAGGATGAAGATGGTCTCTCTCAACCAACCCTGCAACCAAATAACAAAGAGTCTCTCGTGTCCCCAACACACCCAATACAATGGTAAATTGTATAGGTGCACTAGTTCGGCGAAGAGATGGTGGTATATGGATAGTACATAATAGTATTTGTAATCTGAAATTATAAGAACAGCAAGGTAACTAATGATAAAAGTGAGCGTAAACGGTATTGCAATGATAGTAAACAAGGCCTAGGGTTCATACTTTCGTTAGTGCAAGTTCCCTCAACAATAATAACATAATTGGATCACATAACTATCCCTCAACATGCAACAAAGAGTCACTCCAAAGTCACTAATAGCAGAGAACGAACAAAGAGATTATGGTAGGGTACGAAACCACCTCAAAGTTATTCTTTCCAATCAATCTGTTGGGCTATTCCTATAAGTGTCACAAACAGCCCTAGAGTTCGTACTAGAATAACACCTTAAGACACAAATCAACCAAAACCCTAATGTCACCTAGATACTCCAATGTCACCTCAAGTATCCGTGGGTATGATTATACGATATGCATCACACAATCTCAGATTCATCTATTCAACCAACACATAGAACCTCAAAGAGTGCCCCAAAGTTTCTACCGGAGAATCACGACGAAAACGTGTGCCAACCCCTATGCATAGGTTCATGGGCGGAACCCGCAAGTTGATCACCAAAACATACATCAAGTGAATCACGTGATATCCCATTGTCACCACAGATACGCACGGCAAGACATACATCAAGTGTTCTCAAATCTTTAAAGACTCAATCCGCTAAGATAACTTCAAAGGGGAAACTCAATCCATTACAAGAGAGTAGAGGGGGAGAAAACATCATAAGATCCAACTATAATAGCAAAGCTCGCGATACATCAAGATCATATCACCTCAAGAACACGAGAGAGAGAGAGAGAGAGAGAGAGATCAAACACATAGCTACTGGTACATACCCTCAGCCCCGAGGGAGAATTACTCCCTCCTCGTCATGGAGAGCACCGGGATGATGAAGATGGACACCGGAGAGGGATTGCCCCCTCCGGCAGGGTGCCGGAACGGGTCTAGATTGGCTTTCGGTGGCTACGGAGGCTTCTGGCGGCGGAACTCTCGATATATTGTGCTCCCGGGTGTTTTTAGGGTATATGGAGATATATAGGCGGAAGAAGTACGTCAGGGGAGCCACGAGGGGCCCACGAGGGTGGAGGGCGCACCCAGGGGGGTGGGCGCGCCCCCCTACCTCGTGGCCTCCTAGAAGCTTCCCTTACGTGGACTCCAAGTCTCCCGGGCTTCTTCTGATCCAAAAATAAGTTCCGTGAAGTTTCAGGTCAATTGGACTCTGTTTGATTTTCCTTTTCTACGATACTCTAAAACAAGGAAAAAACAGAAACTGGCACTGGGCTCTGGGTTAATAGGTTAGTCCCAAAATAATATAAAAGTGCATAATAAAGCCCATAAACATCCAAAGTTGATAATATAATAGCATGGAACAATCAAAAATTATAGATGCGTTGGAGACGTATCAGCATCCCCAAGCTTAATTCCTGCTCGTCCTCGAGTAGGTAAATGATAAAAACAGAATTTTTGATGTGGAATGCTACCTAACATATTCATCATGTATTTCTCTTTATTGTGGCAAGAATATTCAGATCCATAAGATTCAAGACAAAAGTTTAATATTGACATAAAAATAATAATACTTCAAGCATACTAACTAAGCAATCATGTCTTCTCAAAATAACATTGCCAAAGAAAGCTATCCCTACAAAATCATATAGTCTGGCTATGCTCCATCTTCACCACACAAAATATTTAAATCATGCACAACCCCGATGACAAGCCAAGCAATTGTTTCATACTTTTGATGTTCTCAAACTTTTTCAATCTTCACGCAATACATGAGCGTGAGCCATGGACATAGCACTATAGGTGGAATAGAATGGTGGTTGTGGAAAAGACAAAAAGGAGAAGATAGTCTCACATCAACTAGGCGTATCAACGGGCTATGGAGATGCCCGTCAATAGATATCAATGTGAGTGAGTAGGGATTGCCATGCAACGGATGCACTAGAGCTATAAGTGTATGAAAGCTCAAAAAGAAACTAAGTGGGTGTGCATCCAACTTGCTTGCTCACGAAGACCTAGGGCATTTTGAGGAAGCCCATCATCGGGATATACAAGCCAAGTTCTATAATGAAAATTTCCCACTAGTATATGAAAGTGACAACATAGGAGACTCTCTATCATGAAGATCATGGTGCTACTTTGAAGCACAAGTGTGGTAAAAGGATAGTAGCATTGCCCCTTCTCTCTTTTTCTCTCATTTTTTAATTTGGGCCTTCTCTTTTTTTTATGGCCTCTTTTTTTTATTTGGGCTTCTTTGGCCTCTTTTATTTATTTATTTTCGTCAGGAGTCTCATCCCGACTTGTGGGGGAATCATAGTCTCCATCATCCTTTCCTCACTGGGACAATGCTCTAATAATGATGATCATCACACTTTTATTTACATACAATTCAAGAATTACAACTTGATTCTTAGAACAAAATATGACTCTATATGAATGCCTCCGACGGTGTACCGGGATGTGCAATGATGCATGAGTGACATGTATGAAAGAATTATGAACGGTGGCTTTGCCACAAATACAATGTCAACTACATGATCATGCATAGCAATATGACAATGATGGAGCGTGTCATAATAAACGGAACGGTGGAAAGTTGCATGGTAATATATCTCAGAATGGCTATGGAAATGCCATAATAGGTGGGTATGGTGGCTGTTTTGAGGAAGATATATGGTGGGTTTATGGTACCGACGAAAGTTGCATGGTACTAGAGAGGCTAGTAATGGTGGAAGGGTGAGAGTGCGTATAATCCATGGACTCATCATTAGTCATAAAGAACTCACATACTTATTGCAAAAATATATTAGTTATCGAAACAAAGTACTACACGCATGCTCCTAGGGGGATAGATTGGTAGGAAAAGACCATCACTCGTCCCCGACCGCCACTCATAAGGAAGACAATCAATAAATAAATCATGCTCCGATTTCATCACATAACGGTTCACCATACGTGCATGCTACGGGAATCACAAACTTTAACACAAGTATCTCTTAAATTCACAACTACTCAACTAGCATGACTCTAATATCACCATCTTCATATCTCAAAACAATCATCAAGTATCAAACTTCTCTTAGTATTCAATGCACTCTATATGAAAGTTTTTATTATATCCCTCTTGAATGCCCATCATATTAGGACTAGTTTTATAACCAAAGCGAACTACCATGCTGTTCTAAAGACTTTCAAAATGATATAAGTGAAGCATGAGAGTTCATTAATTTCTTCAAAATAAAACCACCACCGTGCTCTAAAAAGATATAAGTGAAGCACTAGAGCAACAACAAACTACTCCGAAAGATATAAGTGAAGATCAACGAGTAGTCGAATAATTATGCAACTATGTGAAGACTCTCAAACATTTAATAATTTCAGATCTTGGTATTTTATTCATACAGCAAGCAAAACTAAAAAAATAAAATGACGCTGCAAGCAAAACACATATCATGTGGCGAATAAAAATATAGCTCCAAGTAAAGTTATCGATGAACGAAGACGAAAGAGGGGATGCCTTCTGGGGCATCCCCAAGCTTAGGCTTTTGGTTGTCCTTGAATATTACCTTAGGGTGCCTTGGGCATCCCCAAGCTTAGGCTCTTGCCACTCTTTATTCCATAGTCCATCGAATCTTTACCCAAAACTTGAAAACTTCACAACACAAAACTTAACAGAAAACTCTGTAAGCTCCATTAGCGAAAAAAACAAAACACCACTTCAAGGTACTGTAATGAACTCATTCTTTATTTATATTGATGTTAAACCTATTGTATTCCAACTTCTCTATGGTTTATAAACTATTTTACTAACCATAGGTTGAGGAAAATGGCGGTGCATTATATGATCTTCAAAACAGGAGAGTAGAAGAATAAAATTACTACTGATACTACTCTGTCCGGGATTAAAGGTCCACTTAGGCTGGTCATAGTGGGGAGTAACTTATACTAGTGTCATGTATATGACACTAGTCTAAGTTATTACCTTCATAATGCAAAGTAACATAGTAGTAATGTCATAGATAGGTTCATTTATTAGCTTGTAGACTCATCCTTTTTCGGGAAAGCGTATGTTACAGTAACATATTGTGTTACTCTAAACACCTTTCTCCTCATGAAATACATGCCACATAAGCAAAATTTTCTTGCAGTGCGCTATGTTACTACCTAAATTACTCCCACTATGACTAGCCTTAGCCTAAACTCTCGGACCAAGGGACGATATTAATTTTGAGGATGCGTGATATTCGAGCACAGTAACCACCAATGAAATTAGCGGGGAGTTAATGCATGCAGTGAGTTTAGCGGGCATCTTTCACATGTAGTCAGGCCCTGTTTGGTTTATAAGTCTTAGGACTATTTTTAGTCCTAACTAAAAAGTCGCTAGTCCCTAAAAAGTCCCTACCTGTTTGGTTCCTAGACTAAACATGGACTAAAAGACCATGTTACAACTAAAAATCCCAATAAGACTCTCTCTCAGGGTCTTCTTTCATAAGTTCTGAATGCCCACTTTAAGTTCCTATAAGTCCCTTCTGTTTGGTTTAGATGGGACTAAAAGGAACCTTTTTAAGTCCCTACATCAATAAGTCCCTGTAAACAAACACCCCATCGGTCGTGTGCGTCGCCTTCAGACACGGTTTGAGAGAAAAAGCAACGATGCATGTCAGCGGCCTTGAAAAAAGGGGCTTAGCTCGATGGCTCGCCGGGCCTACAATCCCGGGCGGAGGTAGTAGTTACATTAAATAGAGAAATGTAGAAGAATTGATTAATAGATCAGAGGGAGTAGCATCTCTAGCATATTTGGAAGCAAGTTAGGCTGGTCGTAATGGGAGCATCATAGGTAGTATCATGCATGTCAACTAGGCAAATTTAATGTGGTGGCATAGAATTAAATGAAGAAAGAGAGGGTTGAGTATTATATCATGATACCATATCATATTAAATGTTGTGCTACTATGTGTCATGCATGGCAATAAATAAAATCATCTATGATACTAACATATAATACTATGCACTACGGATGTAGTATCATACACTAGTATCATATGCATAATACTAGTTTATGATACTTGCCATTACGACCAGCCTTAGGTTGGGTGACCAATCAACTTAAGGCTCGGACCGAGTGGGAATGTCTACTTTTTTTGGACAATTACAATTGCCGTTCGACTTTTCGGATTAAAAGATTCACAATAATGGTCGTGTGCATCAAATGATGTAGAAGCCAATGATACTTTTATAGGGAAACAAATACAAACAACACACAAATATATTTATATGAGGTTTTTATAAAAAAAGATTACTCCAGGCCTATGCATCATTATTGTGCACACAAAGTAATATTTAACATAGTGAAACTTCACACAACGGTTACAACTTACAGCATGCTCATACATCGACGTAGGGTTGAGATCTTCTGCAGTACGGTACGATCGCTGTCGTGTGGACCTTAGCATCCGGCCTCATGTGTCATCTGCACTACGGCACTGCAGCATACCAACTACTCCAACGCTTCACACACACGTGCGCCACTTATCGGCTTATTGCTCTACCTCCGCTCATGCCTATTGTTCACAAACACGCTGACTGGCGCCTAGTGCTGGCCAGGCAGCTTTTCCTTGATCTTGTCCATAATACCTTTCTTCTCGCCGGTGCCTGTCACCCCGGCGTGACCTTGCTGGCTGTAAGCACCGCCGGTCGCCGTGGTCCCGTGTGCTCCGGTGCCGGTCACTCCTGGGTGCCCTTGATGACCGTAAGCTCCGCCCGTTGTCGCGCTCCCATGCGTTCCAGCGCCGGTCATACCAGCGTGCCCTGGCTGACCACCATAGCCCCCACCGGGAGCGGTGTTCCCATGCACTCCGGTGCCAGTCATCCCGGGCTGCCCGTAGGCGCCAGCGGTCGGCATGGCGTGCTGCTCGTTCTTGTGACCTCCCGGGAGTTTCTCCATGATCTTGTCCTTCATGCCCTTCTTCTCACCAGCCGCCATGGTCCCGTGCGCCCCGGTGCCGGTCATGCCGGTCGGAGCGGGCTGCCCGTAGGTGCCGGCCGTAGCCGTGGTCCCGTGCGCTGCAGTGCCAGCCGGAGCGGGCTGCACGTAGTAAGGGCCGCCGGCCGCCCCGGTGCCGGTCATGCCGGCGGGCGCAGCCGGCTGGCCGTAAGTCTGCTTGCGGGCCCCGGGAAGCTTCTCCTTGATCTTCTCCTTGATACCCTTCTTCCTCCGTCCACCCATGCCATCGTCCTCTGACTATATCAATCAAAACGGAGCAAATTAATAGAGTACAAGTTTGATAGTACTAGGCTAGCCATGGGAATAACAACGTGTCAATGGCAGTGCATGCATCCATTTACAGCCGATCGATGCATTGCGCGCAAGAAGAGAGAGCCTATACGTACCGAGCTGGAGCTGGAGCTGCTGGACCGGTGGAGTATGCCGCGGGTCTTGTGCTCCTCCCTGGCGGGCTGCAGCTGCCCGCCGGCGGGCGCTCCCGTCACGGCGGTGGCTCCTCCAGGTGCCGCGACCGGGTTGCCGTGCTGGTCAACGAGGTTGCCCTGCTGCCCTTGGTATTCCATCTTACGTAGGTGACGCTTGTTTTTACTACTACTGTGACAAATAGCAATAGGTCGGTCTCCAAACCAAATGCAAGGGAGTTGTTTGTAGGTAGTGATGCGGGAGAAGTGCAGAGGCTGGGAGGTTTATTTATACCGCCGTAGAGTTCGATACGGCGATCCCGGAGCACGCCGCGGAAGGGCCACGCGTGTACTCTTTTCGTTTTCCGGGAGGAGAGGCGACGTGTCCATGGAGTACGTGGTTATTCGGGAGTAGGCATAAAGAAGAACCTAGCTGGCTACGTGTACCGTGGCGCGGTATGCGCCGGTGGTGCCACGAACCTCTTCTCAGGGGCGTTCCGGAAGTACCAGCGCGATCGTTCGGCCCGCTCCGCCGCGTCCGATCTTCTCCGGCGTGAAAAATGGCTGGGTTGCCACTGTTTGTAAAAATTCACAAAGCACCTCCATCAATCAAATAATAAAAAATGCATTGAGGTTTCTGGACCACCGAACGACTACTCCCACCCGCAAAACAACACGTCGACGCTCCTCTATAGGGATGGGCATAAAAACCGACCAACCGAATACCGAACCGATACCGAAACCGAAAAAACCAAATTTTCGGTTTTTGCTGCTGCTATATTCAAATTCGGTTTCTATGTTTAATAACCGAATTAAAATCGGCCGGTTCGGTAGTTAACCGATAACCGAAGGAAAAACCGAAGTGCACGCAATTTTAGTACAGGCGTCCCGCATGACCGCACATCTCGCCAAATGCCAAGCCGAACTGAAACGCAATTCCAGTGTGAGGCATCCCACGTCCGCACGTCTCGCCAGAATTTTCTTTCGAGGCAGCACCTCTCGCATGCAACTACTTCACGGCCGCGCGCCTGCATGCATGCAGCCACACATAGCGTGATCTGGCCCAGCTGGTGTGATCTGGCCCACACACTTAATTGCATGGCCCAAATAGTATTTCCTTTGGCTGATAGTGTGCACCAGGTGGAGTGTTACTTGTTTAGTCACACATCGGTCAGCTACGCTTCAGGGACAAGGTGACCGGCTATATAAGAGGTCAGGAAGCTCTTGTATGATGCGCTCGCTGTAGCTTCTTAGCAACGCTGCAATCAGTCGGTTTAAACCAAAAACCGAACCGAATTGGTCGGCTAACCGAATTTTTGGTTAGTTGTTTTTGCATGTTATTTTCGGTTTTTGGTTTTGTTAACTGAAATTAAAAATAAACCGAATGGTATAAACCGAATTTTTGGTTTCTACCGAATGTCCACCCCTACTCCTCTCCCATACTACCAACATGAAGAACCCTTGAAGCTACGAGCCGTCGAAGCGATAAGCAGGAGGAAGCGGATCCACAGACTCAACAACGAAGATAAAGAGGAGGAAAGCTTTGCCATGGTCATTTTACAAAAGGGAAAAGAAAGGGGACATTGTTGTATAGATGGGCTCACTTTTTTTATCTTAAATGGAAAGCTCTGATTCGTACATACCCATGAAGTCTTCGTATTCAAAATACAAAATCCTAAACTTATGGATAAATATGTTACATAGGAGATTTGCGGGAGTACATGTCCTCTCCTCCACTATTTTCTCGTTGGTTTTAGCTGATTGTTTTACTAAACGAGTAGGTCCTTGTGAGGGTTTAGCAATATGTAACAAGATAAGCATGTTAGATATCTTTAGCCGGGGGAGTGTTGAGTACCCGGACACGTCAAAAATTCTCGGCGCCGAGAGAAAGACGAGATTCAGTAAGGGCTGTAGCTACCGGGTCCGAAGGAGGCTGATCGTGAATCAATTCCATCTGTTAGGGCGGGCAAGTTGCATAGTCAAACTCACCTTCATCCACCTTTCATGGACTGGCGCGGGCAAGCGCCGATGTCTGGAGCAGGAGATGGAAGCTTGTGTTGAGGAGGATGTCTATACCCCTTTCCCCGAACAATTTGTACCTACAACCTCCACCTCAGCCTGTAACAAAATCATAAAAAAGGAGGTGTAGTGTGGTATTAATAATTTTAGAATTCACATAAAAAACCCTAAAATATTCTATTTCTAAATAGTTAACCCCATTATTAGTTTTCTTACGTATGTGTGCTTCCATGTCGCCATAATTGACACTGGAGAGCACATGTGCATGGCTACCGGGAATAGGGCAGTGTCGGCAAAGATCCGCCGCGAGCCCGCGATGCCTCAACCGCCTGCCAAGAACACCGTGACCATAAAAAATTGCAAAAGCTGGCATCGCAACTCATATGAGGCATCGTTGGCGGCTTGGAACAACATGCAGTGAAGCCAAACCAAGATCTGGCTAGCCATGCACCTGCATTCCCCTTCTGGTTCCTGGCTTGTCGGTGGTGTCAGTCGCCATCTAGCACTCCGCGTCGGCTCTCTATACCCTGTCGCCTTCCCGTCCACCTACTTGCCATGTCGGGCCCACAGCTTGTGTTTCTGGGCGGCGCTCAGCGCCACCCTCCGACTGCCGATTCCCAACAAAAGTAGTCATAGGTTCCATGAAAAGTTGCCACCGGCCGCAACACCTCACATGTCGATCCTAGCAAAAAGCAGTTGTCAGTCCCCACCAAATCCATCGCCAGTCGTAGCAAAACCTTCGCTGCCCGCAACAAAAGCCGCAGCTCACCGACTTGTGGTTTCCATATAGCCAACACGAAGTGTCGTGGGTTTGTCACGACAGATGTCCTTGTGAAAGGACTTAGTCATGGAGCCATCGCTATGGGTTAGCTTTAAGGGGTTAAACCGGACAAAGGGACACGGGGAATTTTATACTAGTTAGGCCCCTTCGAGGAAGGTAAAAGCCTACGTCTAGTTGTGATTGGTATTGCTAGGATTTCGAAGGCCAGGGAGCGAATCCGCTTTGTCTGACTCTCGAGTTGTTGTCTGTTGTCCTGAACCGCTCCCGGGCCGTCCCCTTATATACATGGGCGGCACCCGTCGGTTTACAGAGTTCCGAGACCGGCTCATAAACGTGTTCGGTTCGGTCTCCACTCTTTCTATCTTACAATACAAGTTTCATACAAATGCCGGTTCACGGCTACAGGCCTTAAACCGGTTCTGGGCCCTGGACCTTTCCTCTTCTGTCTACATGGGCTTCAAGCATAATCAACTATGGATGAAGTTAACCCGGCCTTTCCTGGCCGGTTTACGCCCAGTAGTAATATCCCCAACATTAGGCCCCAGATTGATTTGAACAGGTTCACGTCAATCCTTAGTAAAAACTTCCTCTTCAACATCTTCTCATATTTTAGTAAACCGCCGTGACATCATCTTCTCGGATCGTGGTAAACCGTCGTGACGTCATCTTTTTAAAAACTGTGTATGACACATCTTCATTAATGGGTCTCCGATAATCAAGGCGACAGCTCCGCCTCACTTCCAAATTTCTGCCCCCTCGATTTTTGCGCCTGACACTTATCCCTTGCCTTTATAAATAGGACCAAGGGGTCATTTTCACCTTTTCCCCCTCGTGCCTCTTCGCGTCGTCTTCCTTGCGCTGCTCAGCCTCTGGAGCTCCGCCGCCGCCGTCGACCGTCGCCTCTGCTCCAACCCTGGCCGCTGCATCACCCTGAACGCACCAGAATACTGCGGCGCCTTTCCGCTTCCTCACCAGCTCCGGTAAGTTCTCTGCTTTTTTCGCCACAGATCTGTTCTAGGGTTTCGACATTCTTCGCAGTTCTTCTGAAGTTCATCAGTGCTTCAGTGTTGTTCTTCCCTGTTCTGCTTTTAGTCTGTAGATGGACACTTCGTGCTTGACGTATCCCTTGCCATAGCTAACCTACCATTGTCATCACAAACCCTTATGCGCAAAGAACTGATCTAGTCCTTCATAAATTGCTTCGGTTCTGCACCCCTTCTAGATCCAATTATTTTTGCTTTTTTGTCTTATCTTAGATCCGAAAATTTTATATGTCACTGTGAGATCTGTTTCTATGTCCCTGTGAGATCTGTTTCTCCTTGCACCAATATAGGCGGTTTAACCTTGTATAAGCAGTCTATGCCATTAGCCCTCTGATAAACCGGAGGAGCATTCTACCTTCATAATTATGCTCCGATTTAAGAGTGTCTGAGTAATCATGTGCTAGTATTACCTTTTTCTCTTATTGCATTAGTCTCCGGTTTATACCATTTCACATATTAGTATGTTTCTTACTCCCTTGTCTCTTGCATATAATCATGCGTAATTTATAAACCGGCCTTTCATTTTCAGCTTGTTTGCTTCGCAATGGCCAAACTGTTGGGGAACGTAGCAGAATTTTAAAATTTTCTACGCATCACCAAGATCAATCTATGGAGTCATCTAGCAACGAGGGAGAGAGGAGTGCATCTACATACCCTTGTAGATCACGAGCGGAAGCGTTCAAGAGAACGGGGTTGATGGAGTCGTACTCGTCGTGATCCAAATCCTTAGGGTTTCCCCCCAACCCTAGGCGCATGGGCCCTAGGGGGGTGTGGTGCCCCAGCACACTTGGGCTGGTTCCCTTCTCCATACAGCCCATAAGGCCCTCCGGAAGAGGTGGCCCCTCCCGGTGGACCCCCGGAACCCCTCCGGTGGCCCCGGTACAATACCGATATGCCCCGGAACCTTTCCGGCGACCGTATGACAACTTCCCATATATAAATCTTTACCTCCGGACCATTCCGGAACTCCTCGTGATGTCCGGGATCTCATCCGGGACTCCGAACAACATTCGGTAATCACATACAAGTCTTCCTAACAACCCTAGCGTCACCGAACCTTAAGTGTGTAGACCCTACGGGTTCGGGAGACATGCAGACATGACCGAGACGACTCTCTGGTCAATAACCAACAGCGGGATCTGGATACCCATGTTGGCCACATGCTCCACGATGATCTCATCGGATGAACCACGATGTCGAGGATTCAATCAATCCGTATACAATTCCCTTTGTCAATCGGTACGTTACTTGCCCGAGACTCGATCGTCGGTATCCCAATACCTTGTTCAGTCTCGTTACCGGCAAGTCACTTTACTCGTACCGTAATGCATGATCTCGTGATCAACCACTTGATCACATTGAGCTCATTATGATGATGCATTACCGAGTGGGCCCAGAGATACCTCTCCGTCATACGGAGTGACAAATCCCAGTCTCGATTCGTGCCAACCCAACAGACACTTTAGGAGATACCTGTAATGTACCTTTATAGTCACCCAGTTACGTTGTGACGTTTGACACACCCAAGGCACTCCTACGGTATCCGGGAGTTGCACAATCTCATGGTCTAAGGAAATGATACTTGACATTCAGAAAAGCTACAGCAAACGAACTACACGATCTTTGAGCTAAGCTTAGGATTGGGTCTTGTCCATCACATCATTCTCCTAATGATGTGATCCCGTTATCAATGACATCTAATGTCCATAGTTAGGAAACCATGACTATCTTTTGATCAACGAGCTAGTCAACTAGAGGCTCACTAGGGACGTGTTGTGGTCTATGTATTCACACATGTATTACGATTTCCGGATAACACAATTATAGCATGAACAATAGACAATTATCATGAACAAACAAATATAATAATAACCATTTTATTATTGCCTCTAGGGCATATTTCCAACACAAACAATTCACTGCTTGCAACTGGGCTCGTTCCCGGGTTACTGAGACTCAGTTGAATGAGATGGTTAGCATCGGCTCCCTGCCTAAGAAAACTGAAATCAAATGGCGAGTTCTAGGAACAGAAAATCCTCCAACCCCAAGGCAGGGCGAGGTGGTGGTCTTTGTTGACCATATAGTCCGTGGCTTCAAACCGCCAGGGTCAAAGTTTTATTGAGATGTGCTTGCCAGCTTCCAACATCATCCGCAAGATATTGGTCCCAACTCGGTTTCCAATTTATGCAACTTCCAGGTCTTCTGTGAAGTATACTTACAAGAAGAACCAACTGTAGAACTGTTCCGGGATTTCTTTCACTTAAACCGGCGCACAGAGTTTGTAAATGGCCCAAACACAGAACTTGGTGGTGTCTCGATTCAAAAGCGGAAAGAAGTTGAATTTCCTCATGCCAAACATCATAGCCATCCAAAGGAATGGAATCAAACTTGGTTTTATTGCAGAGACACTTCGCCTGAAGATGAAAATCCCCTCCCTGGCTTTCGTGATCACAGACTATCCAATACTCACCCCATGCCACAATGCCTGAGCTCTTTAGAAAGGGCAAAACACGCTCCTCAACTCGCCAAACTCCGGGCCTTTATGGCAAACGGTTTAACAGGCGTGGACTTTGTGCGCTGTTGGATATCCTGGAGTATCTTGCCGCTAAGCCGACGCCCCGGTTTAATGTGTGAATATACCGGTGAGGTTGACGACCCTCAACGCCATTGCAACATCCAATTATCTGAGGAAGAAGTCACTGAAGGTGTAAAGAAAATTCTGAATGAGTCGGAACTGATCTGTAGTCAAACCGGTCCGAGTCCCTTCTATGCCAAGAACAAACCGCCTGCTGTAAGCATTATACTTTCTCTTCATCTCTAATATCTTTAACTTATGCAACCTGTAACCCTTCTTCTTTATATGTAGGGTGATGACCCCTTCTGGAAACGGAAAACCGTAGAGAAAGCGGCAAAACCGACTGGAGACAAAGCGGTCAAACCATCCCGCCCAAAGACCAAAGCCGTAAAACGGACGTCAAAACGGAAAACGGCTGACCGGATTAATATGGAGCTTGATGATGATACTGATGATCCAGAAGTTGAGGTAGAACTTGACTCACTTGGCTCTCTTTTCATGCATCTCATTAACAATGATCTTCCTCAGGAGGACGCAGAAGCTAGTCAAGCTGATGACGTAGAGGTAATTACCCTTTCCTCCGGTTCAGACTCTATGCCAACACAAAAAACTCGCCAAGAAGTCCGGAAAGTAAGCTTTTCTCATCCTCTTGCTCACTTGGATCCAACATTTATTTTGAAGACTCAGCAACATGAAGCTCGTCGGACAACCCGGCATAGTGGCCAACAGGTCACTTCAGCCGGTTTACCTAACACTTCGGTTCGGAAGCGCCGGTCTGAGGTCTCTCCTACTTCTGACCATTCTTACCCCAAGGTAGGTTATTTCAGACAGCCTCTTAATCCATCCGATTCAAATTATCAGGTGACACCTCCTTCATCTTCTGGTGAATCGACAACAACTCAACTCCCCCCTTTGAAAACTATGGCCGGGTGAGTTGTAAAAACCTTTCCTTTTAATGCGCCATAAATCCTTTGAATAGGATGTTAATCCTTTTTATTCTGTTTGCAGGGCCAAAGCCAGACCCATCAAGAAAGCTCGGGTCACCAATCTGCCAGAAGACCCTGTCGCCGAAGAAGAAGAACCAAGAGGTGAACCGGAACAGACTGTTGAACTGGAAGGCCCCCATCCTGAAGCTACTTTTGATGATCCACCCCTTGAAGGCCAACATACCGATGAACCAACAGATGCTGAGCCTGCCGCATCCGATACTGAACCGGCAGAGCCAATCCGGGCTAGTCCGGTGAAAGACACTGAAATTCCAACATCATCCACCAACAATCCTGAAGGCCAAGGTGATGATGTTATTATTACTGGAATAGGCCACAGCTCTCCTGGCCATCCCGTCATTTTGGCTCAGCACAGTGCCAAAGAAGAGCAAGCTGCCCGGGATAAAGGTAAATGGAGCAGCGACTTATCAAGCTATGCTCATCTTAACGCCGATGAGCTTCATTCTGGCTTCTTGAACCGTCTGCACTCAAACCGGGACTATGAAGTCGGTTTGGTGAACTTGATGAAAGAGCGATATGAGGTAAATTCCTCTCCCTTTATATATTGATTTATAGCTGAAACACTATCCCAAGTAGCCCCCAAGGGCCGTTTTATGATTATTAATCACAAACCGGGTCTTTGTAATACTTTAAGCATCTCATCATTGATCCTTGCAATGGCAGGTCGCTAATAATAGATAAGACTCATCTTGAAAAAATTAGATAACTTTCTGTAGCATAGCCCCCAAAGGCCGGTTTAACTTGGCAAGTTAATCCGGTTTTTAATCCACACATCCGTTTTAGAACAGATGCACATTAGCCCCCAAGTGTCAAGGATAATGCTTGCATTGTTCTAGAGACTTGTATGAAGTGTAGCACTTGAGAGCAAATAGGCATTATCCCCCAAGTATGAAGTGCATAACTTTGTTATACGCTTTGTACTTTAGCACATATATATGTTGTTTTGTTGAATATACCTTCAATGTTGCAGACTGAACTAAGAAGTAAAGATGCCCGAAATTCTGACTTGCAAGAGAATGTGAAGTCACAACAAGCCGAGGCTGCAAAAGCCAGAGAGGAGCTGACCCAGGCCCTGGCTGTAATGGAAAAGCTGAAAGGATCCTTCAACCAAGAGCGTGCTGAATGGGAAACCGAGAAATCCGGTTTAACCAAAAGAGCTATAGACGTCGAGGCAGCCATGAAGCCAGTGGTTGAAGAACTAGCCGGTTTGAAACGGCAAATCAATGCTATGACCTATGCTATCTTTGGTAAGTGTCTGCTTATGTATGTTGCGCCAGTCGATGAATCTTATAACTGACCAAAATGTTGATAAAATCTTTGGCAGGCACTCGGATCGCTCATCTTGGTACATATATGCGGATGAAGCTCAAAGTGGCATATACATTGGTTGAACATCTATACTCTGGGTCTCAACGGGTTATTAGCACGACAGCTTATAACAAACCGGCTCCAACTTTGATTAAGGAAACCCTTGAGAAGCTGGGCATGTTACCAGCCCGTATTGCCGAGTTGAAGAGAGCAGCTGCCAGAGCAAGAGCTTTAACCGCCCTTATTCGAGCCAAAGCCTGGATTCCAGACCTTGAAGCGGAGGATATCATCAAAGGATACCCAGGCGTTAAAGAAGACGGTTCAAACTTCGACAATGATGATCTTCGGCGGCTGACCAAACAGATGCGGCCGGCGGCCAGCAAGTTGGCTGATGATATCGATTTGTCCCATTTTCAACTGTTTTATGATGCAGAAGGGAAAAGACAGCCGGCCGAAATCCATGAAGTCGAAGAACTTGTGCCTCCGACTCGTAAGCACACCTACGCCCCTGATATTAACCCTTCCAATCTTATCCATGAGGAAGCAGTGTTTCAAGCGTTAACTGGAATCGATTGGTCAACGACTGATTTCCAGCGTCTGGGGAGGGATGAAGAAGTGCCTGCACCAACTAACCCTCAACCGTCAAACCGTCGCGATGAAGAGTCCTGATCCGGTCACCAGTTTATATGGCTACTGTGAAAAATAATGATACTGTTTGAGCCGCTTTGATGCTTCATGTAATAGGATAGCTGAAACTCCGTTTATCTGCCATGCCATCAAGCATGTTTCGTAATACTTTGTGACAATCTGTACCGCCCTTTGGGATATATTTATGCATAACCCATGATGAATTGCGTTCCTGGGTACAACAACTTAAAAGTACCTACTGTTGGGGAACGTAGCATAAATTCAAAATTTTCCTACGTGTCACCAAGATCTATCTATGGAGTCATCTAGCAACGAGGGAGGAGTGGATCTACATACCCTTGTAGATCGCGCGCGGAAGCGTTCAAGAGAACGGGGTTGATGGAGTCGTACTCGTCGTGATCCAAATCACCGATGATCCTAGCGTCGAACGGACGGCACCTCCGCGTTCAACACACGTACGGAGCAGCGACGTCTCCTCCTTCTTGATCCAGCAAGGGGGTAGGAGAGGTTGATGGAGATCTAGCAGCACGACGGCGTGGTGGTGGAAGTAGCGGGATTCCAACAGGGCTTCGCCAAGCGCTGCGGGAGGAGGGAGATGTGTCATGGGAGGGAGAGGGAGGCGCCAGGGCTTGGGTTGGGCTGCCCTCCCTTCCCCCCACTATATATAGGGCCAAGGGAGAGGGGGGAGGCGCAGCCTTGGCCCTTCCTCCAAGGAAGGGTGCGGCCAGGGGAGGAGTCCCTCCTCCCCAAGGCACCTCGGAGGTGCCTTCCCCCTTTAGGACTCTTCCTTTCCCTCTTCTCTTGGTGCATGGGCCTCTTGGGGCTGGTGCCCTTGGACCATATAGGCCAAGGCGCACCCCCTACAGCCCATGTGGCCCCCCGGGGCAGGTGGCCCCACCCGGTGGATGTGACACTCCAAAATTTTTATTTGGTTTTCAGCAAAAACTTTGTGATTTTTGAAAAGAGGCCATTTAAAATTTTCCAGAAAAAAAAACCTTCCTCTTAAAAAACTTCATTGGCAAGGATTTCTATTTTTTGTATCTTCTTCAAAATATGGTGTTTGATCATTTAAAACTCTTTCTCTGATGGTTTCCTTCTCAAAATGTATTTTTGGAAATTATTCTTTTCTTACAAAAAGAACTCTGTGAATTTTGAGGATTTTCTTATCTTGAAAACCACCCATGGTTCTACCATGTCTCCTATAGTAAATCTTCTCAAAATCCCTCCCTCCACCTTTGAACAATCTAAATTCTCTGTCTCAACAAGTCCAAACAAGTTTTGGATTTTATTTCAATTATTTTATCTCTCAAATCATTTCTGTCAATTATTTTGAGCTTAAGTGATTTTCAAAGCAAGTACCACTTTGCCCTTGAGTTTTTATCCCAAACCAACTCCCCTGGATTGTCTTTAGTACCCACAACCTAGAACCATCTTGATCCACTCTTCTTCTTTTCAAAATTTTCAAATTTTACTCACTGCAAGTTTGGACCAGATTTGACAAATTTGGTGAAATTCATATCCACACTTCTCCAAAAATTCCACAAAAATTCAGGCAGCCTCCTGGTGCAATGAGAGGCCACCCCACCAAGTTTCAGCTCAAGGAAAAATCCCTAGATGCCTAGATCATTCTGTCGAACACCTTGCATACACTGTTCTGTTCATCTTCAGTTAAAATTCAGAGTTTCAGAGTTCAGTGTCGTTTCTCTTTGTCAGGGTTCAGTCACGCGTCGACAGTGCGCCGTGGCGCGATGCGCGCAGCCCCTCCTCGCTGTCCAGAGCGCCGCACGCGCACTTGGCTGGTTCCTGGCGTCGGAGGCGGCGAGCATCGCCGGAACTGGCGGCTTCCGCGGTGGCCACGCCACCCATAGCGGCCAACAGTGGCAGCACCAGGATTGCAACGCCGTTCCGCGCCGCCCTTTGCTCCCTAGCCCTACGCGTGGCTCATGCATGCCAGCGCAGCCCCGCTGCACCGTCGCCGTGGCCCGACAAGCGCTGGGCGCGCTCTCTGCCGCCGACGGACCCGCGCCGTCCCGTTCCGACAAAACCTGCCCTAAGCTTCTAATTCTAGTCCGTTGAGCGTCGGAGTGGAGCCAGTGGACCTCCACGTTGCTGGCCAACCCCCTAAACTTCCCGACCAAGCACTGCACCGCCGTAATCCATCGCCGGAGAACTCCGTTCTCGGCCACCGCCTCGGACCGCCTATAAAAAGGGGCCCCGAGCTCGCCCTCAAGCACGCACCATCACTACACCTCTCCAGCACCCCGCCAGGCCAACAGGGGGACCTCGAGGAGGTCTCCTCCCCCAGCTTCGGCCGCCCCGATCCGCCTCGGCCTCCACCTCGATTCGCTCCGGTGAGGCCGTCTCCGGCGCCCAAACCCCGTCAGTTACCCCCTCTAGCTACCAGAAGCCTAACCCCCTCCTCAATTTGATCTCCGCAGCTCTCTCCGGCGAGGCCCTCGACCACCCGAACCGCCGTCCGCCGGAGCAAGGCTCGCCGTCGACGTGGTACTCGCCGGCGACCACCACCACCACCAACCGACGCGGAATGGCGCCCTGAACACGAAGGTACCCTCCGATCCCCCTGCCTCGCCGTGGATCGCCGCCGGCGACCACCGCGGCTCTCGGGCACCGGCGAAATCTGCCGCCCCGTTTGAATATTCAAACCTGACGGGCGGGACCCGCCGTCAGCCTCTCTGTCCTTTCTAAGCGAAGCGTTTTCTGAAAACGCCTTCTGCCAAATGCGCTTTCCCTCTGGGCTGGCGTAGTCGCTACCGAAGTGTTTTCTGTTTTTATAAGCTAGCCCCTGGGAACTTTCTGTTTCATTACAGATGGGTCCTTGGGTTAAAACCCTTATAACTTTTTAACAGAAAGGAATTTTTGAGTGATTCTTTTTCTGTCCTCTTCAGATTTTTGTCTAGTTTTTTATCATATTTATTTGAAAAATATTTGGTATAATTTTTGTGCACATCACGGTATTCACGATAGCGCGTATATTTTCTTTATACCGTAGATACCGAAGGAGGTGACGGGACCGCAAACTTCACCGAGCTAGGCTCCGACTACTCCGAACCAGGCAAGCATGTTTGAACTTTTCATATGATGATTGTTTTGGCATGTTTGCATTAAGTGGTTTATGGCATGTTGATGAACATACCGACGAATGTCATGTTACCTGCAACGATGAGGCAAGTGAGTTTCGAAAATCCATGAGTGGATGGATGTGAGTATGCATGGCCATGTGTTGGCATGAGGATGGGTAAGATGGCAGTGTTGTAGCATGCCAGGCTTATGCCAGACTATGTGACTTCAATGTCAACTCGTATCATTCCAGTTCCTTCCATTCTTCCTTCCTTGTACTACCACATGTTTTCCGCAAGGAATATGGCTTAGTAAGTTGTAAACCGCTTTCCTGGTACACACCAAAAAGGAGAGGCCGTGATGATGGTTCCATGGCCCTGGATTAAAGCCAGTCATCCGGTCAGGGGGCATGGGTGTTTCCGGTTGGGACCGAGAGGGGGGCACCCCTTAGAGCGCGTGTATATAAATTTGATCCCATGCTATTCGAGATTGTGATCTCCCCGTCTCAAAAGTTTTTCTTGGACGATGTCTAGGGTGATTCCTAGCATCGAGAGGTAGGATGGGTGTGTACTGGTTAGCTGTGTTTTCTTCCGAAATACCGTAAACGGAACTAGTCCTTCGTGACTACGGAAATCCGTTGGCTGTGGGAAAAATTTTGTACAAACTCTGCAGAGTCATATATTCCTTCGAATCATCTATTCCATGACCAAGTTCGATATTATCTTCTCCTGACCAAATGTCAGTTTTGATGACAGAGACTCCGGTGAATCGCATGAGTGCTAAGTACGGTTAAATGATTATTCCTGTGGATGGACTAACCCGTTTATTTTCATGAATTGAATGTTTATTATGAGTATTATTTACTTGTGAATAAAAGCCCTTTCTGCGATGTCGCTCAGACGTCCGACTGTGGCATTGTTATATTTTACTTTCAATAAAAGCCCTTTCTGCGATGTCGCTTAGACGTCCGACTATGGCATTGTTATATTTTACTTTCAATAAAAGCCCTTTCTGCGATGTCGCTCAGACGTCCGACTGTGGCATTGTTATATTTTACTTTCAATAAAAGCCCTTTCTGTGATGTCGCTCAGACGTCCGACTGTGGCATTTCTTTTAAAACCCTTTATGTGGCGTCGCTCAGACGCCCGACTGTGGTATTTCTTTTAAAGCCCTTTATGTGGCGTCGCTCAGACGCCCGACTGTGGCATTTCTTTTAAAGCCCTTTATGTGGCGTCGCTCAGACGCCCGACTGTGGCATTTCTTTTAAAGCCCTTTATGTGGTGTCGCCTAGACGCCCGACTGCGGCGTGATTTATTTATTTACCTTCCTATCGAGGTGTCGCTTCAGACCCCGATTGGGTTTACAGTTATTTTTTTGGGTTTTCGAGCGGACTACCGCCGACTCCCTTTTTACCTGTCATGTTTTTATGAATTAATGTGCCACTGATAACAATTAAACATGACGCACCCATGCATGCATTTGTTATATCTTATGTCCGAACTGTCTTGCGAGTACTTTCCAAGTACTCACCTGGCTTGTTGATTTGGCCAGATGCTGACGAAGGCGATCTCATGGATGAAGATTTTGATAGCGAGTCCGACGCCTAGAGGAATCCCAGTCAGTCTCGTACGACCCTGGATTTGGTCACTGTATTATATCCGCTTCCGCTACCAAATAAATTCATCGAGCCTCACCTCGACGCTCGATGAGATGCCAGTTTTAGAGACTTGTATCTCTCTCCCCGCTGTGTTTTTCCACCACCACCCTATCCTCGAGTCAGTAGTATGCCTCCACACCACTGTGTCATGTCCGCCATTATGTATAATTATTGGCGTGCTTGTAATAATTTGGTTGAGCAACCGTAGCTCGACCCTGTAATATATTTTATGCTACTGGCTTATTGTATCAAGAATTTGTCTACCGGTAAGGAGGATTTTTCTCATACTGGACTCAAAAGATTGGTTTCTCAATAAATATTTTTATTGGAAAACCGGTCGTGACAGTGGACCCCCGGGACCCTTCCGGTGGTCCCGGTACAATACCGGTGACCCCGAAACTTGTCCCGATGGCCGAAATAGCACTTCCTATATATAATTCTTTACCTCTGGACCATTCCAGAACTCCTTGTGACGTCTGGGATCTCATCCGGGAGTCCGAACAACTTTTGGGTTACCGCATACTAATATCTCTATAACCCTAGCGTCACCGAACCTTAAGTGTGTAGACCCTACGGGTTCGGGAGACATGCAGACATGACCGAGATGACTCTCCGGTCAATAACCAACAGTGGGATCTGGATACCCATGTTGGCTCCCACATGTTCCACGATGATCTCATCGGATGAACCACGATGTCAAGGACTTAATCAATCCCGTATACAATTCCCTTTGTCTATCGGTACGACACTTGCCCGAGATCCGATCGTCGGTATCCCGATACCTTGTTCAATCTCGTTACCGGCAAGTCTCTTTACTCGTTCCGTAACACATCATCCCGTGATCAACTCCTTGATCACATTGTGCACATTATGATGATGTCCTACCGAGTGGGCCCAGAGATACCTCTCCGTTTACACGGAGTGACAAATCCCAGTCTCGATTCGTGCCAACCCAACAGACACTTTCGGAGATACCTGTAGTGTACCTTTATAGCCACCCAGTTACGTTGTGACGTTTGGCACACCCAAAGCACTCCTATGGTATCCGGGAGTTGCACAATCTCATGGTCTAAGGAAATGATACTTGGCATTAGAAAAGCTTTAGCATACGAACTACATGATCTTGTGCTAGGCTTAGGATTGGGTCTTGTCCATCACATCATTCTCCTAATGATGTGATTCCGTTATCAACGACATCCAATGTCCATGGTCAGGAAACCATGACCATCTATTGATCAATGAGCTAGTCAACTAGAGGCTTACTAGGGACATGGTGTTGTCTATGTATCCACACATGTATTTGAGTTTCCTATCAATACAATTCTAGCGTGGATAATAAACGATTATCATGAACAAGGAAATATTATAATAACTAATTTATTATTGCCTCTAGGGCATATTTCCAACAGTCTCCCACTTGCACTAGAGTCAATAATCCAGTTCACATCGCTATGTGATTAACACTCAAGGTCACATCCCCATGTGACTAACACCCAAAGAGTTTACTAGAGTCAATAATCTAGTTCACATTACCATGTGATTAACACTCGATGAGTTCTGGGTTTGATCATGTTATGCTTGTGAGAGATGTTATAGTCAACGGGTCTGAATCTTTCAGATCCGTATGTACTTCGCAAATTTCTATGTCATCTTGTAGATGCAACTACTATGCTACATTTGGAGCTATTCCAAATAACTGTTCTACTATACGAATCCAGTTTACTACTCAGAATAATCTGGATTAGTGTCAAAGTTTGCATCGGTGTAACCCTTTACGACGAACTCTTTTACCACCTCCATAATCGGGAAAATTCCTTAGTCCACTAGTTACTAAGGATAACTTTGACCGTTGTCCTGTGATCCATTCTTAGATCACTCTTGTACCCCTTGACTGACTCATGGCAAGGCACATTTCAGGTGCGGTACACAGCATAGCATACTGTAGAGCCTATGTATTAAGCATAGGGGATGACCTTCGTCCTTCCTCTTTCTTCTGCCGTGGTCGAGCTTTAAGTCTTAACTTCATACCTTACAACTCAGGCAAGAACTCCTTCTTTGACTGGTCCATCTTGAACACCTTCAAGATCATGTCAAGGTATGTGCTCATTTGAAAGTACCATTAAGCGTTTTGATCTATCCTTATAGATCTTGATGCTCAATGTTTAAGTAGCTTAATCCAGGCTTTCCATTGAAAAACACTTTCCAAATAACCCTATATGCTTTCCAGAAATTCTATGTCATTTCTGATCAACAATATGTCAACATATATTTATCAGAAATTCTATAGTGCTCCCACTCACTTCTTTGGAAATACAAGTTCCTCATAAACTTTGTATAAACCCAAAATCTTTGATCTTCTCATCAAAGCATACATTCCAACTCCGAGATGCTTGCTCCAGTCCTTAGAAGGATTGCTGGAGCTTTGCATACTTATTAGCATCTTTCAGGATTGACAAAACCTTCCGGTTGTATCACATGCAACCTTTCCTCAAGATAATCGTCGAGGAAACAATGTTTTGACATCCTATCTGCAAGATTTCATAAATAATGTAGTAATCGCTAATATAATTCCAATAGACTCTTAGCATCGCTACGAGTGAGAAAGTCTCATCGTAGTCAACTCCTTGAACTTATCGGAAAACATCTTAACGACAAGTCGAGCTTTCTTAATGGTGACATTTACCATCATTGTCCGTCTTCCTTTTAAAATCCATCTGCACTCAATAGCCTTACGACCATCGAGTTGTTCTCCCAAAGTCTACACTTTGTTTTCATATATGGACCCTCTCTCGGATTATATGGCCTCGAGCCATTTTGGAATCTGGGCCCACCATCGCTTCTCCATAGCTCGTAGGTTCATTGTTGTCTAGCAACATGACTTCCAAGACAGGATCACGTACCACTCTGAAGTAGTACACATCCTTGTCATCCCACGAGGTTTGGTAGTGACTTGATCTGAAGTTTCATGATCACTATCATAAGCTTCCACTTCAATTGGTGTAGGTGCCACAGGAACAACTCCTGTGCCCTGCCACACACTAGTTGAAGAGACGGTTCAATAACCTCATCAAGTCTCCACCATCCTCCCACTCAATTCTTTCGAGAGAAACTTTTCCTCGAGAAAGGACCTGATTCTAGAAACAATCCCTTATTGCTTTCGGATCTGAGACAGGAGGTATACCCAACAGTTTTGGGTGTCCTATGAAGATGCATTTATCCGCTTTGGGTTCGAGCTTATCAGCCTGAAACTTTTTCACATAAGCGTCGCAGCCCCAAACTTTTAAGAAATGACAGCTTAGGTTTCCCTAAACCATAGTTCATACGGTGTCATCTCATCGGAATTACGTGGTGCCCTATTTAAAGTGAATGTGGTTGTCTTTAATGCCTAACCCATAAACTATCGTGGTAATTCGATAAGAGACATCATGGTATGCATCATATCCAATAGGGTGCAGTTATGATGTTCGGACACACCATCACACTATGGTGTTCCAGGCTGTATTAGTTGTGAAACAATTTCCACAATGTCTTAATTCTGTGCCAAACTCATAATTCAGATATTCATCTCTATGATCATATCATAGATCTTTTATCCTCTTGTCACGACGATCTTTCAACTTCACCCTGAAATTACTTGAACCTTTCAATAATTCAGACTTGTGATTCATCAAGTAAATGTACTCAAAATCTACTCAAACCATCTGTGAAGTAAGAACATAACGATATCCACTACATGCCTCAGCACTCATTGGATTGCACACATCAAAATGTATTACTTCCAACAAGTTGCTTTCTAGTTCCATTTTACTGAAAAACGAGGCTTTCAGTCATCTTGCCCATGTGGTATGATTTGCATGTCTCAAGTGATTCAAAATCAAGTGAGTCCAAACGGTCCATTTGCATGGAGTTTCTTCATGCATATACACCAATAGACATGGTTCGCATGTCTCAAACCTTTCAAAAACGAGTGAGCCCAAAGATCCATCAACATGGAGCTTCTTCATGCGTTTTATACCGATATGACTTAAGTGGCAGTGCCACAAGTAGGTGGTACTATCATTACTATCTTTTGGCATGAACATGTGTATCACTACGATCGAGATTCAATAAACCATTCATTTCAGGTGTAAGACCATTTGAAGGTATTATTCAAATAAACAGAGTAACCATTATTCTCTTTAAATGAATAACCGTATTGCGATAGACATAATCCAATCATGTCTATGCTCAACGCAAACACCAATCTCGATGGTAGAGGGAGCGTACGATATTTGATCATCCTTGGAAATACTTCCAACACATATCGTCATCTCACCTTTAGCTAGTCTCCGTTTATTCCGTAGCTTTTGTTTCGAGTTACTAACACTTAGTAACCGAACCGGTATCTAATACCCTGGTGCTACTAGGAGTACTAGTAAAGTACACATTAACATAATGTATATCCAATATACTTCTATCGACAGCCTTCTCATCTACCAAGTATCTAGGGTAATTCTGCTCCAGTGGTTGTTCCCCTTATTACAGAAGCACTTAGTCTCGGGTTTGGGTTCAACCTTGGGTTTCTTCACTAGAGCAGCAGCTGATTTGCCATTTCATGAAGCATCCCTTTTTGCCCTTGCCCTTCTTGAAACTAGTGGTTTCACAAACCATCAACAATTGATGCTCCTTCTTGATCTCTACTTTTGTGGTGTCAAACATCGCGAATATCTCAAGGATCATCATATATGTCCCTGATATATTATAGTTCATCACGAAGCTCAAGCAGCTTGGTGGTAATGACTTCGGAGAACCATCACTATTTCATCTGGAAGATCAACTCCCACTCGATTCAAGCGATTGTTGTACTCAGACAATCTGAGCACAAGCTCAACAATTGAGCTTTTCTCCCTTAGTTTGCAGGCTAAGAAAATCGTCGGAGGTCTTATACCTCTTGACGTGGGCACGAGCCTGAAATCCCAATTTCAGTCCTTGGAACATCTCATATGTTCTGCGATGTTTCAAAAACGTCTTTGGTGCCTCAATTCTAAACCATTTAGCATTACGCACTGAACTATCATGTAGTCATCAAAACGTGTATGTCAGATGTTCGCAACATCCACAGACAACGTTCGAGGTTCAGCACACTGAGCGGTGCATTAAGGACATAAGCCTTTTACTGTCTGCATAATTGCTACTATCAACTTTCAACTAATTTTTCTCTAGGAACATATCTAAACAGTAGAACTAAAGCGCGAGCTACGACATAATTTGCAAAATCCTTTTGACTATGTTCAGGATAATTAAGTTCATGAACTCCCACTCAGATAGACATCCCTCTAGTCATCTAAGTGATTACATGATCCGAGTCAACTAGGCCGTGTCTGATCATCACGTGAGACGGACTAGTCAACATCGGTGAACATCTTCATGTTGATCGTATCTACCATACGACTCATGCTCGACCTTTCGGTCTCTTGTGTTCCGAGGCCATGTCTGTACATGCTAGGCTCGTCAAGTCAACCTAAGTGTTTCGCGTGTGTAAATCTGGCTTACACCCGTTGTATGTGAACGTAAGAATCTATCACACCCGATCATCACGTGGTGCTTCGAAACGACGAACTTTCGCAATGGTGCACAGTTAGGGGGAACACCTTCTTGAAATTTTAGTGAGGGATCATCTTATTTACTACCGTCGTTCTAAGTAAACAAGATGTATAAACATGATAAACATCACATGCAATCAAATAATAGTGATATGATATGGCCAATATCATATAGCTCCTTTGATCTCCATCTTGGGGCTCCATGATCATCTTGTCACCGGCATGACACCATGATCTCCATCATCATGATCTCTATCATCGTGTCTTCATGAAGTTGTCTCGTCAACTATTACTTCTTCTACTATAGCTAACGGTTAGCAATAAAGTAAAGTAATTACATGACGTTTATGTTGACACGCAGGTCATAAATAAATTAAGACAACTCCTATGGCTCCTGCCGGTTGTCATACTCATCGACATGCAAGTCGTGATTCCTATTACAAGAACATGATCAATCTCATACATCACATATATCATTCATCACATCCTTTTGGCCATATCACATCACATAGCATACCCTGCAAAATAAGTTAGACGTCCTCTAATTGTTGTTTGCATGTTTTACGTGGCTGCTATGGGTTTCTAGCAAGAACGTTTCTTACCTACGCAAAAACCACAACGTGATATGCCAATTGCTATTTACCCTTCATAAGGACCCTTTTCATTGAATCCGATCCGACTAAAGTGGGAGAGACAGACACCCGCCAGCCACCTTATGCAACTAGTGCATGTCAGTCGGTGGAACCAGTCTCACGTAAGAGTACATGTAAGGTCGGTCCGGGCCGCTTCATCCCACAATGCCACCGAATCAAGATGGGACTAGTAATGGTAAGCATATTGAACAAAATCAACGCCCACAACTACTTTGTGTTCTACTCGTGCATAGAAACTACGCATAGACCTAGCTCATGATGCCACTGTTGGGGAACGTAGCATAAATTCAAAATTTTCCTACGTGTCACCAAGATCTATCTATGGAGTCATCTAGCAACGAGGAAGGAGTGGATCTACATACCCTTGTAGATCGCGCGCGGAAGCGTTCAAGAGAACGGGGTTGATGGAGTCGTACTCGTTGTGATCCAAATCACCGATGATCCTAGCGCCGAACGGACGGCACCTCCGTGTTCAACACACGTACAGAGCAGTGACGTCTCCTCCTTCTTGATCCAGCAAGGGGGGAGGAGAGGTTGATGGAGATCTAGCAGCACGACGGCGTGGTGGTGGAAGTAGCGGGATTCCAACAGGGCTTCGCCAAGCGCTGCGGGAGGAGGGAGATGTGTCATGGCAGGGAGAGGGAGGCGCCAGGTCTTGGGTTGGGCTGCCCTCCCGGAGGACCCCCGGGACCCTTCCGGTGGTCCCGGTACAATACCGGTGACCCCGAAACTTGTCCCGATGGCCGAAATAGCACTTCCTATATATAATTCTTTACCTCCGGACCATTCCGGAACTCCTTGTGACGTCCGGGATCTCATCCGGGACTCCGAACAACTTTTGGGTTACCGCATACTAATATCTCTATAACCCTAGCGTCACCGAACCTTAAGTGTGTAGACCCTACGGGTTCGGGAGACATGCAGACATGACCGAGATGACTCTCCGGTCAATAACCAACAGCGGGATCTGGATACCCATGTTGGCTCCCACATGTTCCACGATGATCTCATCGGATGAACCACGATGTCAAGGACTTAATCAATCCCGTATACAATTCCCTTTGTCTATCGGTACGACACTTGCCCGAGATTCGATCGTCGGTATCCCGATACCTTGTTCAATCTCGTTACCGGCAAGTCTCTTTACTCGTTCCGTAACACATCATCCCGTGATCAACTCCTTGATCACATTGTGCACATTATGATGATGTCCTACCGAGTGGGCCCAGAGATACCTCTCCGTTTACACGGAGTGACAAATCCCAGTCTCGATTCGTGCCAACCCAACAGACACTTTCGGAGATACCTGTAGTGTACCTTTATAGCCACCCAGTTACGTTCTGACGTTTGGCACACCCAAAGCACTCCTACGGTATCCGGGAGTTGCACAATCTCATGGTCTAAGGAAATGATACTTGACATTAGAAAAGCTTTAGCATACGAACTACATGATCTTGTGCTAGGCTTAGGATTGGGTCTTGTCCATCACATCATTCTCCTAATGATGTGATCCCGTTATCAACGACATCCAATGTCCATGGTCAGGAAACCGTGACCATCTATTGATCAACGAGCTAGTCAACTAGAGGCTTACTAGGGACATGGTGTTGTCTATGTATCCACACATGTATTTGAGTTTCCTATCAATACAATTCTAGCATGGATAATAAACGATTATCATGAACAAGGAAATACTATAATAACTAATTTATTATTGCCTCTAGGGCATATTTCCAACACCTAGCGGTTTACCGCTAGACGTGTCATGATATCCAAGAAGTATATAGTACCTAGATGAATAATCAAGTGTTTGTACAAAAAGTAATGTACAGAACATACTGTTGGAAATATGCCCTAGAGGCAATAATAAAATGATTATTATATTTCCTTGTTCATGATAATTGTCTATTATTCATGCTATAATTGTATTATCCGGAAATCATAATACATGTGTGAATACATAGACCACAACACGTCCCTAGTGAGCCTCTAGTTGACTAGCTCGTTGATCAAAGGATAGTCATGGTTTCCTGACTATGGACATTAGATGTCATTGATGACGGAATCACATCATTAGGAGAATGATGTGATGGACAAGACCCAATCCTAAGCTTAGCTCAAAGATCGTGTAGTTCGTTTGCTTTAGCTTTTCTGAATGTCAAGTATCATTTCCTTAGACCATGAGATTGTGCAACTCCCGGATACCGTAGGAGTGCCTTGGGTGTGCCAAACGTCACAACGTAACTGGGTGACTATAAAGGTACATTATAGGTATCTCCGAAAGTGTCTGTTGGGTTGGCACGAATCGAGACTGGGATTTGTCACTCCGTATGACGGAGAGGTATCTCCGGGCCCACTCGGTAATGCATCATCATAATGAGCTCAATGTGACCAAGGGGTTGGTCACGGGATCATGCATTACGGTACGAGTAAAGTGACTTGCCGGTAACGAGATTGAACAAGGTATTGGGATACCGACGGTCGAGTCTCGGGCAAGTAACGTACCGATTGACAAAGGGAATTGAATACGGGATTGATTAAGTCCTCGACATCGTGGTTCATCCGATGAGATCATCGAGGAGCATGTGGGAGCCAACATGGGTATCCAGATACCAGTGTTGGTTATTGACCGGAGAGGCGTCTCGGTCATGTCTGCGTGTCTCCCGAACCCGTAGGGTCTACACACTTAAGGTTCGGTGACGCTAGGGTTGTAGAGATATTAGTATGCAGTAACCCGAAAGTTGTTCGGAGTCCCGGATGAGATCCGGGACGTCACGTGGAGTTCCGGAATGATTCGGGGGTAAAGATTTATATATAGGAAGTCCAGTTTCGGCCAGCGGGAAGGTTTCGGGGGTTACCGGTATTGTACCGGGACCACCGGAAGGGTCCCGGGGGTCCACCGGATGGGGCCACCTATCCCGGAGGGCCCCATGGGCTGAAGTGGTGTGGGAACCAGCCCCTGATGGGCTGGTGCGCCCCACCCAAGGGCCCAAGGCGCCTAGGGTTGGAAACCCTAGGGGGCTGTTGCCCCCCCGAGGGGGCATGCGCCCCCCTGGTTGGAAACCCTAAGGGGGCCGTTGCCCCCAGGGGCCGCCCCCCTCCCCTTTTAGATGGGATCTCCAAGGGGGCATGCGCCCCCCTAGCCCCTATATATAGTGGAAGGGAGGGAGGGCAGCCGCACCTTGCTCTTGGCGCCTCCCTCTCCCTCTGTAACACCTCTCCTCCCCGCTTGTGCTTGGCGAAGCCCTGCCGGGATCCTGCTGCATCCACCACCACACCGTCGTGCTGCTGGATCTTCATCAACCTCTCCTTTCCCCTTGTTGGATCAAGAAGGAGGAGACGTCTTCCCAACCGTACGTGTGTTGAACGCGGAGGTGTTGTCCGTTCGGCACTTGGTCATCGGTGATTTGGATCACGGCGAGTACGACTCCATCATCCCCGTTCACTTGAACGCTTCCGCTCGCGATCTACAAGGGTATGTAGATGCACTCCTATTCCCCTCGTTGCTAGAATACTCCATAGATTGATCTTGGTGATGCGTAGAAATTTTTTAATTTCTGCTACGATCCCCAACAGTGGTATCAGAGCCAGGTTTATGCGTAGTTACTATGCATGAGTAGAACACAAAGTAGTTGTGGGCATCGATATTGTCAATTTGCTTGCCGTTACTAGTCTTATCTTGATTCGGCGGCATCGTGGGATGAAGCGGCCCGGACCAACCTTACACGTACGCTTACGTGAGACCGGTTCCACCGACTGACATGCACTAGTTGCATAAGGTGGCTGGCGGGTGTCTGTCTCTCCCACTTTAGTCGGATCGGATTCGATGAACAGGGTCCTTATGAAGGGTAAATAGAAATTGGCAATTCACATTGTGGTTTTGGCGTTGGTAAGAAACGTTCTTTCTAGAAACCTATAGCAGCCACGTAAAAACTTGCAACAACAATTAGAGGACGTCTAACTTGTTTTTGCAGCAAGTGTTTTGTGATGTGATATGGCCAAAGGTTGTGATGAATGATGAATGATATATGTGATGTATGAGATTGATCATGTTCTTGTAATAGGAATCACGACTTGCATGTCGATGAGTATGACAACCGGCAGGAGCCATAGGAGTTGTCTTTATTTATTTATGACATGCGTGTCAACATAAACGTCATGTAATTACTTTACTTTATTGCTAAAGCGTTAGCCATAGTAGTAGAAGTAATATATGACGAGACAACTTCAAGAAGACACGATGATGGAGATCATGATGATGGAGATCATGGTGTCATGCCGGTGACAACGATGATCATGGAGCCCCGAAGATGGAGATCAAAGGAGCAAATGATATTGGCCATATCATGTCACTATTTGATTGCATGTGATGTTTATCATGTTTTACATCTTATTTGCTTAGAACGACGGTAGCTTAAATAAGATGATCCCTCGTAATAATTTCAAGAAAGTGTTCCCCCTAACTGTGCACCGTTGCGAAGGTTCGTTGTTTCGAAGCACCACGTGATGATCGGGTGTGATAGATTCTAACGTTCGAATACAACAGGTGTAAGACAGATTTACACACTCAATACACTTAGGTTGACTTGACGAGCCTAGCATGTACAGACATGGCCTCGGAACACAGAAGACTGAAAGGTCGAGCATGAGTCGTATAGAAGATACGATCAACATGAATATGTTCACCGATGTTGACTAGTCCGTCTCACGTGATGATCGGACGCGACCTAGTTAACTCGGATCATGTTATACTTAGATGACTGGAGGGATGTCTATCTGAGTGGGAGTTCATTTAATAATTTGATTAGATGAACTTAATTATCATGAACTTAGTCTAAAATCTTTACAATATGTCTTGTAGATCAAATGGCCCACGTTGTCCTCAACTTCAACGCGTTCCTAGAGAAAACCAAGCTGAAAGACGATGGCAGCAACTATACGAACTGGGTCCGGAACCTGAGGATCATCCTCATAGCTGCCAAGAAAGATTATGTCCTAGAAGCACCGCTAGGTGACGCACCCGCCCCACAGAACCAAGACGTTATGAACGCTTGGTAGACACGTGCTGATGATCACTCCCTCGTTCACTGCGGCATGCTTTACAGCTTAGAACCGGGGCTCCAAAAGCGTTTTGAGAGACACGGAGCATATGAGATGTTCGAACAGCTGAAAATGGTTTTTCAAGCTCATGCCCGGTTCAAGAGATATGAAGTCTCCGACAAGTTCTTCAGCTGTAAGATGGAGGAAAATAGTTCTGTCAGTGAGCACATACTCAAAATTTCTGGGTTGCATAACCGCTTGACTCAGCTGGGAGTTAATCTCCTGGATGACGCGGTCATTGACAGAATCCTTCAGTCGCTTCCACTGAGCTACAAGAGCTTTGTGATGAACTTCAATATGCAGGGGATGGAAAAGACCATTCCTAAAGTATTTGCAATGCTGAAATCAGCAGAGGTAGAAGTCAAAAAGGAACATCAAGTGTTGATGGTGAATAAAACCACTAAGTTCAAGAAAGGCAAGGGTAAGAAGAACTTCAAGAAGGACGACAAGGGAGTTGCCGCGCTCGGTAAGCAAGCTGCCGGGAAGAAGCCAAAGAATGGACCCAAGCCCGAGACTGAGTGTTTTTATTGCAAGGGAAGTGGTCACTGGAAGCGGAACTGCCGCAAATACTTAGCGGACAAGAAGGCCGGCATCACGAAAGGTATATGTGATATACATGTAATTGATGTGTACCTTACCAGTACTCGTAGTAGCTCCTAGATATTTGATACCGGTGCGGTTGCTCACATTTGTAACTCAAAGTAGGAGCTGCGGAATAAACGGAGACTGGCGAAGGACGAGGTGACGATGCGCGTCGGGAATGGTTCCAAGGTCGATGTGATCGCCGTCGGCACGCTACCTCTACATTTACCTACGGGATTAGTTTTAAACCTCAATAATTGTTATTTAGTGCCAGCTTTGAGCATGAACATTGTATCAGGATCTCGTTTAATACGAGATGGCTACTCATTTAAATCCGAGAATAATGGTTGTTCTATTTATATGAGAGATATGTTTTATGGTCATGCTCCGATGGTGAATGGTTTATTCTTAATGAATCTCGAGCGTAATGCTACACATATTGATAGTGTGAATACCAAAAGATGTAAGGTTGATAATGATAGTCCCACATACTTGTGGCACTGCCGCCTTGGTCACATAGGTGTGAAACGCATGAAGAAGCTCCATGCAGATGGACTTTTAGAGTCTCTTGATTACGAATCATTTGACATGTGCGAACCATGCCTCATGGGTAAGATGACCAAGACTCCGTTCTCACGAACAATGGAGCGAGCAACCAACTTATTGGAAATCATACTGATGTGTGCGGTCCAATGAGTGTTGAGGCTCGCGGTGGCTATCGTTATGTTCTCACCCTCATTGATGACTTGAGTAGATATGGGTATGTCTACTTAATGAAACACAAGTCTGAGACCTTTGAAAAGTTCAAGGAATTTCAGAGTGAGGTTGAGAATCAACGTGACAGGAAAATCAAGTTCTTGCGATCAGATCGTGGGGGAGAATACTTGAGTCACAAATTTGGCACACACTTAAGAAAACGTGGAATAGTTTCACAACTCACGCCGCCTGGAACACCTCAGCGTAATGGTGTGTCCGAACGTCGTAATCGCACTCTATTAGATATGGTGCGATCTATGATGTCTCTTACCGATTTACCGCTATCATTTTGGGGCTATGCTTTAGAAACTCCCGCATTCACTTTAAATAGGGCTCCGTCGAAATCCATTGAGACTACACCGTATGAATTATGGTTTGGGAAGAAACCTAAGCTGTCGTTTCTAAAAGTTTGGGGATGTGATGCTTATGTCAAGAAACTTCAACCTGAAAAGCTCAAACCCAAGTCGAAAAAATGCGTCTTCATAGGATACCCTAAGGAAACCATTGGGTATACCTTCTACCTCAGATCCGAAGGCAAGATCTTCATTGCCAAGAATGGATCCTTTCTAGAGAAGGAGTTTCTCTCGAAAGAAGTAAGTCGGAGGAAAGTAGAGCTTGATGAAGTACTGCCTCTTGAAGCAGAGAGTAGCGCAGCTCAGGAAAATGTTCCTGTGGTGCCTGCACCGATTAGAGAGGAAGTTAATGATGATGATCAAGATACTTTGGATCAAGCTCCTACTGAACTTCGTAGGTCCACAAGGACATGTTCCGCACCAGAGTGGTACGGCAACCCTGTCTTGGGAATCATGTTGTTAGACAACGGTGAACCTTCGAACTATGAAGAAGCGATGGCGGGCCCAGATTCCGACAATTGGCTAGAAGCCATGAAATCCGACATAGAATCCATGTATGAAAACAAAGTATGGACTTTGACTGACTTGCCCGAAGATCGGGGAGCCATAGAAAATAAATGGATCTTTAAGAAGAAGACAGACGCGGATGGTAATGTGACCATCTATAAGGCTCGACTTGTCGCTAAGGGTTATCGACAAGTTCAAGGGGTTGACTACGATGAGACTTTCTCACCCGTAGCGAAGCTGAAGTCCGTCTGAATCATGTTAGCAATTGCCGCATTCTATGATTATGAGATATGGCAAATGGACGTCAAAATGGCATTCCTTAACGGCTTTCTTAAGGAAGAATTGTATATGATGCAACCGGAAGGTTTTGTCGATCCTAAGAATGCTAACAAGGTGTGCAAGCTCCAACGCTCAATCTATGGGCTGGTGCAAGCATCTCGGAGTTGGAACATTCGCTTTGATGAGATGGTCAAAGCGTTTGGGTTTATGCAGACTTATGGAGAAGCCTGCGTTTACAAGAAAGTGAGTGGGAGCTCTGTAGCATTTCTCATATTATATGTGGATGACATACTGTTGATGGGAAATGATATAGAATTCTTGGAAAGCATAAAGGCCTATTTGAACAAGTGTTTTTCAATGAAGGACCTTGGAGAAGCTGCTTATATATTAGGCATCAAGATCTATAGATATAGATCGAGACGCCTCATCGGTCTTTCACAAAGTACGTACCTTGACAAGATATTGAAGAAGTTCAATATGGATCAGTCCAAGAAGGGGTTCTTGCCTGTATTGCAAGGTGTGTGATTGAGCACGGCTCAATGCCCGACCACGGCAGAAGATATAGAAGAGATGAGTGTCATCCCCTATGCCTCAGCCATAGGGCCTATTATGTATGCCATGCTATGTACCAGACCTGATGTAAACCTTGCCGTAAGTTTGGTAAGTAGGTACCAAAGTAATCCCGGCAAGGAACACTAGATAGCGGTCGAAAACATCCTGAAGTACCTGAAAAGGACCAAGGATATGTTTCTCGTTTATGGAGGTGGCGAAGAGCTCATCGTAAAGGGTTACGTTGACGCTAGCTTCGACACAGATCTGGATGACTCTAAGTCACAAACCGGATACGTGTATATTTTGAATGGTGTAGTTGCAAGCAAAGCGTCGTGGCGGGATCTACATGTGAAGCAGAATACATGGCAGCCTCGGAGGCAGCACAAGAAGCAATCTGGGTGAAGGAGTTCATCACCGACCTAGGAGTCATACCCAATGCGTCGGGGCCGATGACTCTCTTCCGTGACAACACTGGAGCTATTGCCCTTGCCAAGGAGCCCAGGTTTCACAGGAAGACCAGGCATATCAAGCGTCGCTTCAACTCCATTCGTGAAAGTGTTCAAAACGGAGACATAGAAATTTGTAAAGTACATACAGACCTGAATGTAGCAGATCCGTTGACTAAACCTCTCCCTAGAGCAAAAAATGATCAACACCAGAATTCCATGGGTGTTCGATTCATCACAATGTAACTAGATGAATGACTCTAGTGCAAGTGGGAGACTGTTGGAAATATGCCCTAGAGGCAATAATAAAATGATTATTATATTTCCTTGTTCATGATAATTGCCTATTATTCATGCTATAATTGTATTATCCGGAAATCGTAATACATGTGTGAATACATAGACCACAACACGTCCCTAGTGAGCCTCTAGTTGACTAGCTCGTTGATCAAAGGATAGTCATGGTTTCCTGACTATGGACATTAGATGTCATTGATGACGGGATCACATCATTAGGAGAATGATGTGATGGACAAGACCCAATCCTAAGCTTAGCTCAAAGATCGTGTAGTTCGTTTGCTTTAGCTTTTCTGAATGTCAAGTATCATTTCCTTAGACCATGAGATTGTGAAACTCCCGGATACCGTAGGAGTGCCTTGGGTGTGCCAAACGTCACAACGTAACTGGGTGACTATAAAGGTACATTACAGGTATCTCCGAAAGTGTCTGTTGGGTTGGCACGAATCGAGACTGGGATTTGTCACTCCGTATGACGGAGATGTATCTCTGGGCCCACTCGGTAATGCATCATCATAATGAGCTCAATGTGACCAAGGGGTTGGTCACGGGATCATGCATTATGGTACGAGTAAAGTGACTTGTCGGTAACGAGATTGAACAAGGTATTAGGATACCAACGATCGAGTCTCGGGCAAGTAACGTACCGATTGACAAAGGGAATTGAATACGGGATTGATTAAGTCCTCGACATCGTGGTTCATCCGATGAGATCATCGAGGAGCATGTGGGAGCCAACATGGGTATCCAGATCCCGCTGTTGGTTATTGACCGGAGAGGCGTCTCGGTCATGTCTGCGTGTCTCCCGAACCCGTAGGGTCTACACACTTAAGGTTCGGTGACGCTATGGTTGTAGAGATATTAGTATGCAGTAACCCGAAAGTTGTTTGGAGTCCCAGATGAGATCCCGGACGTAACGAGGAGTTCCGAAATGGTCCGGAGGTAAAGATTTATATATAGGAAGTCCAGTTTCGGCCAGCGGGAAGGTTTCGGGGGTTACCGGTATTGTACCGGGACCATCGGAAGGGTCCCGGGGGTCCACCGGATGGGGCCACCTATCCCGGAGGGCCCCATGGGCTGAAGTGGCGTGGGAACCAGCCCCTGATGGGCTGGTGCGCCCCACCCAAGGGCCTAAGGCGCCTAGGGTTGGAAACCCTAGGGGCCGTTGCCCCCCCCCGAGGGGGCATGCGCCCCCTTGGTTGGAAACCCTAAGGGGGCCGTTGCCCCCAGGGGCCGCCGCCCCCCCCTTAGATGGGATATCCAAGGGGGAATGCGCCCCCCTAGCCCCTATATATAGTGGAAGGGAGGGAGGGCAGCCGCACCTTGCTCTTGGCGCCTCCCTCTCCCTCCGTAACACCTCTCCTCCCCGCTTGTGCTTGGCGAAGCCCTGCCGGGATCCTGTTGCATCCACCACCACGCCGTCGTGCTGCTGGATCTTCATCAACCTCTCCTTTCCCCTTGCTGGATCAAGAAGGAGGAGACGTCTTCCCAACCGTACGTGTGTTGAACGTGGAGGTGCTGTCCGTTCGGCACTTGGTCATCGGTGATTTGGATCACGGCGAGTACGACTCCATCATCCCCGTTCACTTGAACGCTTCCGCTCGCGATCTACAAGGGTATGTATATGCACTCCTATTCCCCTTGTTGCTAGAATACTCCATAGATTGATCTTGGTGATGCGTAGAAATTTTTTAATTTCTGCTATGATCCCCAACACAGACCTCATTGGTTGACCAAACGTGTATACGGCAAATGTGTTAATACCAATCCGGAACGTTGATAACTCCATCTTCATAAGGCCGGTCTATATATTAAACCGGACCGGGATAACCACCAGATTTTCTTTATAATTATGGCGATTTAGTCAAATGAGACCGGGTCAATTTAACACCGGTTTATAATTGATCATGTGCCCACAACTTGAAGTTGAAAAGCAAGCTGGGTCAAGGACGCCGGTATATCAAAAAATACTTATGATTTTCAACAAACAAAATTCAAACAGGAAAATATGCAAGGCTTTTTACGAGCTGCCAGGCTCCAAATCGAGGCTTTTCATGGGCTGCTAGGCCTCTGAGTTAAACCATTTAACAAAGCCTTTTAAGGTGGGCCTCCAATTAACCAATCATCGTTTTAACTGTGACAAGTTCAGGGTCTGTAAAAGATTGACTTGTCAAACGTTCGATGGGTCATACCAGGATTATCTGGACAGGAGTCGCTTACTTGATGAAGGCAGGTTAATCCGGGTTTTTAGGTGAATACACCAGGCTTCCAAGCCGTGGCTTGATAGCCAATTACGAGGGTCCTTTCAAACTCTTTGTTGCTTTGCAAAAAGAGCCCTCAAGTAACTTTGTGAGCGATGCTCAGTGTGCGCCCATGTTTGAGTCTGTACTGTGTACAACACTCTCTTTGGCTCCACAATTTTTTCCCTTTGTGGCTTAAATGCCTATCAAGAGGTGTAGCTGTACTTCAAATATGACCAAGCCCCCTAGTGATTTTTTTATATCTATGCAGCTGCTAAAGCCAGATTAAAAGACTCCGCTTTGTCAGTTAACTTGTAAAAGCACACACATGATAAAAAAAAGAACAGATACCCCGCTTATAACGGAGGCTCCGGTTTATTATATGATATATATACTGTCATAAATATGTACAGATGAAGAGCCTATGACTTCAAGTATAGTAAGGCCGAAGGAGAGCTATGTTCCATGGCCGCTTGGTCTCCTCCTCCGATTGACGTGAGTCTTTATGTTCTCGAACATCAATGAGGTAGTAAGATCCGTTGTGCATATTTTTGCTGACCACAAAGGGTCCTTCCCAAGGTGGGGATAACTTGTGCATATCAGTCTGATCCTGGATAAGCCGGAGCACCAAATCACCTTCTTGAAAGGTTCTGGTTTTAACCCGACGGCTGTGATAACGTCGGAGATCTTGTTGATAAATCGCCGATCGTGCTGCTGCAAAATCACGCTCTTCATCCAACAGGTCCAGTGAATCCTGACGTGCTTTCTCATTATCAGCTTCAACATAAGCTGTCACACGGGGCGAATCGTGACAGATGTCACTAGGAAGAACCGCCTCCGCTCCATAGACCATGAAGAAAGGTGTGTTACCCGTAGATCTATTGGGTGTGGTGTTGATGCTCCATAACACAGAAGGTAGCTCCTCAACCCAACAACCCGGCGTCCGCTTTAAGGGAACCATAAGCCTTGGTTTGATACCCCGTAGAATTTCTTGATTTGCCCTTTCTGCTTGACCATTAGATTGGGGGTGAGCCACCGACGCTAGATCAAGCCGGATGTGCTCACGTTGACAGAATTCTTCCATCTCCCCTTTTGACAGATTAGTACCATTATCTGTTATAATGTTGTGTGGAAAACCAAACCGGAATATCACCTTCTTGATGAATTGAACCGCCGTTGCTGCATCACACTTGCTGTCTGGCTCTGCCTCCACCCATTTAGTGAATTTATCAACTGCTACCAATAGATGGGTCTTTTTGTCCTTAGAACGCTTGAAGGGTCCAACCATATCAAGTCCCCAAGTTGCAAACGGCCACGTAATTGGAATCATCCGCAACTCTTGAGCCGAAACATGCGCACGGCGGGCAAATTTTTGACATCCATCACATCTCTTGACTAAATCCTCCGCATCAGCATGTGCCGTCAACCAGTAAAAACCGTGGTGAAAAGCTTTAGCGACCAAAGACTTTGAACCGGCGTGGTGACCGCAATCCCCTTCATGGATTTCTCGCAAAATCTCACAACCTTCTTAAGGAGAAACACAACGCTGAATTGCTCCTGAAACACTGTAACAATGTAACTCCCCGTTGAGTATGGTCATGGACTTGGAACACCGGATTATCTGTCGAGCCAACGTTTCATCGTCTGGTAACTCGCCCCGGTTCATGTAATCCAGATATGGGATCGTCCAATCCGGTATGGCATGAGAGCTGCCACCAACTGAGCCTCCGGATCAGGAATAGCCAAATCTTCTTCGGTTGGTACTTTGACTGATGGATTGTGCAACACATCAAGAAAGACATTGGGCGGGACCGGTTTACGTTGGGAACCAAGACGACTTAAAGCGTCCGCCGCTTCATTCTTCTGCCGGTCTATATGGTCCACCTAATAACCTTTAAAGTGACCAGCCACTGCGTCCACCTCTCACCGATATGCAGCCATGAGTGGGTCCTTAGAATCCCAAGTGCCAGACACCTGCTGAGCCACTAGATCTGAATCGCCGAAGCACTTAACCCAGCTCAAATTCATCTCCTTAGCCATCCGAAGACCGTGGAGCAAAGCCTCATATCCAGCTGCATTGTTAGTACAAGGGAACATTAAACGGAGGACATAACAAAACTTGTCATCTCGTGGGGAAGTTAGTATGACTCCAGCCCCCGAGCCCTCCAATTGTCTGGATCCATCAAAATGAATAGTCCAATATGTATTATCTGGTTTCTCTTCAGGTGCCTGTAACTCCGTCCAATCATTGATGAAATCCACGAGTGCTTGGGATTTGATCGCTGTGCGGGGTATATATTTGAGACCATGAGGTCCAAGCTCAATAGCCCACTTGGCAATCCGGCCAGTTGCTTCTCTGTTTTGAATGATGTCGCCCAGCGGAGCTGAACTGACCACTGTGATAGGATGGCCCTGAAAATAATGTTTAAGCTTCCGGCTCGCCATAAACACCCCATATACCAGCTTCTGCCAATGCGGATATCTCTGCTTTGACTCAATGAGCACCTCGCTGATATAATAAACCGGCCGTTGAACCGGATGTTCCTTGCCAAGCTCCTTGCGCTCTACCACAATGGCTACGCTAACAGCCCAGGCATTAGCAACCACATATGATAATAATGACTCTTTATCGATCGGCGCTGCAAGCACGGGCGGTTCAGCTAGCTGCCTCTTCAGATCCTCGAATGCCTTATCAGCTGTCTCGCTCCAGACAAAGTTATCTGTTTTCTTGAGCATCTGATATAAAGGGATGACCTTCTCTCCAAGGCGACTGATAAACCGGCTCAAGGTTGTAATCCGGCCAGCCAGACGTTGAACATCATTAATACACGCCGGTCTAGCCAAGGATGTAATTGCCACAATCTTTTCCGGATTAGCCTCAATGCCTTTGTTTGATAACAGAAAGCCTAAGAGCTTACCTGTCGGGACACCGAAGACACACTTCTCCGGATTGAGCATCATCTTGTAAACCCGAAGATTGTCAAAGGTTTCTCGTAGATCATCTATCAATGTCTCCTCCTTTCTGGACTTGACCACAATATCATCCACATATGCATGAACATTGCGCCCAATTTGTTTATGAAGGCAATTCTGAACACATCGCTGGTAAGTTGCCTGGGCACTCTTGAGTCCAAACGGCATGGAAACATAGCAGAAGGCTCCAAAGGGAGTTATGAAAGCTGTCTTCTCCTGTTCCTTAACCGCCATTTTGATCTGATGATAACCAGAGTAGGCATCCGGAAAACACAAATGGTCACAACCCGCCGTAGCATCAATTATCTAATCAATGCGAGGGAGAGCAAAGGGGTTTGCAGGGCAAGCCTTGTTTAAATCTGTGTAGTCCACACACATGCGCCAAGTGCCGTTTTTCTTAAAAACCAACACCGGATTGGCTAACCACTCTGGATGAAAAACTTCGACAATAAACCCAGCAGCCAACAGACGAGCTACCTCTTCACCTATAGCCTTACGTCTCTCCTCATTGAAACGGTGGAGGAACTGCCAGACCGGTTTGAACTTAGGATCAATGTTGATGTGTGCTCAGCGAGTTCCCTCGGTACACCTGGCATGTCAGAAGGTTTCCATGCAAAGATGTCCCGATTCTCATGGATGACCTCGATGAGCGTGCTTTCCTATTTGGGATTCAGGTTAGCGCTGATGCTGAACTGTTTGGATGAATCGCCAGGAACAAAGTCAACCATCTTAGTGTCTGTGGCCGATTTAAACTTCAACGCCGGATCATGCTCTGTAGTTAGCTTTTTCAAAGAGGTCATGTCTGCCGGATCAACTTTCTCCTTATAGAATTTCAACTCTTCCGTGGCACAAACCGACTCGGCATAAGCCGCATCACCTTCCTCACACTCCAAAGCAATCTTTCAACTTCCATGTACCGTGATGGTCCCTTTATGACCTGGCATTTTAAGCTGTAGATAAACATAACATGGCCTTGCCATAAACTTAGCATAAGCCGGCCGCCCAAACAAAGCGTGGTACGGACTTTTGATCTTTACCACCTCAAATGTCAATGTTTCTGACCTTGAATCATAGTCATCTCCAAAAGCTACCTCCAAAGCTATCTTGCCAACAGGATATGCAGACTTACCAGGTACCATCCCATGAAAGACCGTATTTGACGGTTTAAGATCCTTATCTGTCAACCCCATACGGCGGAATGTATTATAATACAAAATATTGATACTACTTCTCCCATCCATGAGCACTTTAGTAAACTTGTATCCCCCAATTTGAGGGGCTACCACCAGGGCCAAGTGACCCGGATTATCAACCCGGGGTGGGTGATCATCTCTACTCCACAAAATAGGTTGCTCAGACCAGCGTAAATATTGAGGTACTGCCGGCTCAACAGAGTTTACTGACCTTTTGTGAAGCTTCTGATCACGTTTGCACAAACTAGTAGTGAAGACATGATATTGCCCGCTGTTCAGCTGTTTGGGATTGCTCTGATAACCCGACTGCTGCTGCTGACTCCCCTGATGGTTGTAACCTCCCTGGTTGCCTTGGTGCCCTTGATTGACGTGTCCGGTTTGGTTGCCTGGAAACCCTGAACCGGAACCACCACCTCCGTAACCCGGCCCGTGGAAACCTCCTCCTGAACCGCCGGGCGGGCCGTTGTCATATTGGAACATATTGGAATTCTTGAAATCCCGCATGATATAATAGTCCTTCCAAAGATGTGATGCCGACTTCTCCTTCGATCCATGCTTTGGACAGAGCTGATTTAACAAGCGCTCCAAATTGTTGCCTGAACCTCCACCCCTCTAGGGCTGCTTGCCCTTACGGCGCTGGCCATTCTCCTGCGCGTTGATATTTGCAACAAAGTCCAAGCTACTGTCGGCCTTGCGCTTACCACCGTTTCCATGGCCTGCCGGATTATGTTGCTGACCTTTGGCATTGTTGTTCTTCTTACCTTTATTCGATTTGTCTTCTTCTGAATCCAGATCCTTAGTATTATCTGAATTGATGTATTTAACCAAAGCGGCCATGAGTATTGACATGTCATTGTAGTGACGTTTGAGCCTTCCCAACTTCTGTTTTTAACGGTTTGAAACGACAATTGCCCTCTAATGTTAACACTGCAGTGTCTGCATTGATACGATCTGATGAATGCAAAATCGCCGAGACCCGTTTGACCCAATGGGTCGTGGACTCCCCTTCCTCTTGGACACAAGCGGCCAGATCTACGATTGCTATCGGCTGCTTACACGTATCCTTGAAGTTCTGGATAAACCGGTGCTTCAATTCGGCCCATGATCCAACAAGAGTTGGTTGGCAAGCTCTTCAACCAAGTGTGAGCTGTTCCTTCCAACATCATGGTGAAATATTTAGCACACACTGCCTCATCCACATCTAACATCTCCATTGCCATATCATAGCTCTCCACCCACGCCTCTGGTTGCAAATCGGCGGTGTAATTTGGTACCTTATGAGGTCCCTTGAAATCCTTGGGCAGTCTCACATTACGCAAAGCGGGGGTTAAACACGACACCCCTAAGGAACTGAACATCACTCCTGGCTCCACGGAGGCCATGGGGTGAACTGGAGTATGCTGTCGTGCTCCGTGTCGAGCTGTCAACTCGGCCTCCCGACGTGTGCGGCCATGGTCCACAACATCTTGCGCATTAGCGCCTCCCCCGGCCGGGTTGTTCCCTCGTGGTGAATTTCGGCGACATGCACTACTGGACACGGCCGGTTCGTCCTCCACGTGTCTGCTATAACTCCGGCTTGGACGGGGAGTGGAATGAATCCTCTCACGACTGTGTGAATATGCCTGCTGTTGATTTAGTGCTGTTTGAAGGAGGTCCCTGGCCCGACGTGCTTCCACTGCAACTGGTGACTCGCCGTCGGTTGGGAGGGCCGCCAGGCGTGAAGCGGCGGCCACAATGTTGTCCAACGGGTTGGAATAATGCCCGGGCGGTGTTGATACATACTGTGGCACAACGTTGTTCTGGCGAGGCGGGTCCGTCGTGCGTGGTTGAACCGACGCTCCTGCTCCCGGCGCCCCCGCCCGGTTTAGTGTGGGTTGGCTACCAGCTCCTGCTCCTGGTGTGTTGAAGAGATTCTGCGGCTCATAAACCGACGGGAGACGTGATCGATACCTTCTTCTCATGACTTCCTCTAAAGCATTCTGATCCAGTCTAATCCGATAGGCCTGTGCTCCAATTCAGCCCGCTCTGTAGCCATCCTAGCATTCTCTGTTGCCAGGTCCGCTTTAGCCTGGGCTATCTGATCTTTCACCTTTGCAATCTCCGCATTGTGCTGATCCCTGGCTGCTGCATCCACCTCCGCGGCCATCAACGTCGCCAAAGCGTCGAACAAATCAGACAGGACTTGGGTCGGAGGCGGCGCCGAGCTTCCTGCCCCTGCTGGTGTGGCCGTTGTTGAACCGGAGAGCATTGCTGCGGCGGTAGATGAATGAGGCGCCGATTGTGTGCCGACCATGAAGATGGCGGCCCGATTTGGTAGATCGGGGGAATCCGGAATACTGTTGCCCTCGGATCCTCCCTCAATCCGGCCGTCCTTCAACTGGTAAAGTGATTCGGTCTCTTCAGAAGACTCGTCATCAGAACAGACCACGGTCTCTCCATCGAACACCGGTCCGTCCTCGTACCTCGATCCATGGATGACACCCACGAAAACATGCCTTGCCTCAGGTTGAATCGGCGAAGAACTTGCACGTCGAGCCGTTTCGATGATGTCGGTGTAGATGTCCGGCTCGGGGGCCGGTTCGCCGATCTTGCCGATGAAGACGTGAATCCCACCAAAGGGGACCCGGTACCCGTATTCGATTGAATCACCCTCGGGACCCCATCCCGCGTTGTCGATGTAGAGCTTGCCGCGACGACTCTTCGTCATCCGGCCCACATCGTATCCCTTAAGTCCATCGAAGCTGCCCTTCAAGAACTCAAAACCACCGTGCGATAGCCCCACGGTGGGCGCCAACTGTCATGGGTTTGTCACGACAGATGTCCTTGTGAAAGGACTTAGTCGTGGAGCCATCGCTACGGGTTAGCTTTAAGGGGTTAAACCGGACAAAGGGACACGGGGAATTTTATACTAGTTCGGCCCCTTCGAGGAAGGTAAAAGCCTACGTCTAGTTGTGATTGGTATTGCTAGGATTTCGAAGGCCAGGGAGCGAATCCGCTTTGTCTGGCTCTCGAGTTGTTGTCTGTTGTCCTGAACCGCTGCCGGGTCGTCCCCTTATATACATGGGCGGCATCCGTCGGTTTACAGAGTCCCGAGACCGGCTCATAAACGTGTCCGGTTCGGTCTCCACTCTTTCTATCTTACAATACAAGTTTCATACAAATGCCGGTTCACAGCTACGGGCCTTAAACCGGTTCTGGGCCCTGGACCTTTCCGCTTCTGTCTACATGGGCTTCAAGCATAATCAACTACGGATGAAGTTAACCCGGCCTTTCTTGGCCGGTTTACGCCCAGTAGTAATATCCCCAACACGAAGCATCCCACTTGTTGCAATGCGACCGGCCCTTGCATCTCGCATGAATGGTGACCCGAGGCGAGCGATGATGCATGCTACAACATTGGTGCCCCCTCCCCCCCGGCCCGCAACGCATGTGTTGGCATCTCTCGCCCTTGGGGAGGGGAGGCAAAGGAGGAGCTAGATGTCACTTGGGCAAGGGGGGGGGGTGTGCTTCGGCCGCATGCGACATTGAGGACCAATGAGGTGCATGTGGGCGGATGCGCGCGACCGACTCAAGGAGCACAATAGAGATAGTTTTGGAGCTTCGGGGTGGGCTAGACGAGTGAGGGGGATTTGAGGTTAGGGAGTGGTGGAAAAATGACGACGTGTGACCACGTAGTACTCGCTAGAGAAGAAGACAAGGTGGGGAGGAGGCACGGTGTACACGCGACCCATTGCCGCGTGGGGACATTGGGTGCGACCGGCCGTTTTGAATTGTTTGATCTGATTTTTTAAGATGACGATTTCAGGAATTAGGAGGTTGAAGTTTAATTTCGAGGAGCCGTATAAACTCTAGGTTTAAAACCGATTTCCACGTTGCTTAAAAAAAAACGACTTTCCACGGAAGAAAGCAAAAGAGAAATCGCCGTCGAGTCGGTCTGCCAGCGCACGAGACCGCGACCCAAACCCGAACCACCTGTCCCGAACCGCGTCTCCTCCTTCGCCCGCTCTCTACACATCTCTTTGCCCCGAGACTAGGGTTCCGGCCCCGCCACTCCCGCCGCCGGCGCCGCCATCCCCTCCCGCCCCCCGTCCGATTCATCTCCTCCCCTCTTCATCTCCTCCGCCAGGTCCCGTGGCCCACCTTCGCCGCGGCTCTCTGCCACGACTCCGGCCGTGGCCCACCACGACTTCTGGCGGCTGCGCCCGTCAGCTCGCGCACGATCTCGCACACGGCTGCGGTTCCGCACGAGCTCGCCTCCGCCTATCTGTTCGCAAGGTATTTTCTAATCAATTACTGCAGTATTTGTTGTGCAATCGAGTCTTATATGCGGTTGATTGGGGAAGTATATGGTGTTGACTGGAGAAATATATGCCGTGCACGGGTGCTCAGATCAGATGTTTCCGGTGAGCAATTTTGTTTGCGCATGGTGTCCCGATTTTGCTGTGGTCTATGGGGTGACAGTGAGTAATCTGTAGTTATTTAAGCCATGGCTGCGAGAAAATTATCTTTGATTTTAGCATTCATGTTTAAGAAAAGTCCGGCAAAGCAAATACCCTTGTTCTGATCTAATATGGCAGTCAAACCATGCACTAGGAGAAGAAATCTAATGCATAGACTTAAGTAAATAGGCCAAGCTATATTGGTATATCCAGTATCTGAAGGTAAATGGTTGATGCTCTAATTTTTTCTCATCAACAGTTAGTTTTTCAGCACTTGCATGTCTGGAAACCGGTTGGATTGGCATATTAGGAAACTGCACACACAAAAACAGTATGATGGACTTATTTATTGAAGCCTATGGGTTAGGATTCTTCTACTTGTATGCTTTAAAGGGTTTGTCTGTGATATTAGGTCAGAACACAGAGAGTTAAAGCTGATCTAATATCTGTGGTCTGTTTTGCTATTTGTGTTTTAATTTGAAGAATGATTTTTTTATCATCCTTCTATTAGTGTACCATGGGAAAAACCATAAGCTGGTGGGTGCAATTATTCTTATAAACTAATTCCCTCCCTGGTAAGTTCATCCCGGTGGAGCAGAGCTTGCCATTGTTGTACTCATGCTGCATTTTGTATTTTTCTCCGATGCATTGGCCCTATTCCGAACGCAGGAACCCATCAGAATTCTGGACAAATCGTTCTGTTCTATGCACAGTTCCTGCATTCCGGACATGCCTCTGGTATAATTAACACAAAATGTAGTCCACAATATGATAAGTAAGTTGAGGAATGGCCATATCTAGCAGCAACAAATGCTCATGGATTGATTAACACTTGAATTTCAGATGATTTATTTTTGTTCCCTGCAGAAGTTCCAGTGTGATGTAGTGATATGATGGCTTAACTTTATGGTGTCATGCTTTTTTTTACAGGATACACCAAAAAATATCTACGCCCCAAAATTTGGAAGATCACCAAGAATTAGCAGGATAACACGAGTGCTGAATTCTGGAAATGGATCGTGGGCGATATGCTCCACAGCATGGATGGGAGAACAACAGTGTAATTGCAGCCTTTTTCTTTATTAACTACCAAGGATGCTGAAGATAGCAGATCTAGTGGCATGTGATTGCCTTCCGTGTAACAAGCGTTATGTTGTAAATAAATTCAAGAAGCGGCCGTTGCTTAAATGGAATGGATTTACCTGCCTGTTCTGTAGACTTTGCTGCTGACTCAACTTACTCTGTTGAATCTACAGGCACCTGATGGGTATGGCGCCATTAATGAGCCAGACTTTAGGTGAGTCAAGTATTTCCTGTTAAAATATGCATATAAACACCAAGTGCTTCTTATATGTACTTAATATTGGTACCTTGTATTCTTAAAGTAGATGTAATGTTTGTCCATTTATATTTGACATGCATTTCCCCCTTGAAGTGCTTTGTCATATTACCATATTCCTACTGCTAAGTGCTAACTCAATTTGCAGGGCTGGTGAATCCTACATTGGTAGGAGATATGTGGATGAAGGCTTTCCTAGTGATCGAAGGGGTGGATTTGGTCCAGATATACATGATAGAAATATGTATCCACCACCACCCTCTGCTGGCACCATGTGGTCTCAGCCTCGAAGAAATTTCGATGAAGAATTTGCAACTACAAAAGAGTACAGAAGGTACACTTCTGATTTTTGCAATGATGGGAATATCATGAATTTGATTCCTATAGTGGGGTTGAAAGACTGATAATTATCGTGTTACTTCAAAAAAAAAAGAAGAGAATGACTGTTAATCTGGTTGTTGTGATTTTTCTGTTCATAGGAACAAAAGGATTGGAAGTAGAGATCGTGGGGAGTTTGGTGCTGAGTTTGCAGACCGTTACCAAGGCGGAGAAGATAACTATGAGAGAGATCATCAATACGGACGCTACAGCTGTGATTCGGACTATGGGAGGAGCAGGAGAGATAGTAGTCGGAGAAGACTTGACTCGTTTGAGCATGAACGTGAAAGAAAAGGGTTAAGTCATGAAAGAGACGAAAGCCCATATGTCCGCCATAGCCGTTCTCGGTCACGTGGGCGTGATAACCGATCAAGATCTCGGTCAAGGTCATGGTCTCCACGTGGCAAAAGTCGTAATTGGGGCCAAAGGGATGGCTTCTATGATGATACTCGCTTTGAGAGAAGAGGAGAACAGGACTGGGATGAAAGAAGGCATGATGATTTGGTGGTGAGGACTGAGGACTGAGGGCATACTTATATTTTCCTTTCGTGTTTTATAACATATAAAAGCTAATTAAATTTGCATTATTACTTGCAGGCGCCATCTGCGACTGTTGTTCTTAAGGGTCTGTCCCAGAAGACCAATGAAGATGACCTATATCAGATTCTTGTACAAGTTCCTCGTCATAAACTGTTAAAAGTGGTTGGAAGTGTATTGTCTCGTTCATTTTAATCATTTGGGTCTGGTCTCTTTTAGGCTGAGTATGGCCCTCTTCGTAGTGTGCGTGTGATCAAGGAACGACCCTCCGGCGTGTCTCGAGGATTTGCTTTTATTGACTTCCCTACTGTGGTACTAACCGTACAAGTGCTCGGAGCTGTTAATTACTGATTTAGACTGCCAATTGCTGTTATGCTCACAAAGATTTGTGTGCTCCAACAGGAAGCTGCCCGCAAAATGAAGGAAGCTACTGGAGACAATGGCCTTCTAATTGATGGTAGGCAGATATTTTCTGAGTACAGGTCTGTGTCCTTACCTTCAAGATGCAGTGCAAATTATTCGTGTGATGCAGTTGTTGATTATGCAACTTCAGAATTGCCGTTAAGCTAATGTCTTTCTGAAAATTTTAATACAATAGCTTTATAATTGTAAGAACTGCAAAGCTTGTACACTGCTCGAATCAATTAGTATGGACACCATACTTGGTTATTGTCGTGCCATAAGAATCCATGATTGTGGAACCACTGGTTCTCTTTTGTCTCACAATCATCATGTTAGTAATTCTCACTGGAGCTTGCATTGATATGCCAAACTGTCAGATGACTCTCTCTTGGTGTACCTTTTTGTGTTTACTACCGTTTGAACAAGTTCTGTCTGCCCATTAGCAATCCAAGCTAATTGCCAACTGCCATCCACTGATCCAAATTGCATATGATGTAGGCGAAATCAAATGAGACAATAATTTATAGTTTATTTGCTGGCATTAAAGATTGGCATAATAGATTTTGTTTTGATACTTTGCCAGCTTTGAATGCTATTCTTGTATTGTATGTCATTTATTTGTACATGAGGTCACTATGCAGAAAGGGACATCCGGAGGAGATTAAATAGAACATTAACTTTAACTTGTACAGAAATGACTTTTTGAGCCGTTATATTCTCTCTTCTAAAGATTTTTGCTCTTATATACCATAGTCCTTTTGTGCTCATAGTCATATTCCTTATCTATTATGTTTGTGCTGTAACAATTTCTGCTGACTGCCATCATCCCTGCAGTAGTAAACCAACTGGTGGGACGAGTGGTGATTCTTTTGGACAAGAACATATTACGAGGTCTACCTACGGGCGCAGGACCATATCCACAGCATGTGATTGGATATGTACTATATGTGGCTGTATGAATTTTGCCCGCAGAACCTCCTGTTTTCAGGTATATTCTGGTCTCATGTAATGCAAATTACTGTGTAGCAATTCTTTATTAGGAAGTTAAGTTATGCTTTACATACAGAAAATGGAGATATTGGTATTTAAGAAAGCAAATTGCATTACTCTGAAATCTAATTTGCTTCATTTCCCCCCAGTCAATGGTGTGATCTACACTTAATTCCTTCCAAATGCAATGTGTTTTCCACTTAGTCTGGTTTAATCGCTGAGGGCACCTTTCTTTGTTTTCCCATTTAATCGCAATATATCTCTTGACTCTTGTTAACATTGAGTTGCAAAACCTAGTCCGGAAAAGTGGGTGTCTTGTAGCAGTTCAATTATCTGTGATTTCTTGAACCTATGTATTCACAATATCTCCATCTTAAGAGTTAGTTAAGAGTCTCCATATGTTTACGCTTCCGGATACAATTATTAATTACATCACCCAGATGTTGGATGGATTGGACTTCATGTCTATGTGAAGTATCTATATGGGCCTGTTTGGTTTGTGACTATCTTTGCCATCTTTGTCACATGTTGCGATATTATTTTTGCCACACTTGCCTAACTTGAGGTGCTTAAATTTTTAGACATATTTTGGGTTGCCTCAGGGAATCTTGCCACACTTTTTGTGTGTATGCCATGTGGCGCTTATTGCTCATTAAATAATTTTTGCCTGAGGTGTGGCCAGAACCGAACGCCCACCTACTTGGTCAAACTTGCCTAACTTGAGGTGTGGCAAATTGTGGCTAGGAACCAAACAGACCCTATATCCTTGCAACTGCAATGCTATCTGTTGTCCACTCCAACTAAATTATCTTTCGAAGAAAAACCAAATTCAGTCGTCCAAATCTCAACAACAGTTATATAACTCACGTATTTGCCACTGCTTGCATTTTTTTGGGGGTGTTGTCATAATGGGTTATAAAAATAAAAATAGAAGGAAGAAAATAATAAAGTCAAAACCTTGGATCATCGATAGATCATGGACATGTCTACACTCTGGTAACATAGGACCCTGCTCCTCCATGTCCACATAAATTATTTGCTTGCAGGATGTTTTCTGAACATCAAACTGTGGAAAAACATATCTTCCAAAACATGTCACCTCTTTTTGGCTCTGCCGGACCAGGTTCTGGTTTTTGAAACCTGGCAATAGCACCTTTGAGATAATAAGTTGTGTTCAATTTAGTAAGGTTTGAGAATAACTCATGTCCCATGCTGCCTTAGTTACATGGTAACGGGCTAAAGGCTGACAAATAACAGCTGTTGGATAATTACTTGTCTACTTGTAAGTTCGTGGTTGCTCTTGCTTTCCGTTTCCAGCTAATTGCATGTTTACTTGTATTCTCACAGTGCAACGAGCCACGTACTGACGATGCTCCACCAGCTGATGCAGCATCTTCCATTCAACCGTTTGGCAAACGGGGATCTGAAATAGGCAAGTTTGTGTCTTGTTTTTAGAATTATGTGAAATATGTAGTACATTGCCTAATTATATACTGTCATTGCAGGTCCAACTCATGTCTTAGTTGTTCGTGGTCTGGATGAAAATGCTGACGAGGAAATGCTTCGATATGAATTTGCTAAACATGCTCCAATAAAGGTAGGCAGAAGCTATTAACTCTTGTAACTATAATTGTTTCTTTTCTGTAGAGTTACATGTCAAACTCTCTGCAGGATATCCGGCTTGTTCGGGACAAATTTACTCATGTGTCTAGAGGTTTTGCATTTGTTCATTTTCATTCGGTAAGTACTAGTGGATCACTAGGAGTAGGTTTTATCTGATGTAAATTTTTGACAGTCGCTATACATCCATCTGTGCTAGGTTGAAGATGCCACGAAAGCTCTTGAAGCTACAAATGGGATTAGACATGAGAAAAATGGCCAGGTGTTACGTGTAGCCTATGCTAAAAGCACGCTTGGACCTGCATCGGTGGCTTCACAGTCAAACAGCCTTGCTGCAGCAGCCATCGAGGCTGCATCATTTGCCCAGCAGGTCTGTTATAGTAATACATATTTTTGGTCAAATTGATAAGCCATACTACCTTGCCTTTTTTTTGGTAGTTAATTAAGACTTCGTCATGCTTTCATGTTACTATCTCCATTTCAAATATAGGCATTATCTTGGTCACTGACATGATCTAAAATACAGACACTTAGCTGTTACATTTTGCGTACACATAATTTTAAAACGTATGCTACACATTCTAGAACTGCATCTATTTATTTCGGGGTATACAGTTTTTGCCGATTCTATACATGGTCTGGTTATTTACTCTTATTTACCTTTTCGATCAGTATGATGCTGTGGGTTGGGCCCCAAAAGAGTACAATGCTGAGGACAATGTAGATGGTAATTCAGAATCTCAGAAAGATGTTTCTGCTCCACAGTCCGGATTTGTTTGGGATGAGAAATCGGGCTATTACTTTGATTCTTCTTCTGGATTCTATTATGATGGAAATACTGGTAAGTACGCAAGTATACTGTTGCTATCTGAAAGCTTATCTGTGCAGCTGAAACAGTTCTGCTACACTCCCCTTGCCTTGGGAGATGTTTATGACTGAATTTATTAAATTGTTCTTATTTCAGGCCTTTACTACGACAGTAATGTTGGAGTTTGGTATTCGTATGATCAGAAAACTCAACAGTATCTTCCATGTAATGAAAGCAACAACAATAAGGCAACCGGGGACATGGCCAATGAAAGTCAAAGTAATGGCGGTAAGAAAGTGGTGATTTCTGCACCTGCAGCCACGGTTAAACAAAGTGAGAAAACTTCATTGCCTGAAGCTGTTCAAGCTGCGGCCAATGCAGCGTTGGCTGCTGAAAAGAAAGAAAAAGAGAAAGCAAAGGAGATAAAGTTGGCCTCGAAAACTAATCTTTTAGCCAATAAGAAGAAGATGAATAATGTCCTAGCAATGTGGAAGCAAAGGAATAAAGAAGGCCAGGCTACACATGTTGCCCTTGATGATAAGGAACCATCCAGATCCGTTGTTGACAAATTAAACAATTCATCCAGTGCGATTGGATTCTCATTGAAGGCCAAACCTAAGTCTGATATTGGAAATTCTAAGGACATGAACTTGGTTGCTGGATATAATTCTCTTGGCCGCGAAACTGGAGGCTCTCAAATACTGGATTCTGACATAAAGCCTAGGCCTGTTAGTAATAGCTTAGGAACTACTGTTATGGGTGTGATAAGAGGTTCTGGCAGGGGAGCAGTCAACACATTTCATGCATCATCTGATGCTGGTGGCAGTATTTCTTCTGATATAACCGCAAGCACAAGTGTGCTAATGACAAACACCGAGATACACACTGCTTCCACACCCTTCAAAACAGATTTATCTTCTCTAGGATCATATGCTTCACCTGCAGTTTCTGGGAGTGCTAAGCGACGGTTCTCCGAGGCACCAGGGCAATCTCAGTACAGAGATCGGGCTGCAGAAAGACGAAGTCTATATGGATCAACTTCATCGCTTCCCAATGATGGACTGGATACAAGTAAGAATACATTTTCTTTATTTCTCATCATGACACATTGTACAGTTGTTTCTTCTTTCCTAGACTCATTTCTAGAGCACAATATGTCACGAACAAAATAGTGCCCTTACTTTGATAAATTTTGTGACTCTCATTTGTGTTCTACTGAGTGCTGACAGTATATCCAGCCTTTATTTATTAGGCCGAACTTGGTGTGGATGGACTCTGTTGCTTGATCCTACGCAATTATGCATTATAGGACCAATGTTTTCCGTCTTGCTTGTTCAAGATCTGTATTAATATTCTGGAAATTCCTTGTTAAGCTGGTGAATATTCGTCTCGAAAGGGTTCAAGTGAGATGGGATCAATGCCATTTCCTCCAGGGGTGGGTGAACGTTCTGTTGGTGAAAGTGACAACACTGAAAATTATGAGGTGATCACTGCTGACAGAGCAATAGACGAAAACAATGTGGGCAATCGAATTCTGCGCAACATGGGCTGGCAAGAAGGACTGGTATGTTTACCTATTTCTCAGCTTTTAGCCTCTTGGATGCTGCATTGGATCACACAAGTTTTTAGTGCCTCCATAATTTTCTTGCTTTTGCTGTTTCTATATTTTTGAAAACCATTCTGCTGTTGTTGTTTTAATAAAATCAATTGTGCATGGCCTCTTATCTTAATATGTTGAATGTTTTTTTTCAATCCCTTTGTAACTTGGCTCACCTTATCTTTAATAATTGCTTGTTTGCCACTCTTGACTGAGCTAATATTATTTTTTTGCATCTTTTGTTTAATTGGAAAATTGCTAAAGTTACTGTGAATAAATTATAAACTTAATATATTTTTAGCTTAAAACATTTATTGGGCATAAACTGTTAGGCACACAAAGTTAATACGACTACAGATGGATCAGTTTGCCAATAATTCCTACAGAATGGAAGCTGGGTGTCTTGAACATTCCTTCTGACGTGAGCATGTATTGGTATTTTTCCCTTGCAACTATTTTGCAAAATACCCAGGGCCTTGGAAAGGATGGCAGTGGCATCAAGGAGCCGGTGCAGGCCAAGCCTGGTGACGTGAGAGCCGGGCTTGGTAGTCAGCAGAAGAGAGCTGCTGACCCATCACTGGAGGCCCGAGCTGGCGATAGCTATAAAACCATAATCCAGAAGAAGGCCATTGCGAGATTCAGGGAGATGTCCTAAGTGCTTTCTTTATTTCATTGTCGTGTATAATTAGTCCGGATACTCGTTTTTATCGGTGTTAATGTCAAAACCCCCAATGCTGTGTGCATTTGTACTGTTAAATTTATCTTATGTGTCTGGCTCCATAAATCTTGGTGTAATTTAAGCACCGAGTACAGATTTAATTTGTGTACTCACATTGTTCTGAAACTAGCTCTGTACCTGTTTTTCTTTTCTTGCCTACTTGAATTCAATGGTATCGAAATTTACCTGTTAGTGGAAATCGTCGCTTGCGCACTAGAAGAAAGTATGTTGCACGTTTGGCATGGTGCACAGCTAGTCTACTGCTGTGTTCTGTTTTCCCCTGAAAAGTTATGTCAAGCAAAAATTAGAATAAGAAACTCACGGGAATGAAAGTAACACGAGACAAAAATAAAAGCCAAAAGGATTCTCTTGGCAACCACATTTTTATAGTTGCAAGGAAGAGTTAGGTTTACTGTAGCTACCATAACATCCCTTGATAAGTCTAACACAGTTTGTCCCCGTCGGACGGCCAAGATCGTGGAAAATTGCAGAGGATTTGGTCGTATACTGAGAGATTTTTTATGATAAAATGGCACGTATTTCCTGGGATTTTGATCTGGTCACACTTTGTTTTTTTCCTTGTAAGATGACAACATGTTTGACTGACTGTTGGACAAAATGGCACAGAATGAAGATTTTCTATATTTCCATGTGTGGGCCCACCCGTCATATACTTCGGGCGAGTCTGCCCTCCATTGTTTTTTCCTCTGGTTCGATCGACTGCTCGGTACAGAAGTGCCCGATCCAAATCACAGGCACCCACTGAGAGTGCACTAGAGGGAGAGAGAGAGGGAGCAGCGCAGCCGCATGGCGACGCTGCCACAGCGGTTCAAGCTGCTGGCGACGCGGTGCGCGGCGGGGGCGCCCAGCCCCTCGCGCAGCCCCGCGCCGTCCTACGCCACCAGCCCCGGGTACCGCCTCCGGCGCCGCCGCGGGTCGCGCCTGCGCCGCTTCCTCTGCCGCCGCGTCGGCGGCGGGCTGCCGGAGCCCGCGGGGCGCCGGGAGGAGGACAAGAAGCCGCTGGTGGGCCGCGGGAGCCGCACGCTGAGGGATCTGTTCGTCGCGTCGCCGGAGGCGGGGCGCACCCGGCGCGGATGCGGCTGCGACGCCGACAGCGACGACGACGACGACGAGGAGGCGGGGCGCGCCGGCTCCGGCGGCGCGTTGGGGGCGGCCAGCGGAGGGGGCGGGAGGAGGTTCCGGGCCGCCGGCGGGGGCCTCCGGAGCCTCCTGATGCGGCGGAGCTGGCGGCCGGTGCTGGTGGCGATCCCGGAGAGCGAGGGCAAGATCGAGCTCGGCGCCATCGAGGAGTAGATCAGCGACATGACAAGAATTGCATTCCCCCGGCCGCCGGCCGCCACGGATCGGAGCCGGGAATCTCGCGTCGCTTTCCGCCGTCCGTCCTCTTTTTCTTTCTTGATGATTGTTTGTCTCTTTTCCCCACCTTTCGTAGGCGTCTGTCCGTCCCTGTGAATACGGAAATAGTACCAGATTACTGCCACACTGTTATCCCAAACCGTGAGTGCACAGGCAAAGCTGACAAATTTAACCTTAAAGGGAAAGCATTTCACAAACTAAACTGCTTTTAAAAATATTTCACACTGCTGACCCTTTTGTGTAGCGCCCGACAACAAGGCGCTGCATTCTACTGTGCAACTCCTTACAGCTAGGCGCTGCACAGTATAGTGCAACTCCTTAGAGTTAGGCGCTGCACAGTGTGGCGCCTAAGTGTTAGGCGTTGCACAGTAGAGTGCAGCGCCTTGCTGTCAGACACTGCATATTAAAGATCAACCGGGTGAAATACTTTCAAGAACAGTTTAGTTTGTAAAATAGTTTCGATCTAAGGTCAAATTTATGCCTTTTGCGAGTGCACAAGAACAAAGGCGGTGTGTGCCCGGTGATCTTGTCAGTAATAGGAGCACTGCAGTTCGTTAGACAAAGCCAGGTGCAGCAATGCATGATGACTGATGGGTACTCCAGAGTAGAGTAGTAGCTCCGGTGATCTTGTCAGCAATGGGAGCACTGCACTTAGACAAGGCCAGACGCAGCAATGTGTGCTCCAGTAGAGTGGTACTGATGATGTACCTGCCGCAATGCCAACACAGGTTATCCGAGAAATGTTTACTGGCAAGATAACTTGAACCAGCGTAGTAGTAGAACCTACAGGGGTAGAGCTTTATTTATGTCTGCCACAGTGCAGCACTGTGGCACAGCTTCATTTGTGACCACACACAATCAATGAATCTGGAGTTGGATGTGCCTGGGCCTGCATGCGTTATTAGTTTAACCGACCAATGGGCCAGCGTGTCCAGGTACAATCAACTGATGATCAGCTCAGCTCGGACAGATATTATATTTTTCAACTGAGCGAGCCATGTGAGTTTTTCGCACGCTGAAAAAGTGGCACCAACACACGTTCAGCTGTTTAGAAGAGATAAGAAACGAAATCGCAATGCAATCCAATCCAATTACTACCAAAGATGAGGACCAGTAATACCGTCTATGTAGTACATAATTCGTTTTCGGAGGTGAAAAATGAAAACTATTCCTTCCCGGGCTCGCCGCTGGGCGTGGGGACGAAAGTGAGGAGATGGATCAGCCGGCGCCGTCGTGAGGGCAACCCGACGGCAACCGTTTTGTCCGGATGGTCGGAGGTTCGGGTCAGGTACCAACACTGGGAGCGACAATGCACGAGATATCTATCTTGGGTCCAATGCATCTCATCATAGGCGTCCGAGCCTATAGCCTGTCTAAAATGGTGGTGGTATCTATCACCAAGGAGTGGAATCGCTGGTACGTTGCGATGTTCATGAATAAACAGCTACAGTAGAGATGAAAATAGAAGGAAAGGTTACTTCAAATGAAAGAAGCCACCCCGAAAGCTGACCTTCACTTGTTTTGTGATCGTAGACCTTCTAAAATGATTATTCGATTCTCCTTTTTAAAGAAGGCAAGAGACTTGCTAGTTTCATTGATTAACAAGAAGGTTTAGACATAAGCTGCGAGGCAGCAAAATGAAAAGGTCTACCCTTGCAACATAACAATACTCAGCTCCCATCTATTCCTTCCCAACACCCCGCCTGCCTGGTCCCGTGCTGTTTGTGGTCGCAATGCTGCTAGAGATCTCGCCGAGCCCAAAAACGTTTTCAGGTTTGCGGCCAAGGTTTGAGAAAAACACCACCTTTTTATTCCCACTTTTCACAATGATTGCAAGTTTCTGGTTCATCTGTTTGATTTCCTAGAGGAATTTTGTCTCCTGTCTACAGATGAGGCGGCCCTGCGAGACGATGCCTGTCTCTGTCTTGCCGCCTCTGTCAAACTGCAAGGGGTTTTGGAGACGGCGGGGCAAGTGTCAGGCGGTGCGTGACGTTGATGAGAATACCGATTTCTTCCATGCACAAACTTCCCAGCGCGGGCAATCGGACGCAATCTGTGCCCTGAACATCGACGACAAGATGGTTTTGGGCCACACAGCTAAGGCCGGTGCTCTCCTTTGCTTCTGTTGGAAATATGCCCTAGAGGCAATACTAGTTTATTATTATATTTCCGTATTCATAATTAAGAGTTCATATTTCATGGTATAAATGCTATGATCCTGGAATACTTGATTTAGTGGAAAACTCATATGCACGTGTGAAATAAGAAATGGTAAATAATAGGTTCCTAGTCTCACCTCTAAGACTGGTCAAGTGTTGTTGGTCATCATGTTTACCGGATTTTAGGATATCGTTAAGTGTAACGATAGTCCTAAAACAACATTGAGAGTATGACGTTCTGAATCGACCCAAACTTGTTTGTTATGCATTGAGATAATATCATCTGAAATCAATTGTTATAACACGGAGTGCTTACATGTGTTTTTAGTTTCTTAGACCACGAGAGCATCGTAGTCACTTCTTACCGTACGGTGAACATTGGTGTTGCTCAAACATCATCCGTAACACGATGATCATAACGACAGCTACAGGTTCATCGAAAAGTTTGACAAGGGACTAGATAGCTCGTGAGTGGGATGTGCTCCTCCGACAATGGAGAGATATTTTTAGGGCCCTCTTGTTGTGACGACATCAATCATCGTCTCGCCAGACACAGGTGACTATGTCACGGGGATGCCGGAACACTTCAACGACAAAAGAACAAAACTGATAACAGGGATGACGGTATAGTGAGCATGTCTATTACTTAGGAGGATACCGATGCATCCCGGGTTTTGTAAAGTATCGCGAAGCAAAGGGAACATCACATGATAACCAATGGTTCACTCAAATGTCATTCGTGTAATCATAGGGATCGATATGGACGTCCACGGTTCCGCTATCGATCATTGAACGAAGGGGTTTTGTTCATGTCTATGATTTACCAAACCTACGGGGTCACAAGCTTAAGGTAATCATGGTCTGCTGAGTGTTAGTAGGAAGAGAGTATCGATTATTATTTGTGGAATTGTTTCATTAATATTCGGAATAGTTCTGAGAAGAACCAGAAGCGTTTCTGGGTCACCAAAAGAGTTTCAGATGTTTCCAAAAATGTTCTGGTGCGAGGACACTTTGGTTGGGACAAGGGGTAAGGCCCACGAGGCTTGATGTCAGTGGAAAAGGGGTTTTGCGAAAGACAGGAGCCAGACGCCAGGGTCCATGGCGTCTGGTCCTAGGCCAGACGCCAAAGTCCATGGCGTTTCCGGAAACGCTAGGAACCTTGGCGTTTTGTGTTGGAAACCGAGAGGACTCTTCCTTGCATTCCAAACCGACTTTGGGGAGGCCCTCTCCTCAAGTTACGACCCAAGGGCTCAACATATAAATAGAGGGGCAGGGCTAGGCCCTAGAACACAAGTTTTATAGTCTCATCTAGTTCCTCTAGTTCTAGTTCTAGTTCTAGTTGATCCTAGTTGATCTAATTAGAGCTAGACCTAGTTCCTCTAATCCTCATAATTAGAAGCCCAATGTGGTTCTAATCTCCTCCCTCTAATTCTCCGTCGACGATTAGCTCTGGACGGCGAAGTGCTGCCGGATCATGAAGACCGTACACTTGCAACCAAGTAGAGAGGCCATGCTTTCCGTCTTTCGTTCGAGGGCGGATCGCGGGGTCGTTCATCGACAGTTCGAGGGACTTCAAGTAGGATCTACACCGACTCGTCTACTCCCGCTGCACTCCAGAGTCGGTAACAATCGTGATCCAAACCGTTTATGCATCTTCACATTGTTCCTGGGTGATTGTAGGGCGATTTTTTGTTTTCTACTATGTTTCCCAACAGCTTCTACTTTGAGCTCCTGGGGCAGCACAGGAGTCCACGTGCTGCTTTGACTTCGATGCATTGTATGCACAGGCCTGCCACATTGATGGCCCAATGCTTGTGGCCCAATTCAAACCGACCGAAATGGAGGCCTCATTCAATTTGCTGGACCGCACCAACACTCCCGAGCCGGATGGGCTTGGGCCTACTTTCTACAAAGCGACCTGGGTGCATGTGTGAGCGACGTGCAACGCCTTTTCGATGAGCTGTGTGCAGGCGGCGCCTCGCTCGATGCCATCAACCTGGCATTCATCGTCCTCCTGCCCAAGGGGGACAGTGTGCCTACCCCCGGCGTCTTCCGCCCCATGTCAATGCAGTACACTGACGTCAAGATTCTCTATAGAGGGCTGGCTCAAGGTTCGGTTCACGTATCGCGGGTCTCGGCCCTTTCTTCTTTGAGGAACCCCTTTGGAACACTTTCCTAAACATTTTCTTCCTCTCTGAAAAATTTCTGAAATTTTTAGTGACTCAAAATAAAAGTGAACCAAACCCAACAAGATTGATAGCAACTACTCCCACAAGTGTCTAGAGGCTATATCATGCAACAAAACTACTTTGAACCATATAAATTTGACATGCAAGCTCTGATGGTAGCTGGAACTATGTCGGTGTTTCCCCGGAGAGGGAGGGATGATGCAGCACAACGACGGTAGGTATTTCCCTCAATTATGAAACCAAGGTTATCGAACTAGTAGGATAACCAAGCAACACAACGTAAACAACCCCTGCACACAAATAACAACACCTCGCAACCCGACGTGTTAAAGGGGTTGTCAATCCCTTTCGGGTAACAACACTAGAAATTGGTGTGTGACGGTAAAAATGTTGTAATAGATTGGATAAATAGATCGCAAATAAAATAAAGAAAGCAAAGTATTTTTGTATTTTTGGTTTAATAGATCTGAAAATAAAAGTAAGGAAAAAGTAGATCGCAAAGGCAAATATATGAGAAATAAGACCCGGGGGCCGTAGGTTTCACTAGTGACTTCTCTCAAGAAAAATAGCAAATGATGGGTAAAAAAATTATTGTTGGGCAATTGATAGAACTTCAAATAATTATGATGATATCCAGGCAATGATCATTACATAGGCATCACGTCCAAGATTAGTAGACCGACTCCTGCCTGCATCTACTACCATTACTCCACACATCGACTGCTATCCAACAGGCATCTAGTGTATTAAGTTCATGGAAAAATGGAGTAATGCAATAAGAACACATGATGTAGACAAGATCCGTTTATCTATATGGCGGTAGATATAGATCTCGTCTTTTTATCCTTAGTAGCAATGATACGTACGTGTCGGTTCCCTTTCTGTCACTGGGATCAAGCACTGTAAGATCGAACCCACTACCGGGCACCTCTTCCCATTGCAAGATAAATAGATCGAGTTGGCCAGACAAAACCCAAATGTTGGAGAAGAAATACGGGGCTATAAGAGATCATGCATAAAAGATCAAAGAAACTCAAATACTTTCATGGATATACAAACATAGATCTGATCATAAACTCGAAGTTCATCGATCCCAACAAACACACGACAAAAGAGTTACATCATATGGATCTCCAAGAGACCATTGTATTGAGGATCAAGAGAGAGAGATGAAGCCATCTAGCTACTAACTACGGACCCGAATGTCTACAAAGAACTACTCACGCATCATCGGAGAGGCACCAATGGAAGTGGTGAACCCCTCCGTGATGCTGTTTAGATTGGATCTGGTGTTTCTGGACTCTGCGACGGCTGGATGAATATTTCGTCGACTCCCCTAGGGTTTTGGGAATATTTAGGTATTTATAGAGCAAAGAGGCGGTCCGGGGGGCACCCGAGGTGGGCACAACCCACCGGGGCGCGCCAGGGGGCACAACCCACCGGGGCGCGCCAGGGCCTCCTGGCGCGCCCTGGTGGGTTGTGCCCCCCTTGGGGCACCCCCAGGTGCAACCAGGGCCCATCTGCTTCCTTTTGGCCCATAAAAAATCATCGTAAAGTTTCGTGCCATTTGGACTCCGTTTGATATTGATTTCCTGCGATGTAAAAAAACATGAAAAAAACAGGAACTGGCACTAGGCACTATGTCAATAGGTTAGTACCAAAAATGATATAAAATGACTATAAAATGATTATAAAACATCCAAGATTGATAATAAAACAACATGGAACAATAAAAAATTGTAGATACGTTGGAGACATATCAAGCTCAAGAACATGGTCACCACAGCAGCAACAATTTGCAATATATAAAGCACTAGAACAAAAACTATTTGGACCATTGGAGGAATCACTTTGAACCATATAAATTTGACATGAAATCTCAAGAACATGGTCACCACAACAGCAAAAATTTGTAATATATAAAGCACTAGAACAAAAACTAATTGGACCATTGGAGGAGTCACATACCGAAGAACAATGCAAAAAATTCTAAAATATTGCATAAAAAATCATACTAAATTTTCAGGGCATTTGGAGAATTTTTATTTTTGGTCATTTTTATTGCACGGATAATCCAGAAAATAGTAAAATAATAGCATTTCTACTTTATTCATTCTAAATAACAGAAGGTAAAAAGCGAGTATAGAAGGTTGTGTTAATTAAATTCATCCATCTCATGCTCGTAAAAAGGAATCCATTAATAAGGTTGATCAAGTCTTATTAACAAACTTCTTCGGAATGACATGAAACCGAAGAATCTTCGTATAATACTAGGTTACCTCAACGGGGATATGTATGTCCCCAACAATAAGAATATCATATTTCTTTTTGGCACTAGGAATAGGGAATTCAAAACCTCCAATAGTAATTGTTGAATTTTTTTCAATAGAATTGATACTATTCACTCGAGGTTGTTTCTTTGGAAAGTGTACCATATGCTCATTACCATTAACATGAAAAGTGACATTGCCTTTATTGCAATCAATAACAGCCCCTGCAGTATTCAAAAAAGGTCTACCAAGGACGATCGACATACTGTCGTCCTCGGGTATATCAAGAACAATAAAGTCCGTTAAGATAGTAACATTTGCAACTACGACAGGCACATCCCAACAAATACCGACGGGTATAGCAGTTGATTTATCAGCCATTTGCAAAGAGATTTCAGTTGTTGTCAACTTATTCAAGTCAAGTCTACGATATAAAGAGAAAGACATAACACTAACACCAGCTCCTAGATCACATAAAGCAGTTCTAACATAGTTTCTTTTAATGGAGCATGTTATAGTTGGTATTCCTGGATCTCCTAATTTCTTCGGTATTCCACCTTTAAATGTATAATTAGCAAGCATGGTGAAAATTTCAGCTTCCGTTATCTTTCTTTTATTAGTAACAATATCCTTCATATACTTAGCATAAGGAGACATTTTCAAAATATCAGTCAAACGCAGGCGCAAAAAGACAGGTCTAAGCATTTCAACAAAGCACTCAAATTCTTCATCATCCTTATTCTTTGAAGCTTTAGGAGGAAAAGGCATGGGTTTCTGAACCTATGGTTCTCTTTCTTTACCATGTTTTCTAGCAATGAAGTCTCTCTTATCATATCTTTTATTCTTAGGTTGTGGGTTATCAAGATCAACAGGAGGTTCAATCTCCACATCATTGTCCTTACTAGGTTGAGCATCAACATGAACATCATCATTATCATTATTATTAGGTTCATGTTCATCACCAGATTGCGTCTCAGCATCAGAAATAGAAATGTCATTTGGATTCTCAGGTGTGTCTACAGTAGGTTCACTAGAAGCATGCAAAGTCCTACCATTTTTCCTTTTCTTTTTATTATTAGAAGGACTAGGTGCATCAGTATTAATTATTCGAGACTCTTGCTCAACTCTCTTTGGATGGCCTTCAGGATACAAAGGTTTTTGAGTCATTTTACCACCTCTAGCCATAACTCTAGCAACATGATCATTCATCTTATTGTTCATCTCATTAAGCAAATCATTTTGTGCTTTGAGAACATGTTCCACTTGGGTTTTTACCATAGAAGCATGTTTACTAACAAACTTGAGATCATTAATAGTTCTACACATATAATCACTCAAGCGTTCAAGCATATAAGCATTTCGTTTCAATTGTCTACTAACATATGCATTGAAGTTTTCTTATTTAACAATAAAGTTATCAAATTCATCCAAGCATTGACTAGCAGATTTATTATAGGTAATATCACCTTCATCAAATCTATAAATAGAATTTAACTCTACTACATGTGTCAGGGTGTTGAGACCATGTATTTCTTCAATAGGTGGTAAATTCTTAACATCTTTAGCTTTAATACCTTTTTCTATCATAGATTTCTTTGCCTCTTGCATATCTTTAGGACTGAGAAATAGAATACCCCTCTTTTTCGGAGTTGGCTTAGGAGGTAGTTCAGGAAGAGTACAATCATTATCATTACTCAATATATTATTCAATAATTCTTCAGCTTGTTCAACAATTCGTTCCCTGAAAACACAACTGATACGTCTCCAACGTATCTATATTTTTTTGCTTGTTCCATGCAGTTATATTATCATTCTTTGATGTTTTACAATCATTTTATAGCAACTTTATATCATTTTTTGGGACTAACCTATTGACATAGTGCCCAGTGCTAGTTGCTGTTTTTTGCTTGTTTTTTACTTCGCAGAATATCAGTACCAAACAGAGTCCAAACGCAGCAAAACGTTTTGGAGAATTTTTATGGACCAGAAGGAACTTGGGCCAGATAAGTACCAGAGGGGTGCCCCGAGGGGGGGCACAACCCACCTGGGCGCTCTTGTGGGCACAGGCGTGCTTGTGGGCCCAGGCACGCCTTGGTGGGCTGTGCCCACCTTGGTGGCCTCCCGCACCGCCTATTCGCCCTATAAATACCCCAATATTCCAGAAATCCTAGGAGAGGCGTCGAAACACAATTCCAGCCACCGCAATTTCCAAAACCACGCGATCCAATCTAGACACCATCATGGAGGGGTTCATCATCCTCATTGGTGCCTCTTCGATGAAGGGTGAGTAGTTCATTGTAGGCCTACGGGTCCGTGGGCAGTAACTAGATGGCTTCTTCTCCCTTTTTGATTCTCAATACAATGGTCTCTTGGAGATCTATTTGATGTAACTCTTTTTGCGGTTTGTTTGTTGGGATCCGATGAACATTGAGTTTATGATCAGATCTATATCTATGAAAGTTATTTTAGTTCTTTGATCTCTTTTATGCATGATTACTTATAGCCTCGTATTTCTTATTCGGATTTTTGGTTTAGTTAGAACGACTAGATCGGGTTTTCTTGCCATGGGAAGAGGTGCTTTGTGATGGGTTCGATCGTGCGGTGTTCTTTCCCAGTGACAGAAGGGGCAGCAAGACAAGCATGTATCGTTGCCATTAAGGATAACAAGATGGGGGCTATTCCTCCATGAATAGATCTCGTCTACATCATGTCATCGTTCTTATTGCATTACTCCGTTTCTCCATGAACTTAATACACTAGATGCAAGTTGGATAGCGGTTGATGTGTGGAGTAATAGTAGTAGATGCAGGCAGGAGTCGGTCTACTAATCTTGGACGTGATGCCTATATAATGATCATTGCCTAGATATCGTCATAATTATTTTAGGTTCTATCAATAGTAATTTGTTTACCCACTGTGTGCTATTTCTTGAGAGAAGCCACTAGTGAAATCTACAGCCTCGGGTCTATTCTTTATCGTATTTGTTTTGAGATCTATTTTTATTTGATTTTTCCAGATCTATTATTCCAAAAACCCAAAAAATACCATGCCGCACTTTTTATTTGCATGTTTTATTTCACATTTTATCGAGATCTATTTATCCAATCTACCACAAATTTATCTACCTTTTTACTGTGGAGGGATTGACAACCCCTCTTACGCGTTGGGTTGCAAGTATTTGTTCTTTGTGTGTAGGTACCATTTACATAGTGTTGCTTGGTTCTCCTACTGGATTGATACCTTGGTTTCATAACTAAGGGGAATATCTACGATACCTGTGTTGCATCATCCCTTCCTCTTTGGGGAAATACCAACGTAGTTCAAGCAACATCAAAAGGAATTTCTGGCGCCGTTGCCGGGGAGACATCATCAATATCTACCAGGTTCCTAATCACAAATCTCACCTCCTTGCAATTTACATTATTTTCCATTTGACTCTCGTTTTTATCTCCCCCACTTCACAAAAATTTCCCGTTTTATTCACCCTCTTTTTCGCTCGTCTTTTTCTCGTCAGATCTATCTTTTTGTGTGTGATCTTGTTTGCCTACTTTTTCACTATGGCTAGCATGACTACTCCTCATTTGTCACCAGATTTTGAAGTTCTATACTTCAAGCAGAAACAAGGAGAAAATTTGAAAGATGCTTGGTATAGACTAATGGAGTCCTATCGTATTAGGAATCTTAAAGTGGATGCAAGTATTTTGCTTCAGAATTTTTATGTAGGGTTAGCTTTGCATCATAGACAACTTTTGGATTTTGCCGCTAAAGGGAACTTTATTGAGCTGGATGCTAATACCGCTTATGAGATCTTAGAGGGGATTTTGGGATCCCACCAACCAAAAAGGGGATTTCTTTTACTCAAGAAGGGGTTCAAATTTTAGACAAGTTGAGTGATTTGCATAAACATATGGTCGAGATGCAAAAATATAATGAACTTCTCAAACATATTAGTGGAAACCTCAATCACATGAATACTTTGATTACTCTTTGCAATAAACGGTTGGATATTTTAGATCTTAAGATGGTTTCTTTTCCTGAGAATTTGGGGAAGCATAAAAAGCCTACCGGATTTGAGAAATCCCTTACCAAAGTAGCTAAAACTAAAGATGACAACACTTAGATATATGCATTATGCCTAGCTAGGGGCATAAAATGAAGTGCTTGTTGGGAGGCAACCCAATGAATAAAATTTATTTTTGCCTTTTTCTTTCTATTCTTGAGTGTTTACACAATTATGCCTCAGTTATGATTGTGTTTTTTAGTTAGTGTTTGTGCCAAGTAAAGCCTTTGGGATCATGTTGGGTGATAGTTGATTTGATCTTGTTGAAAAACAGAAACTTTCATGTCCAGTAAAATAATTTTGAAAAATAACAGAAGCTCGATAAAATCCTGATTTTTGTACAAAAGATTGATATAAAAATTTCCTACATTGTCCTAATTTGTCAGATTTTTTGGAGTTATATCAGTATACGAACTATTCACATTGCTACAGACTGTTCTGTTTTTGACAGATTCTGTTTTCGTTGCATTGTGTGCTTATTTGGATGAATCTATGGGTTGTATCGGGGGGTATGAGCCATAGAAAAGTTGGAATACAGTAGATATAATGCAATAATAAAATATGAATGGGTTTGCAACAGTACTTAGAGTGATGATTTGCTTTGTTATACTAACGGATCTCACGAAGGTTTTGTTAAGTTTTGTGTGATTGAAGTTTTCAAGTTTTGGGTGAGGTCACGATGGATGAAGGAATAAGGTGTAAAAAGAGCCTAAGCTTGGGGATTCCCATGACCCCCCAAGATAATATTCAAGGAGAAACAAGCATCTAAGCTTGGGGATGCCCCGAGTGGCATCCCCTCTTTCTTCTAATGACCATCGATATTTTACTTGGATCTATATTTTTATTCGTCACATACCATGAGTTTTTCTTGGAGCGTCTTGTATTATATGAGTCTTCGCTTGTTTTTGTTTTTTTAGTTTGTCACAAGTATCCTTGCTGAACACACCTATTTGTGGGAGCCAAAATTATGCTATGATTTGTTAGAGTTGCTCTTTATGCTTCACTTAAATTTTTTGAGCTATGGAATTGCTCTAGTGCTTCACTTATATCTTTTTGAGCATGGTGTGTTTTAATATTTTTTAAGAAATTCTCTCATGCTTTTTGTTTTATGTCAAGTATCCTCGCTGAACACACCCATTTGAGAGAGCCAAAATTATGCTATAATTTGTTAGAATTTCTCTATGTGCTTCACTTAAAATTTCTGTGCTATGGAATTGCTCTAGTGCTTCACTTATATCCTTTTGAGCACGGTGTGCTGTAATATTTTTGAATAAATACTCTCATGCTTCACTTAGATTTATTTGAGAATTAGTATTTTTTTGAAGAAATTCTCTCATGCTTCACTTATATTATTTTGAGAGACGGAAATTTTTCATGCTCATGTTCTTCACTTAGATTTGTTTAAGCTATCAAAAGCAACATATGAAATTAGTCCAAAAGTGGTAGATATTCAAGAGGGATATAATAAAAACTTTCATGAAGATCATTGAACAAAATAAATTTGATCCTCTGTAATAGTTTTGAGATATGATGATAGTGATATGTGAGTCATGCTAGTGAGTAATTATGCTTCAGTAAGAATATTGGTGTTAAGGTTTGTGATTCCCTATGCAAGCATGAAAGTCAATAGTTATGCAATGAAATTATATCCTACTTGTGGTGCATTAATCAGTGTTAGTTATGCTTAATGCTCGCTTATGTGATTTTTAGTTTCTTGGTTGGTTGCTTCTCAATCTTTTTGCTAGCCTCCACTTGTACTAAGTAGAAATACTACTTGTGCATCCAAAATCCTTTAACCCAGTTTTGCCATATGAGTCCACCATACCTACCTACATGCAGTATTTTCATGTCGTTCTAAGAAAATTTGTATGTGCCATCTCTAATTTTCAAAATAAATTTCCTTTTTGTGTGCTCGTACCGCTCATGAAGCGGCAGGGGTGGCTAATATTTTCCATGCTAGATGTGTTATTCTCAAGATGAGTGTTTATTCACTTGTCATTGCATGAGAGTAAGGCGGTAATAGGGAAGCCCAAAATGAAAAATAAATTTACTTTATGTTGTCAAATAATAAATTCCTTGGAAAGTGTTGGTATGGAACGCACCCGTGGATACGGCTAGCCATGGATTGTGAAATAATGGTGGAAAAAGGAATAAGCTTTATTTTTTGTTTGGGAACCGCCTATGATATATCTAGCATGGAAATTGTTGGGAATTACTCGGTCGTTTTCGTTGACGGGAAAAGTATGCCTCTCAAAATTTTTATCTCTCATTTTAAGCTTTGAGCTCTGGCACCTCTTCAAATCCCTACTTCCCTCTACGAAGGGCTTATCTATTTACTTTATATAATTTTTACTTTTATTTGAGTCTCCACCTTCTCTTATAAAGCACCAACTAAGGGGCACTATGATCATACTTGAGCATTGGATATAGCTAATATGCGAGTGTGTTTCATGAATGGATCAATGATTGAGCATGATGGGCTAGGGATAACTTTCTTTAGTGTTGATATTTTGAAATACATGGTTGCTTGTTGATATGCTTGAGTATTGAAATCTTCATGTCAAAACTAGACAATTGCTTTGAATCATATAAAAGTCCATATGTCCATGCTACAAAAGAAAAGAATATGATGAACATGTTAGGCAACATTCCACATCAAACATTCTGTTTTTATCATTTACCTACTCGAGGCGAGCAGGAATTAAGCTTGGGGATGTTGATACATCTCCAATGTATCTATAATTTTTGCTTGTTCCATGTTGTTATATTATCATTCTTGGATGTTTTACAATCATTTTAGAGCAACTTTATATCATGTTTTGGGACTAACCTATTGACATAGTGCCCAGTGCCAGTTGCCTTTTTTGCTTGTTTTTTACTTCGCAGAATATCAGTACCAAACGGAGTCCAAACACAGTGAAAATTTTTGGAGAATTTTTACGGACCAGAAGGAATGATGTAGTACAACTACGATAGGTATTTCTCTCAGTTATGAAACCAAGGTATCAATCCAGTAGGAGAACCAAGCAACACTATGTAAACAATACCTGCACACAAGAACAAATCCTTTCAACCCAACGCGCAAGAGGGGTTGCCAATCCCTCCTCGGTAAAAAGATAGATTGGTTTGTATGTGTTTGGATAAATAGATCTCGGCTAAACGCGAAATAAAATAAATAAAGAAAGAAAAAGTGCAGCAAGGTATTTTTAGGTTTTTAGAATAACAGATCTAAAAATAAATATGGTGGAAAATAGATCTGAATGCAATATAATAAAAGATAGACCCGGGGGCCGTAGATTTCACTAGTAGCTTCTATCGAGAAAACAACATACGGTGGGTAAACAAATTACTGTTGGGCAATTGATAGAAGATCGGATAATTATGACGATATCCAAGGAAATGATCAATATATAGGCATCACGTCCAAAATCAGTAGACCAAAACGATTCTGCATCTACTACTATTACTCCACACATCGACCGCTATTTAGCATGCATCTAGTGTATTAAGTTCATGGAGAAATGGAGTAATGCAATAAGAATAATGACATGATGTAGACAAGATCTATTCATGTAGGAATAGGCCCCATCTTTCTATCCTTACTAGCAATGATACATACGTGCCTCACTACTCCTTCTGTCATTGGGTGAGGACACTGTAAGATCGAATCCATCACAAAGCACCTCTTCCCATGGCAAGAAAAATCGATCTAGTTGGCCTAACTAAACCAAAGATTCGATGAAGAAATATGAGGCTATAAATAATCATGCATATAAGATATCAAAGAAACTCAAATAATATTCATCGATATCGATCTGATCATACACTCAAAGTGCATCGAATCCCAACAAACACACCATAAAAAGAGTTACATCAAATAGATTGTAACACCCTCGATGCGGCTATATCTCCCACGTGTCGGAGCACGACTTAGACGCATAACCGCATTGAAGGCAATGTTGCAAGAGGGGTAATCTTTACACATCCCTTGTACTGAATAAGAAAGAGGTACAGAGTTGGCTTACAATCGCCACTTCACACGATACATCAATAAAGCATTACAACATCCAGATACAATCAAGGTCCGACTACGGAACCAAAATAAAAAAAAACTACCCCTAATGCTACAGATCCCCGATCACCCCAACTGGGCTCCACTACTGATCAACTAGAAACAGAACAACATAACGAACACGACCTTCATCGAGCTCCTCCTTGAGCTCGGTTGCATCACCTGCACGGTATCATTGACACCTGCAAACTGGTTTTGGAAGTAATCTGTGAGTCATGGGGACTCAGCAATCTCACACCCTCGCGATCAAGACTATTTAAGCTTATGGGTAGGGTAAAGGTATGAGGTGGAGCTGCAGCAAGCCCTAGCATATATGGTGGCTAACTTACGCAAAAGAGAGCGAGAAGAGAAAGGCAAAGCACGTTCGAGAATCTATGATCAATAAGTGATCCTAGACTACTTACATTCAAGCATAACTCCAACACCGTGTTCACTTCCCGGACTCCGCCGAGAAGAGACCATCATGGCTACACACGCGGTTGATGCATTTTAATTAAGATAAGTCTCAGGTTTTCTACAATCGGACATTAACAAATTCCCGTCTGCCCATAACTGTGGGCACAACTTTCGAAAGTTCAAATCCCTGCAGGGGTGTCCCAACTTAGCCCATCACAAGCTCTCACGGTCAACGAAGGATATTCCTTCTCCCAGGAAGACCCGATCAGACTCGGAATCCCGGTTACAAGACATTTCGACAATGGTAAAACAAGACCAACAAAGCCACCCGATGTGCCGACAAATCCCGATAGGAGTTGCACGTACCTCGTTCTCAGGGCAACACCGGATGAGACTAGCTACGAGTAAAACCATCCCTCAAGTTTCCCCGAGGTGGCCCCACAGGCAGCTCAGTTTGGACCAACAGTTAGAGAAGCACTAGCCCCCCCAGGGGGGGGGGTTTAAAATAAAGATGACCCTTGAGTCTGCAGAACCCAAGGGAAGGTGGTAGGTTGTTAGTGCAAATGGTAAAACCAAGGTTGGGCCTTGCTGGAGGAGTTTAATTCAAAGCGAACTGTCAAGGGGTTCCCATTATAACCCAACCGTGTAAGGAACGCAAAATCAAGGAACATAACACCGGTATGACGGAAACTAGGGCGGCAAGAGTGGAACAAAACACAAGGCATAAGGCCGAGCCTTCCACCCTCGATGCGGCTATATCTCTCACGTGTCGGAGCACGACTTAGAGGCATAACCGCATTGAAGGCAATGTCGCAAGAGGGGTAATCTTTACACATCCCATGTACTGAATAAGAAAGAGGTACATAGTTGGCTTACAATCGCCACTTCACATGATACATCAATAAAGCATTACAACATCCAGATACATCAAGGTCCGACTACGGAACCAAAATAAAAAAAGACTACCCCTAATGCTACAGATCCCCGATCGCCCCAACTGGGCTCCACTACTGATCAACTAGAAACGGAACAACATAACAAACACGATCTTCATCGAGCTCCTCCTTGAGCTCGGTTGCATCACCTGCACGGTATCATCGACACCTGCAAACTAGTTTCGGAAGTAATCTGTGAGTCACAGGGACTCAGCAATCTCACACCCTCGCGATCAAGACTATTTAAGCTTATGGGTAGGGTAAAGGTATGAGGTGGAGCTGCAGCAAGCCCTAGCATATATGGTGGCTAACATACGCAAAAGAGAGCGAGAAGAGAAAGGCAAAGCACGTTCGAGAATCTATGATCAATAAGTGATTCTAGACTACTTACGTTCAAGCATAACTCCAACACCGTGTTCACTTCCTGGACTCCTCCGAGAAGAGACCATCGGCTACACACGCGGTTGATGCATTTTAATTAAGATGTCTCAGGTTTTCTACAACCGAACATTAACAAATTCCCATCTGCCCATAACCGCGGGCACGGCTTTCGAAAGTTCAAATCACTGCAGGGGTGTCCCAACTTAGCCCATCACAAGCTCTCACGGTCAACGAAGGATATTCCTTCTCCCAGGAAGACCCGATCAGACTCGGAATCCCAGTTTCAAGACATTTCGACAATGGTAAAACAAGACCAGCAAAGCCACCCGATGTGCCGACAAATCCCGATAGGAGTTGCACGTACCTCACTCTCAGGGCAACACCGGATGAGACTAGCTACGAGTAAAACCAGCCCTCAAGTTTCCCCGAGGTGGCCCCGCAGGCAGCTCAGTTCGGACCAACACTTAGAGAAGCACTGGCCCGGGGGGGGGGGGGGGGTTAAAATAAAGATAACCCTTGAGTCTGCAGAACCCAAGGGAAGGTGGTAGGTTGTTAGTGCAAATGGTAAAACCAAGGTTGGGCCTTGCTGGAGGAGTTTAATTCAAAGCGAACTGTCAAGGGGTTCCCATTATAACCCAACCGTGTAAGGAACGCAAAATCAAGGAACATAACACCCCATTTAAATATAAAGTTTAATTAAAACGGAGCTACGGTTATTTAGTTATGAATTAAATCATTTTAGCAAGTTATTTAAGCAAGTTTAAACAAACAACATTTCAAACATAGATGAAAATGGCATATTATTAATCTACACATAATTTTAAACAAGTTTCATACATAAATTAATTTAATCCGGTGCACGGATGATGAGTTATCAAATGCATGAAACTAGGGGGGTAATCTGTAAATATGCAGTTTTTCTGGAAATAGCAAAATTTCGTTCATAGCAGAAAAAAATATACATCGGGCGGAATCTGCACTTGGGCCAACAGAGAGGCGCTGGGGAGCAGCTCACCCATGGGCTGAGGCCTGACTAGAAGCAGAGGAGGCCTGGCGTTGGCTGCGGGCCACGCAGGCAGATTGGGGTGAGGCAGGGCGTAGTCAACGCGCTCGGGAGCGCTGACCCCATCGATGCAAGCGCGCGGCTGGAGACGAACGGGGCCGCCTACAGGGAAGCAGGGCTTGAAGAAGGTCGGCTTGGCGTCCAGGGCAGCAGGGGGATTCGGGAACGGCGAGAATCGAGCACGGAGGAGGCCAGGAGGCGCGGGGACGGCGGATCCATGCAGCGAGGCGGTAACCCGGCGAGATCCAAGGCGAGGCAGGGGTCGGTGGCCATGGTGTTTTCCTGTACAGAGAGAGTCGAGAGGGAGTTGAGGATGCATAGAAGAAAACAAGGAAGGAAGGAGGAGAAGGACGGCGCACGAGGGACGGGCCTGGAGGTCGCCGGCAGGGCGGGCTCACTGGCACGACGCGAGGAGGCTCGGAAGGCCCTCTCCATGGGTGCTCGGGCGAAGGAGCTCTGGTGGTGAGGCGGATCAGCAAGAGGAGACAGACGCGCGTGGAGAGGGACTCGGGCTACAGGAGAGGTCCGGTCGGGCAGCGCGTGGAGGAGGGCACGGGCATGGCTGAAGCCCCGGTGGCGACTCCGGCGAGGTTGTTGCTGCTGTTGCTAGGACAGCACGGGCACAAGGCCATGGGCGCTCGTGTTCGTGGAGGCAAGGAAGCTTGGAGCCTCGGGCAAGAGCTCTTGGATCGAGGGATCAACAATGTTGGATCGGTGGATTGATTGGGTGGTTCGGTGGGAATCGAGGAGGGACAGGGGATCTGGAGGCTGTAGGTGGCGAGCGATGGTTAGGGAGGGATGGATCCCGATGGGTATTTGGTGGAGTGGCAGCGCGGCTGGGAGGATGGGACAGGTCACCTAAAATTTAGGGTTGCCCACTTATATACGTTATTGGATTAGGTTAGGGGGGTATTCGGTCCGTCCGATCATAATCGGGCGGTCGAGAAAAATAGGCTAGGGAGTCCAAATAAGAAAACGGTGATGTTTTGTAGATGTTTGGGGACGATCCGGACACAATGGTAGCGACAGTCTGAGTCGGGTCTGGGACAGCTTTCGGACGCGCGCGCGAGGAGGTCCGATGCACTGCGCAAAGAGGGCTAGGCATGGGCCTAGGTGGACTGTGGAGAGCGGGTTGGGCTGAGACGAGAGGAGAGGAGTGCAGCCCGGCAACTGTTTCCGGAGACCAAAAATGTCCGACATTAGACCGGCTATAATGCCGCTATAGTTTAACGGTTGGGCTATCGAACGAACTCCGAATGCGATGAAACTTGACAGGTGATCTATCTACACTATAATAAGACCACACGCCAACTTTCAACCCAATCAGAGAACATTTTCTGGCCACTTATAAAATAATATTTCAGACGTGCCGCGGGCGCGTGCAAGTGTGGTTGGTCTCAGAACGGACAACGGAAAGAACGAGGAGACCGGGACGGATGCAAGTTTCGAAAACATGCAGATGCAATGCGGATGATGACATGGAAAGATGCAACACGCAAGCAAATTACAAGGCAACAACAACGAATAACCGGAGGACACCTGGCGCGACGGTCTCGGGGCGTCACAACACTCCACCACTACGAGAGGATCTCGTCCCGAGATCTAGGATGTCACCGGAGGGAAAACGGAAGAGGAAGATAATAGGTAAAAACTAAGTTTCTTCTTTGACAAACGAGTGAAACCAAAGAACCTTGAGAGGTTGAACAAATTGAAAGAAAGTACACAACAAAGATGACCAAAGTTGAAAACACTTCGATGAGAGTACGGTTAGAAGAGGAATGATAGACACAACACTCCGGTTAAAACAAGATAGAGAAGGAATAAGAATGATATAATTTGGGCAGCACTCCGACTGTAAATGGAAGGAATTAACAAGAACTTGACAAGATGAGAGTATGCTTGATGAAATCATTAACACATTGCCTCCGGACTATTGAAAAAAAGGCACCCTGGGTAAGAAAGATTTCAGACAGCACTCCGGTTGAGAAGGGAGGCAAAAACTTGATTAGATGAAAAGGAACTTGAAAGGAGAACACCACACTCCGGTTAACGGATAAGCACAGAAAGGAACATGATCTTGCCAAAACAAGATGATGGGTCGAAGAGAGCAACATCACAATGCCTCCGAAAGAAGAAAGAATGGAATCAAAAGAACGGAGGAGAAAACAACATATTCTACCTCAAATGAGCTTGAAAAAGCATATTTAGGAGAAGGGTCGAACGGAGTTGTTGGAAAACCAACAACGAAAATAACAAGGTTGTAGTGGGCTTATGGAGAACATCTCAAAACTATGAGGTGAAATTCTGCCACTAACGGAAACAATAGATTGGATTGATATCAACAAGGAGATGAGAAACTTATTTCACAGGGAGGATACATGAAGAACTTGGGTCATTTATAAGAACCATAAATAGCAACATTCCCAATGGAAGGCTTTCGGTTAAATCTAAACCAAGATACTCCAACGAAGAGATTGATGGATTGAGAAGAGCTCATGCTCGAAGAAATTGATGGGTATAACTATCTCATTCCTGACAACTTGCGAATCATGAAACACGAAAGAAATTGTCAAAATGACATAACACCACCTGAAAAGATAAGGTAGAAGGAATTGCACTTCGGAATGCAAGATGAAGAAAGCTTGAACTCCTCAAAACAAGACATGTGTTGAACACCATGTTTACTTGAGAGTATAGCTTAGCAGATCTTTAACTTCGAGAGAAAACTTGAAGAACAATTGAAGAATGAAAGGAATCTTTGATGAGCCACCAAGTTGAGCCTCCATGAATAACTCCAGTAATAAAAGAATGATCAAAAGGAAGTGAAGAATGCAAAGAATAAGATTGAAGCCTTGCAATGATTAGATGGATCTTCGTGGTGATATAGTTGAGAGATCTTGGAACTCCGGGAAAAGAAAGATGAGCAAAAGAACCCAAGAATTTTTCAATGAACCTCCGGAATAAGGAATTAATCACTTGGATGAACAAGAATAAGAATTATTTTATGCTTGTCCTTCATCAATTAAATTGATGATAAACAATGGATTTGGCACACTACTTATTCCCGTTGCAAAGGATTGAAGAGAGATACAACATAAACTTGAGAAAGGTCTTCCATGAACCACCGGTAGGATGGGAAAGAACTAATGAATTGATATGATAAACAAGGAAGAGAAATCTTGAGCGAAACACCGTAAGAATTGAAAATGAATGAAGAAAACGAACACATCAGCAGGAGGAATTGGAAAATGAGCAAAGATACTTGAGAGAATTTAGATGCAAGTGAACGAAGAGATCCCGAATTGATTAGAGAAAACTTGAACGATGCACCGGTAAGATTTGAAGAATGAGAGCTAAACGCTGAAATGAATAATTCCGAAATGATGACCTTCGGATAAACAAACTGAAAGACTCTTGAAATGCTCCGGATGGATGAAAATAATTTCCACAATCTAAACAATTATGAGAGGATGGCCTCAAACTAGAATCATGAATCTTTGAGAGAACAGATAGATTTGGAGGAAAAAACTCTTCTTCGGTCTTCAAAATCCGAGAATGACGATGAGCACCACAACCATGACTAGTTGAGATACTCCGGGATGATGAATTGAAAGGTTGGACCAATGATGAAAAGAATTTGAAAGATCTTGGAGAAAGACATTTGACTGATGATAATTCATTCTTACATCAAACTTGGAAAAGAATTTGAGAATAGCTCCGGGAAAAATAAGAATAGTCAGGTAAGATCCTGGGAAAAGACCTGTGGGTTAGGGCCCACTCAAAAGATACACCGTTGAGCGATTTAAAAGATAGATTGTGCCGGTTGAGTTAAATGGCTTGGATAAGATAACAACCTCGAGATAGGTTTGAACTGGTCTTGAATGAAAAGACGAGCCTTCTGAGATATCTTCAGCACTCCGGAACAATTGAATGGCGAGAAGTGAATGAATAAGAGGTGCATCAGCATGGAAACGAGGAAAAGGATATGATCAAGAAGGTTTGAATTGAAACTACCGGAGAAGAAAAAGAACGAAGAATGATGAACTTGTAGAGCATCTTCATGTGGACCATCGGGTAAGAACGTTGACGGAAAAGAATGGAGAGACTTCTCATGAATAAAATGTATACTTGATTAAGATATATGAGTCCTTGAAGAAACAAGGGTGGGAGGGCGGGAAAAACAAAGACAACTTGGGATGGCTGAAAAGAACACCGTTGAGAAAGCTGAGATTGAATCTTGCGGATGTTGAAGTGATCGGATCCATTTGAAGAGAAAACACGCCGGTTGAAAAGGATTGACATGACAATCTCGATTATCATGAAGGATTGGTATTCACATAGAAATATGAGAACACCATTTGGGAAAGGTATGGAATCAACACTTGACATTGAAGCAACTCGAATACCACAACTCAAAACAAAACAAAAGATTGGCTTGTAGAATAAGCCGGAACATACATATGATAGAGATTTCGTCTGAAGTTTTCGTGGTGGGGCCCACACGGGCTCGATTGTACAACACCATCATGTACAAGGCAGTGCACATGACATACAAAGCGTCCCCGAGTCAGCATAGCCAAGGACTCTTTAAGACACAACGAGACCATTGTAAAACCAACCGTGGATAGGCGGACCACTAGACGTCGAACCCCAATTTCATATCATACATCTGTCGGAAAGATATCCTATGAGCTACTTGAATCCCCACTTATAAACTCCCAAAACTTTCCGGTTATGCAATCAGGTGTTGGGGATACAGGGGAAGCATAATATCTCACCCAAAACTAGCAAATCCTACATCCAGCTGTATCCATCCTTCAACACATAACCAAGAAACCTTCGAAAATCGTTTACCTCAACCTTCGAAAAGCATCCGTTATACGAGTTATGGCAATACTCCCGAACTCCCGCCCCAATACTGGGTGGCGTCGAGGTTATCTCACCAACAACTGCATAAAAGAGATTTTCGATGTCGGTGAAACTCAGGTATTCCAGAATTGCAACGATAAAATTGTGACGACAACACCTCGGAGCTCAACTCCCCGGGACACTGCCACAACCCCTAAATGTCAGGAGGCACCAAGAACAATGTTCTCGTCACAAAACCATCGGAACGATTCCAAGATACCCGCGTGATCCTAATTTTTTTCGTGAAATTTGAGAAGAGAAGAGTCAAAACTCTATGTCAGGATGCCTCACCAGAGCGACGAAGGGACTGAGGAGTAAAAAGAATCCTACTCTCCGATATATATAATCCTAAATGACTCAAAACATATTTCTAGACTCAACAACGCCAACGATTCGATCAAGCAGGGGGCTCCTAAGTCGGGGAAGGCTCTGATACCAACTTGTAACACCCTCGATGCGGCTATATCTCTCACGTGTCGGAGCACGACTTAGAGGCATAACCGCATTGAAGGCAATGTCGCAAGAGGGGTAATCTTTACACATCCCATGTACTGAATAAGAAAGAGGTACATAGTTGGCTTACAATCGCCACTTCACATGATACATCAATAAAGCATTACAACATCCAGATACATCAAGGTCCGACTACGGAACCAAAATAAAAAAAGACTACCCCTAATGCTACAGATCCCCGATCGCCCCAACTGGGCTCCACTACTGATCAACTAGAAACGGAACAACATAACAAACACGATCTTCATCGAGCTCCTCCTTGAGCTCGGTTGCATCACCTGCACGGTATCATCGACACCTGCAAACTAGTTTCGGAAGTAATCTGTGAGTCACAGGGACTCAGCAATCTCACACCCTCGCGATCAAGACTATTTAAGCTTATGGGTAGGGTAAAGGTATGAGGTGGAGCTGCAGCAAGCCCTAGCATATATGGTGGCTAACATACGCAAAAGAGAGCGAGAAGAGAAAGGCAAAGCACGTTTGAGAATCTATTATCAATAAGTGATTCTAGACTACTTACGTTCAAGCATAACTCCAACACCGTGTTCACTTCCTGGACTCCTCCGAGAAGACACCATCGGCTACACACGCGGTTGATGCATTTTAATTAAGATGTCTCAGGTTTTCTACAACCGAACATTAACAAATTCCCATCTGCCCATAACCGCGGGCACGGCTTTCGAAAGTTCAAATCACTGCAGGGGTGTCCCAACTTAGCCCATCACAAGCTCTCACGGTCAACGAAGGATATTCCTTCTCCCAGGAAGACCCGATCAGACTCGGAATCCCAGTTTCAAGACATTTCGACAATGGTAAAACAAGACCAGCAAAGCCACCCGATGTGCCGACAAATCCCGATAGGAGTTGCACGTACCTCACTCTCAGGGCAACACCGGATGAGACTAGCTACGAGTAAAACCAGCCCTCAAGTTTCCCCGAGGTGGCCCCGCAGGCAGCTCAGTTCGGACCAACACTTAGAGAAGCACTGGCCCGGGGGGGGGGGGGTTAAAATAAAGATAACCCTTGAGTCTGCAGAACCCAAGGGAAGGTGGTAGGTTGTTAGTGCAAATGGTAAAACCAAGGTTGGGCCTTGCTGGAGGAGTTTAATTCAAAGCGAACTGTCAAGGGGTTCCCATTATAACCCAACCGTGTAAGGAACGCAAAATCAAGGAACATAACACCGGTATGACGGAAACTAGGGCGGCAAGAGTGGAACAAAACACAAGGCATAAGGCCGAGCCTTCCACCCTTTACCAAGTATATAGATGCATTAATTAAAGTAAGAGATATTGTGATATCCCAACAATTATCATGTTCCAACAAGGAACAAACTCCAATCTTCACCTGCAACTACAACGTTATAAGAGGGGCTGAGCAAAGCGGTAACATAGCCAAACAACGGTTTGCTAGGACAAGGTGGGTTAGAGGCTTGACATGGCAATATGGGAGGCATGATATAGCAAGTGGTAGGTATCGCAGCATAGGCATAGCAATAGAGCGAGCAACTAGCAAGCAAAGATAGAAGTGATTTTGAGGGTATGGTCATCTTGCCTGAGATCCCGCAAGGAAGAAGAACGAGTCCATGAAGAAGACAAACAGACGTAGTCGAACGAATCCTCACAAACGTGGCGTTATCGGAACTAACCCGAAGAAGCAACACCGGAAAGAGGCAAACAACATAGTAAACAACCATCACATAAACATGGCATGATGCACAACCAAGTATGATGCATGTCCGGTTTAAATATGCATGGCATGGCAAAGTGCACAAACAATCCTACAAATTAAGTGGAGCTCAATATGCAATCGAGTTGCATATTGACGGGACACCACATTCAAGTTATTTAGTTCGATCTCGTTTATGTACCCAACAATATTAAATGTTGTTAAACATGGCAAGAGGGTGAAGCAAATGAAAACTACCTATCTAGGCAAGTTTAAATGAGGCCGGAACAACAAACAACAAGTCCGGAAAATCCTCATGTGCATATTTTAAGGTTTGGTACTGTTCTTCCCTAAAGCATATTTTAGAGTTGTTAAACATGCAAAGCAATGCCACCATGTTAAACTAGGCATTTTTCCACCCCATTTACATATAAAGTTTAATTAAAACGGAGCTACGGTTATTTAGTTATGAATTAAATCATTTTAGCAAGTTATTTAAGCAAGTTTAAACAAACAACAATTTAAACATTTTAAACATAGATTAAAATGGCATATTATTAATCTACACATAATTTTAAACAAGTTTCATAAATAAATTAATTTAATACGGTGCAGGGATGATGTGTTATCAAATGCATGAAACTAGGGGGGTAATCTGTAAATATGCAGTTTTTGTGGAAATAGAAAAATTCGTTCATAGCAGAAAAAAATATACATCGGGCCGAATCTGCACTTGGGCCAATAGAGAGGCGCTGGGGAGCAGCTCACCCATGGGCTGAGGCCCGACTGGAAGCAGAGGAGGCCTGGCGCTGGCTACGGGCCATGCAGGCAGATCGGGGCGAGGCAGGGCGTAGTCAACGCGCTCGGGAGCGCTGACCCCATCGATGCAGGCGCGCGGCTGGAGACGAATGGGGCCGCCTACAGGGAAGCAGGGCTTGAAGAAGGTCGGCTTGGCGTCCATGGCAGCAGGGGGACTCGATAACAACGAGAATCGAGCACGGAGGAGGCCAGGAGGCACAGGGACGGCGGATCCATGCAGGGAGGCGGTAACCCGGCGAGATCCAAGGCGAGGCATGGGTTGGTGGCCATGGTGTTTTCCTGTACAGAGAGAGTCGAGAGGGAGTTGAGGACGCATAGAAGAAAAGAAGGAAGGAAGGAGGAGAAGGACAGCGCACGAGGGACGGGCCTGGAGGTCGCCAACAGGGCGGGCTCACTGGCACGACTCGAGGAGGCTCGGGAGGCCCTCTCCATGGGTGCTCGAGCGAAGGAGCTCTGGTGGTGAGGCGGATCAGCAAGAGGAGACAGACGCGCGGGGAGAGGGACTCGGGCTGCGGGAGAGGTCCGGTGGGGCAACGCATGGAGGAGGGCACGGGCATGGCTGAAGCCCCGGTGGCGACTCCGACGAGGTTGTTGCTGCTGTTACTAGGACAGTAGGGGCACAAGGCCATGGGTGCTCGTGTTCGTGGATGCAGGGAAGCTTGGAGCCTCGGGCAAGAGCTCCTGGATCGAGGGATCAACAATGTTGGATCGATGGATTGATTGGGTGGTTCGGTGGGAATCGAGGAGGGACAGGGGATCTGGAGGCTGTAGGTGGCGAGCGATGGTTGGGGAGGGATGGATCCCGATGGGGATTTGGTGGTGTGGCGGCGCGGCTGGGAGGATGGGACAGGTCACCTAAAATTTAGGGTTGCCCAATTATATACGTTATTGGATTAGGTTAGGGGGGTATTCGGTCCGTCCGATCATAATCGGGCGGTCAAGAGAAATAGGCTAGGGAGTCCAAATAAGAAAACGGTGATGTTTTGTAGATGTTTGGGGATGATCCGGACACAACGGTAGCGACAGTCCGAGTCGGGTCCAGGACAGCTTTCGGACGCGCGTGCGAGGAGGTACAATGCACTGCGCAAAGAGGGGTAGGCATGGGCCTAGGTGGACTGTGGAGAGCGGGTTGGGCTGAGACGAGAGGAGAGGAGTGCAGCCCAGCAACTGTTTCCGGAGACCAAAAACGTCCGACGTTAGACCGGCTATAATGCCGCTATAGTTTAACGGTTGGGCTATCGAACAAACTCCGAATGCGATGAAACTTGACAGGCGGTCTATCTACACTATAATAAGACCACAGGCCAACTTTCAACCCAATCCGAGAACATTTTCTGGCCACTTATAAAATAATATTTCAGACGTGCCACGGGCGCGTGCAAGTGTGGTTGGGCTCAGAACGGACAACAGAAAGAACGAGGAGACCGGGACAGATGCAAGTTTTGAAAACGTGCAGATGCAATGCGGATGATGACATAGCAAGATGCGACACACAAGAAAATGACAAGGTAACAACAACAAATAACTGGAGGACACCTGGTGCGACGGTCTCGGGGCGTCACATAGATCTCCAAGATACCACTGTATTGAGAATCAAGAGATAGAGATAGAGATAGAGAGAGAGAGAGAGAGGAAGCCATCTAGCTATGCCTACGGACCCATAGGTCTATGATGGACTACTCACGCATCAGAGAGGCACCTATGAGGATGATGAACCCCTCCGTGATGGTGTTAGATTGGATCTCGTGGTTCTGGAACTTGCGACGAGTGGAATTTTTTTTCGTCTGCTCCTCTAGGGTTTCTGGAATATTTGGGAATTTATAGGGCTAAGTGAAGGAAATATGCCCTATAGGCAATAATAAAGTTTTTATTTATATTTCCTTATATCATGATAAATGTTTATTATTCATGCTAGAATTGTCTTAACCGGAAAGTTAGTACATGTGTGAATACATAGACAAACAGAGTGTCCCTAGTATGCCTCTACTTGACTAGCTCGTTAATCAAAGATGGTTAAGTTTCCTAGCCATGGACATGTGTTGTCATTTGAGGAATGGGATCACATCATTAGAGAATGATGTGATGGACTAGACCCATCCGTTAGCTTAGCACTATGATTGTTTAGTTTATTGCTATTGCTTTCTTCATGACGTATACATGTTCCTATGACTATGAGATTATGCAACTCCCTAATACCAGAGGAACACTTAGTGTGCTATCAAACGTCACAACGTAATTGGGTGATTATAAAGATTCACTACATGTGTCTCCGATGGTGTTTGTTGAGTTGACATAGATCGAGATTAGGATTTGTCACTCCAATTGTCGGAGAGGTATCTCTGGGCCCTCTCGTTAATGCACATCACTATAAGCCTTGCAAGCAATGTGACTAATGATTTAGTTGCGGGATGACACATTACGGAACGAGTAAAGAGACTTGCCGGTGACGAGATTGAACTAGGTATGATGATACCGACGATCGAATCTCGGGCAAGTAACGTACCGATGACAAAGGGAACAACGCATGTTGTTGTGCGGTTTGACCGATAAAGATCTTCGTAGAATATGTAGGAACCAATATGAGCATCCAGGTTCCGCTATTGGTTATTGACCGGAGATGTGTCTTGGTCATGTCTACATAGTTCTCGAACCCGTAGGGTCCGCACGCTTAATGTTCGATGACGATATGTATTATGAGTTATGTGATTTGATGTACCAAAGGTTGTTTGGAGTCTCGGATGAGATCACAGACATGACGAGGAGTCTCGAAATGGTTGAGACATAAAGATTCATATATTGGAAGGCTAGGGCTAGGGGGCCAGCCCCCTTTCCTTCTCTTCTTCCTCTCCTTCCTTCTTCTCCTACTAGGACTAGGAAAGGGGGAAACATACTCCTACTAGGAGTAGGATCCCCCCTTGGGTGCGCCCCTTGTGGCCGGAACTCCTCCTCCTCCCCTCCTTTATATACGAGGGAGGGGGGCACCCCATACACACAAGTTGATCTTTAGCCGTGTGCGGTGCCCCCTCCATAGTTTTACACCTCGGTCATATTATCGTAGTGCTTAGGCGAAGCCCTGTGTCGGTAACTTCATCATCACCGTCGACACGCCGTTGCTGACGGAACTCACTCTTGGCCTCAGCTGGATCAAGAGTACGAGGGATGTCGCCGAGCTGAACGTGTGCAGATTGCGGAGGTGCCGTGCATTTGGTACTTGATCGGTTGGGTCGCAAAGACGTTCGACTACATCAACCGCGTTACTAAACGCTTCCGCTTTTGGTCTACGAGGGTATGTAGACACACTCTCCCCTCTCGTTGCTATGCATCTCCTAGATAGATCTTGTGTGATCGTAGGAATTTTTTTGAAATACTGCGTTGATACGTCTCCAACGTATCTATAATTTTTGATTGTTCCATGCTATTATATTATCTGTTTTGGATGTTTAATGGGCTTTAATATGCTCTTTTATATTAATTTTGGGACTAACCTATTAACCGAAGGCCGAGTGCCAGTTTCTGTTTTTTTTGCCTATTTTAGTGTTTCACAGAAAAGGAATACCAAATGGAATCGAAACAGAATGAAACCTTTGTGATGATCTTTCATGGACCGAAAGCAAACCAGGAGACTTGGAGTGGAAGTCTGGAACTTCGCGAGGCAGCCATGAGGCAGGAGGGCGTGCCCAGGGGGGTAGGCATGCCCCCCACCCTTGTGGGCCCCACAAAGCTCCACCGACGTACTTCTTTTGCCTACATATACTCTTATACCCTAGAAACATCAGGGGAGCCACGAAACCACTTTTCCACCGCCGCAACCTTCCGTACCTGTGATATCCCATCTTTTGGGGCCTTTTCTGGCGATCTGCCGGAGGGGGAATCGATCACGGAGGGCTTCTACACCAACACCATAGCCTCTCCGATGAAGCGTGAGTAGTTTACCATAGACCTTCGGGTCCATAGTTATTAGCTAGATGGCTTCTTCTCTCTCTTTGATCTTCAATACAAAGTTCTCCTCGATGTTCTTGGAGATCTATTCGATGTAATACTCTTTTGCGGTGTGTTTGCCGAGATCCGATGAATTGTGGATTTATGAACTTGATTATCTATGAATATTATTTGGTTCTTCTCCGAATTCTTATATGCATGACTTGGTATCTTTGCAAGTCTCTTCGAATTATCGGTGTAGTTTGGCCTACTAGATTGATCTTTGTTGCAATGGGAGAAGTGCTTAGCTTTGGATTCAATCTTGCGATGTCCTTTCCTAGTGATAGTAGGGGCAGCAAGGCACATATTGTATTGTTCCCATCGAGGATAAAAAGATGGGGTTTATATCATATTGCTTGAGTTTATCCCTCTACATCATGTCATCTTGCTTAATGCCTTACTCTGTTCTTATGAACTTAATACTCTAGATGCATGCTGGATAGCGCTTGATGTGTGGAGTAATAGTAGTAGATGTAGAATCATTTCGGTCTACTTGACACGGACGTGATGCCTATATTCACGATCATTGCCTTAGATATCTTCATAACTATGCGCTTTTCTATCAATTGCTCAACAGTAATTTGTTCACCCACCGTAATGCATGCTATCTTGAGAGAAGTCACTAGTGAAACCTATGGCCCCCGGGTCTCTTTCTTATTATATTGCATCTCTTTTATTTACATCACATCTCGTTTACTATTTTTCAATCTTTACTTTCCAATCTCTACAACAAAAATACCAAAAATATTTATCTTACTATCTTTATCAGATCTCACTTTTGCGAGTGACCATGAAGGGATTGACAACCCCTTTATCGCGTTGGTTGCTGATAACCCACAAGTATAGGGGATCGCAACAATTTTCGAGGGTAGAGTATTCAACCCAAATTTATTGATTCGACACAAGGGGAGCCAAATAATATTCTCAAGTATTAACAGTTGAGTTGTCAATTCAACTTCACCTGAAAGACTTAATATCTGCAGCAAAGTATTTAGTGGCCAAGTAATATGGAAGTAATGGTAACGGTGGCAAAAGTAACGACATTGGTTTTGTAGTGATTATAACAGTGGCAACGGTAAAGTAACTAAGCAGAGATCAATATGTGAAAAGCTCGTAGGCAATGGATCAGTGATGGATAATTTTGTCGGATGTGATTCCTCATGCAACAGTTATAACATAGGGTGACACAGAACTAGCTCCAGTTCATCAATGTAATGTAGTCATGTATTCCGAATATAGTCATACGTGCTTATGGAAAAGAACTTGCATGTCATCTTTTGTCCTACCCTCCCATGGCAGCAGGGTCCTATTGGAAACTAAGGGATATTAAGGCCTCCTTTTAGTAGAGTACCGGACCAAAGCATTAACACTTAGTGAATACATGAACTCCTCAAACTACGGTCATCATCGAGAGTGGTCCCGATTATTGTCACTTCGGGGTTACCGGATCATAACACATAGTAGGTGACTATTGACTTGCAAGATAGGATCAAGAACTCACATATATTCATGAAAACATAATAGGTTCAGATCTGAAATCATGGCACTCGGGCCCTAGTGACAAGAATTAAGCATAACAAAGTCATAGCAACATCAATCTCAGAACATAATGGATACTAGGGATCAAACCCTAACAAAACTAACTCGATTACATGATAAATCTCATCCAACCCATCACCGTCCAGCAAGCCTACGATGGAATTACTCACGCACGGTGGTGTGCATCATGAAATTGGTGATGGAGGAAGGTTGATGATGACGATGACGACGGATTCCCCTCTCCGGAGCCCCAAACGGACTCCAAATCAGCCCTCCCAAGAGAGATTAGGGCTTGGCGGCGGCTCCGTATTGTAAAACACGATGAATCCTTCTCTCTGATTTTTTCTCTCCCTGAACATGAATATATAGAGTCGGAGTTGAGGTCGGTGGAGCCTCAGGGGGCCCACAAGATAGGGGGGCGCGCCCCAGGGGGGTGGGCGCGCCCCCACCCTCATGGATAGGGTGTGGGCCCCCTGACGTTGATTCTTTCACCAGTTTTTTATATATTCCAAAAATATTCTCTATGAAGTTTCAGGTCATTCTGAGAACTTTTGTTTCTACACAAAAATAACACCATGGCAATTCTGCTGAAAACAACGCCAGTCCGGGTTAGTTCTATTCAAATCATGCAAGTTAGAGTCCAAAACAAGGTCAGAAGTGTTTGGAAAAGTAGATACGATGGAGATGTATCAACTCCCCCAAGCTTAAACCTTTGCTTGTCCTCAAGCAATTCAGTTGACAAACTGAAAGTGATAAAGAAAAACTTTTACAAACTCTGTTTGATCTTGTTGTTGTAAATATGTAAAGCTAGCATTCAAGTTTTTAGCAAAGATTATGAACTAACCATATTCACAATAACATTTAGGTCTCATGTTTACTCATATCAATGGCATAATCAACTAGTGAGCAATAATAATAAATCTCGGATGACAACACTTTCTCAAAACAATCATAATATAATATAACAAGATGGTATCTCGCTAGCCCTTTTTGAGACCACAAAACATAAATGCAGAGCACCTCTGAAGTTCAAGGACTGACTAAACATTGTAATTCATGGTAAAAGAGATCCAGTCACAGTCATACTCAATGTAAACTAATAGTAATGCATGCAAATGATAGCGGTGCTCTCCAACTGGTGCTTTTTAATAAGAGGGTGATGACTCAACATAAAAGTAAATAGATATGCCCTTCTCAGAGGGAAGCAGGTATTTGTAGAGGTGCCAGAGCTTGATTTTGAAATAGAGATAAATAATATTTTCAGTGGTATACTTTCATTGTCAACATAACAACCGAGAGATCTCGATATCTTCCATGCTACACACATTATAGGCGGTTCCCAAACAGAATGGTAAAGTTTATACTCCCCCTACCACCGACAAACATCAATCCATGGCTTGTCCGAAACAACGAGTGCCTCCAACTATCAACAATCCTGGGGGAGTTTTGTTTGCAATTATTTTAATTTAAGCATGGGACCGGGCATCCCGGTTACCAGCCATTTTCTCGTGAGTGAGGAATGGAGTCCACTCCTCTTGATAATAACCCGCCTAGCATGGAAGATATAGACAACCCTAGTTGATACATAAGCTATTCGAGCATACAAAACATAATTTCATTTGAAGGTTTAGAGTTTGGAACATACAATTTACTTGGAACGGCAGGTAGATACCGCATATAGGAAGGTATGGTGGACTCATATGGAATAACTTTTGGGGTTTATGAAAGTGGATGCACAAGTAGTATTCTTGCTTAGTACAAGTGAAGGCTAGAAAGAGACTGGGAAGCGAGCGACCAGCTAGAGTGTAACACCCCGGATGTAATTTACCTTATCTGTACTCCAACTCTTGCCGTTTCCGGCCTAAGTTATTTTTTCCCTCGTTGTTGGGTTTTTGTCTCCGTGTGTTGTTGTCTTTGTCATGCATCTCATATCATGTCATGATGTGCATTTCATTTGCATACATGTTCGTCTCATGCATCTGAGCATTTTCCCCGTTGTCCGTTTTGTAATCCGGCGCTCCTATGTCCTCCGATGGTCCTTTCTACCTCTTTTCGTGTGTGTGGGTTAAACATTTCTGGATTGGACCAAGACTTGCCATGCGGCCTTGGTTTACTACCGGTAGACCCCCTGTCAAGTTTCGTGCCATTTGGACTTCGTTTGATACTCCAACGGTTAACCGAGGGACCGAAAATGCCTCGTGTGTGTTGCAGACCAACACCTCTCCAAAGTGGCCCAAAACCCATCTAAACCTCTCCCATCATCTAGAGCGTTCGATCACGATCGCGTGGCCGAAAATCGCACTCCATTTGGAGCTTCCTAGCTCCCTCTACGCCTATATAAAGAACCCCCCTTTTCAATTCGCGGATGAAACCCTAGCCCCCCTTCTCCTCTAGCCGCCGGACGAAATCCGGACGGCCGGACACGTCTGCTCCACCCCACCGCACCAATCAGCTGCCGACACGTGTCCCGGGGCAGGCGCCACATCGCCGCTGACCGTGCCAGCCTGCAAGGCCCAGCCGCGGCCCTCCTCCGCGCGCCACCGGGCCGGCCTCCTCTCACCCCGCGCGCGCCTGGGGAGCCGAGCCGCCGCCTTCTTCGCCTCCCGACGCCGGCGGCGACCGCCGCTGCCGCCGCTGACGCCGACGCGCCACCGCCACCTGCCACTTCCGACCTCGTCCGGTGCCGGCCGCCGCCCCGCCGCCTCATTGCTACCGCCGCCCGCAGCTCGCCGGACCCCGACGAGCTCAGCCGCCCTCCGACGACCCAGATCCCGGCGAGCCCCACTCCGGCGACGCCCCCAACTCCGGCCTCCCTCGCTACTCCGGCCGCCGCGTTCTTCGTCCCCGGCGAACCTCGACATCTGCGCTGCTACAGTGCATCGGGCCGGATCCAGATCTGGTCAAATCCCCTCGGTTGACTTTTTCATCCCCGAACCCTAATTTTTTTTGCAAACTTTGGCATGTCATAACTCTCTCATCGTAGATCCGATTCGTGTGTGTAGCATATCAAAATGTTCGTCTTGATGAGTGCATCATTTCGTCTCATTGCATCATTTTCATTTGAGCTCATCTTGATGCCCGAAATGCTGTTGGAAGAGGGCTATGTGATGAAATTGTCAGATCTATTTCAGCAAATGACATTTTGTCATTTTTGCCATGATTAATGTGTGCATGATATGATCCTGAGCTCTACATGTGTTTTGTTATATGCCATGCCATCTTTACAGGGGTGCTTGCCATGTATTTTTGTGATATTTGTGGTGACTAGCACAAGCTTGCAAAGTAGCGTAATCGTTGATGCTGATTTCAGGGACTTAGAATTTCACGAAGTCCTTGTCCTGTTTTTGTTGTTATGCCATATGTTCATGTTGTTTCGTAGTGATCCGTGCCTCTTTTGAGGATGATCAGTAAGGATGTTTTGTTAACATTGTAGTGCTCTATCCATCCATGTCTTTGTTTGCAATTATGGAGCACTCTAAATTGAGTCAATCGAGCTCTACTTTTGCTATAAATTGATCCTGGCAGATTGTTGACATGTTTAGCAATTTTGCCGAGGATGTTGCTATTAATCCGTGCATGCTATGCTGTTGTTCTTGCCATGTCTAGCTTCTATGCTATGTCTTCTTCATGGGTGTATGCTTAGTTTGTCATGCAATGCTCTGTAGTGAGTGCATAGAGCTCGTAAACATGCCTACTCGTTAACTGTTTTGCATGCTCCAGTTTTTCACTAAGTCTGAATCTGTTTATGTTTTTGCCATGTTCACATGCTTGCAATTGTATTTTTTGATCCCTTTTGGCTCAAGGTCACTAAGGGACTTTTGTTAAGTGCTTTGAGTAGCTTCATGCCATGCCTTGCTTTGCCATGTTAAGTTCCTGTAGCATGTAGTTTTCATGCTCTAAAGTGTGCTTCCTGATGATAAATTCCAGACTTGTGTTAATTTCACAAAGTCTGAAACCTGTTGTCATTTGCACTTTTGCCATTCTTGTTTGAACCTGTTAATGGATGAACTAGCCGTAGCTCAGTGTTCATATTTTGTCAAGTATCATGAGTGGATCCCTGCCATGTATTTTGTTGCCATGTTTGAGTGCTGTAGCATATTTATCTTGATGCATTTAGTTGGTCACTTGCTGATTAACGCAGACCGGTGCCATATTTGTTTTGCTTGCCATTTCCAAACCGTGCATCCGATTCCGGTGATATTTATATCGATTTCAACCGAAGTCACCTCACCTTTTCAGTGGCACTCTTGGATTTCCAAGTTGAGGCCAGGTTCAATCATTCCTTGTCAAATCTTGCATATGCATCACATACCACATCCCGCATATCATACCATGTTTGCATCATGTTGTTTGAGCATTGCACGTGGTTGATTGTGTTCAGTTTGATTGTTATTCTTGTTTGGGTAGAGCCAGGAGACGAGTTCGTGAACGAGGAGCCCATTGAGTTCACTTACGAGGATCAAGGCAACTCTGACAACTTTGTAGGTAAGATGACCATACCCTTGAAATCACTTCTATCTTTGCTTGCTAGATGCTCGCTCTTTTGCTATGCCTATGCTATGATGCCTACCACTTGCTTATCATGCCTCCCAAATTGCCATGTCAAACCTCTAACCCACCATGTCCTAGCAAACCGTTGTTTGGCTATGTTACCGCTTTGCTCAGCCCCTCTTATACCGTTGCTAGTTGCAGGTGAAGATTGGAGATCGTTCCTTGTTGGAACATTGTTTATTGTTGGGATATCACTATATTATCTTGCTTATCTTAATGCATCTATATACTTGGTAAAGGGTGGAAGGCTCGGCCTTATTCCTAGTGTTTTTTCCACTCTTGCCGCCCTAGTTTCTGTCATATCGGTGTTATGTTCCCGGATTTTACGTTCCTTACGCGGTTGGGTTATAATGGGAACCCCTTGACAGTTTGCCTTGAATAAAACTCCTCCAGCAAGGCCCGACCTTGGTTTTACCATTTGCCACCTAGCCTTTTTTCCCATGGGTTTCGCGGACTCAAGGGTCATCTTTATTTTAAACCCCCGGGCCAGTGCTTCTCTAAGTGTTGGTCCAACCCAAAGCACCGTGCGGGGCCGTCCCTTGGCAACTTGGGTTACGTTGGCTCCCGTACGCTTAGCTTATCCGGTGTGCCCTGAGAACGAGATATGTGCAGCTCCTATCGGGATTTGTCGACACAGCGGGTGGTCTTGCTGGACTTGTTTTACCATTGTCGACAATGTCTTATAACCGGGATGCCGAGTCTGATCGGATTGTCTTGGGAGAAGGAATATCCTTCGTTGACCATGAGAGCTTGTGATGGGCTAAGTTGGGACTCCCCTGCAGGGATTTGAACTTTCGAAAGCTGTGCCCGCGGTTATGGGCAGATGGGAATTTGTTAATGTCCGGTTGTAGATAACCTGAAACTTAACTTAATTAAAATGAATCAACCGCATGTGTAACCGTGATGGTCTGTTCTCGGCGGAGTCCGGGAAGTGAACACGGTGTTGGAGTAATGCTTGACATAGGTTGTTCTAGGATCACTTCTTGATCATAGTTGTTCGTCCGTGCTTTTGCCTTCTCTTCTTGCTCTCATTTGCGTATGTTAGCCACCATATATGCTAGTCGCTTGCTGCAGCTCCACATCATACCTTGTCTTACCTATAAGCTTAAATAGTCTTGATCGCGAGGGTGCGAGATTGCTGAGTCCCCGTGACTCACAGATTACTTCCAAACCAGATGCAGGGACCGATGATACCACTCCAGACGATGCGCTTGAGCTCAAGTGGGAATTCGATGCAAACTCTCGCCGTTACTATGTGTCTTTCCCAGATGATCAGTAGTGGTGCCCAGTTGGGGCGATCGGGGACTTTGTCGCATGTGGGGGTTGATCTTTATTTTGGTACCGTAGTCCGACCATGAGTGTATTTGATGATTCTAATGTTATTCATGTATTTGTGTGACATGGCGAGTGTAAGACAACTATGTATCCTTTTCCCCTTTTATTTATTTACATGGGTTGTTGTGAAGATTACCTTGCTTGCGACATTGATTTCAATGCGGTTATGCCTCTAAGTGGTGCTTCGACACGTATGAGATATAGCCGCATCGAGGGCGTTACATAGAGAGCGACAACATTCATGAACATGCATTAAAATTAATCAACACTGAGTGCAAGCATGAGTAGGATATAATTCACCATGAACATAAATATCATGGAGGCTATGTTGATTTTGTTTCAACTACATGCGTGAACATGTGCCAAGTCAAGCCACTCGAATCGTTCAAAGGAGGATACCACCCTATCATACCACATCACAAGTATTTTAATAGCATGTTGGCACGCAAGGTAAACCATTATAAACTCCTAGCTAATTAAGCATGGCATGAGCAACTATAATCTCTAATTGTCATTGCAAACATGTTTCACTCATAATAGGCTAAATCAGGAAGGATGAACTAATCATATTTACAAAAACAAGATAGGTCGAGTTCATACCAGCTTTTCTCATCTCAATCAGTTCATCATATATCGTCATTATTTCCTTTCACTTGCACGACCGAATAGTGTGGATAATAATAATAGTGCATGTGCATTGGACTAAGCTGGAATCTGCAAGCATTTAATACACAGGAGAAGACAAGGTAATATGGGCTCTTGGTTAGATCAACAATAATGCATATGAGAGCCACTCAACATTTTCATCATGGTCTTCTCCTCTCGACCCCCAAAGAAAAGAAAGGAAATAAAACCATTTACACCGGAAAGCTCCCAACAAGCAAAACAAGAACGAGAAATCTTTTTTGGGTTTTCTTTTAACTACTACTACTACAAGCATGGAAACTAAACTAGCTAAAAGCTACAACTAGTTTTTTTCTTAAGGTTTTTCAAACACACAAGAAGAATGCTGGAAAAGAAAATAAACTAGCATGGATAGTACAATGGAAAAGTATGAGCACCGACAACTGGCATGAGTGTGTGAATATGAATGTAGTGCCGGTGAGGAATACATACACCCCCAAGCTTAGGCTTTTGGCTAAGTTGGTCTATGGCCATGGCTGACCTGGTGGGTATCCAAAGTTGTAGCTGGGGTCGTACTGAGATGCAGCAGCTACTGCTTGACGAGCTGCAGCTTGGAGGTGATCTGCCTCCGTCCTCCTCTCGTCCTCATTCGCCTCCTCCCTGGTTATAACATATCTCCTTTTTGCCTGAAAGTCAAAGAAAGCAGGAGCAGGGAGAGTGATAACCCACAAGTATAGGGGATCGCAACCGTTTTTGATAAGTAAGAGTGTCGAACCCAACGAGGAGCTAAAGGTAGAACAAATATTCCCTCAAGTTCTATCGACCACCGATACAACTCTACGCACGCTTGACGTTCGCTTTACCTAGAACAAGTATGAAACTAGAAGTACTTTGTAGGTGTTGTTGGATAGGTTTGTAAGATAATAAAGAGTACGTAAATAATAAGTAGGGGCTGTTTAGATAAAGACACAATAAAGTAAATATAGCGAGTGTGGAAAAGTGGTGGTAGGAGTTGTGAAATTGCCCCTAAGAAATTGACTACTTTACTAGACCGATAGGACAACGAAAATCTACTCAGACATCATAGGATGGCAACACATCATTGGATAATAATATGAAGCATAAAGCACCATGTTCAAGTAGAGGGTACAGAGGGTTGCGGGAGAGTGGACCTCTGTAGATAGAGGGGGGAAGGTGATGGAGATGTTGGTGAAGATGGCGGAGGTGTTGGTGTAGATCACGGTGATGATGATGGCCCCCGATGGCACTCCGGTGCCACCAGAAGCGAGGGGGAGAGAGCCCCCTCCTTCTTCTTCTTCCTTGACATCCTCCCTAGATGGGAGAAGGGTTTACCCTCTGGTCCATGGCCTCCATGGCACGGGAGGGGCGAGAGCCCCTCCGAGATTGGATCTATCTCTCTCTGTTTCTGCGTTCTCAGATTCTTCCCTTTCATCGTTTCTTATATTCCCGGAGATCCGTAACTCCGATTGGGCTGAAATTTTAACACGATCTCTATCCGGAAATTAGATTTCTTGTGGCGAAAGAAGGGCACCAACCGCCTTACGGGGTGGCCACGAGGGTCAGGGGCGCGCCTGACACCCTGGGGCACGCCCCCTACCTCGTGGGCCCCTCGAGCATCGTCTCGTGTGGATTCTTCTTCCCAAAAATCATATATATTCCAAAAAAATCTCCGTCAGTTTTTATTCTGTTTGGACTCCGTTTGATATGGATATTCTGCGAAACAAAAAACATGCAACAAACAGGAACTGGCACTGGGCACTGGATTAATATGTTAGTCCCAAAAATAGTATAAAAAGTTGCCAAAAATATATGAAAGTTGAATAATATTGGCATGGAACAATAAAAAATTATAGATACAACGGAGACGTATCAACATCCCCAAGCTTAATTCCTGCTCATCCTCGAGTAGGTAAATGATAAAAAAGATAATTTTTGATTTGGAATGCTACCTAGCATAATCTTGATCACATATCTAATCATGACATGAATATTAAGATACGAGTGATTCAAAGCAATAGTCTATCATTTGACATAAAAACAATAATACTTCAAGCCTACTAATAAAGCAATCATGTCTTTTCAAAATAACATGGCCAAAGAAAGTTATCCCTACAAAATCATATAGTCTAGCTATGCTCCATCTTCACCACACAAAATATTCACACCATGCACAACCCCAATGACAAGCCAAGCAATTGTTTCATACTTTTCACGTTCTCAAACCTTTTCAACTTTCACGCAATACATGAGCGTGAGCCATGGACATAGCACTATAGGTGGAATAGAATATGATGGTGGAGAAGACAAAAAGGAGAAGATAGTCTCACATCAACTAGGAGTATCAACGGGCTATGGAGATGCCCATCAATAGATATCAATGTAGTGAGTAGGGATTGCCATGCAACGGATGCACTAGAGCTATAAGTGTATGAAAGCTCTAACTGAAACTAAGTGGGTGTGCATCCAACTTGCTTGCTCATGAAGACCTCGGGCATTTGAGGAAGCCCATCATCGGAATATACAAGCCAAGTTCTATAATTAAAATTCCCACTAGTATATGAAAGTGATAACTCAAGAGACTCTATATGAAGAACATGGTGCTACTTTGAAGCACAAGTGTGGTAAAAGGTTAGTAACATTGCCCCTTCTCTCTTTTTCTCTCATTTTTTGTTTTCTTTTTTTGGGCATTCTCTTTTTTTGGCCTTTCTCTTTTTTTTTCGCCCGGAGTCTCATCCCGACTTGTGGGGGAATCATAGTCTCCATCATCCGTTCCTCACTGGGGCAATGCTCTAATAATGATGATCATCACACTTTTATTTACTTACAACTCGATATTACAACTCGATATCTAGAACAAAGATATGACTCTATATGAATGCCTCCGGCGGTGTACCGAGATGTGCAATGATCTAGCGTAGCAATGACATCAAAAAATGGACAAGCCATGAAAACATCATGCTAGCTATCTTACGATCATGCAAAGCAATATGACAATAAATGCTCAAGTCATGTATATGATGATGATGGAAGTTGCATGGCAATATATCTCGGAATGGCTATGAAAATGCCATGATAGGTAGGTATGGTGGCTGTTTTGAGGAAGGTATATGGTGGGTTTAGGGTACCGGCGAAAGTTGCGTGGTACTAGAGAGGCTAGCAATGGTGGAAGGGTGAGAGTGCGTATAATCCATGGACTCAACATTAGTCATAAAGAACTCACATACTTATTGCAAAAATCTATTAGTCATCGAAACAAAGTACTACGCGCATGCTCCTAGGGGGATAGATTGGTAGGAAAAGACCATCGCTCGTCCCCGACCGCCACTCATAAGGAAGAAAATCAATAAATAAATCATGCTCCGACTTCATCACATAACGGTTCACCATACGTGCATGCTACGGGAATCACAAACCTCAACACAAATATTTCTACAATCCACAACTACCCACTAGCATGCCTCTAATATCACCATCTTTATATCGCAAAACTATTGCAAGGAATCAAACATATCATATTCAGTGATCTACAAGTTTTATGTAGGATTTTATGACTAACCATGTGAATGACCAGTTCCTGTCATCTCTCTAAATAGATATAAGTGAAGCAAGAGAGTTTAATTCTTTCTACAAAAGATTGTTGGAAATATGCCCTAGAGGCAATAATAAATTAGTTATTATTATATTTCCTTGTTCATGATAATCGTTTATTATCCATGCTAGAATTGTATTGATAGGAAACTCAGATACATGTGTGGATACATAGACAACACCATGTCCCTAGTAAGCCTCTAGTTGACTAGCTCGTTGATCAATAGATGGTTATGGTTTCCTGACCATGGACATTGGATGTCGTTGATAACGGGATCACATCATTAGGAGAATGATGTGATGGACAAGACCCAATCCTAAGCCTAGCAGAAGATCGTGTAGTTCGTATGCTAAAAGCTTTTCTAATGTCAAGTATCATTTCCTTAGACCATGAGATTGTGCAACTCCCGTATGCCGTAGGAATGCTTTGGGTGTACCAAACATCACAACGTAACTGGGTGGCTATAAAGGTGCACTGCGGGTATCACCGAAAGTGTCTGTTGGGTTGGCACAAATCGAGACTGGGATTTGTCACTCCGTGTAACAGAGAGGTATCTCTGGGCCCACTCGGTAGGACATCATCATAATGTGCACAATATGACCAAGGAGTTGATCACGGGATGATGTGTTATGGAACGAGTAAAAAGACTTGCCGGTAACGAGATTGAACGAGGTATCGGGATACCGACGATCGAATCTCGGGCAAGTATCATACCGATAGACAAAGGGAATTGAATACGGGATTGATTGAATCCTCGACATCGTGGTTCATCCGATGAGATCATCGTGGAGCATGTGGGAGCCAACATGGGTATCCAGATCCCGCTGTTGGTTATTGACCGGAGAGTTGTCTCGGTCATGTCTACATGTCTCCCGAACCCGTAGGGTCTACACACTTAAGGTTCGGTGACGCTAGAGTTGTAGAGATATTGGTATGCGGTTAACTGAAAGTTGTTTGGAGTCCCAGATGAGATCCCGGACATCACGAGGAGTTCCAGAATGGTCCGGAGGTAAATATTTATATATAGGAAGTCCAGTTTCGGCCACCGGGAGAGTTTCGGGAGTCATCGGTATTGTACCGGGACCACCGGAAGGGTCCCGGGGGTCCATCGGGTGGGGCCACCTATCCCGGAGGGCCCCATGGGCTGAAGGGGCGTGGGAACCAGCCCCTGGTGGGCTGGTGCGCCCCCCCTTGGGCCTCCCATGCGCCTAGGGTTGGAAACCCTAAGGGGTGGGGGCGCCTCCACTTGGCTTGGAGGCCAAGCCACCCCTAGGGCTGCCGCCCCCTCCCTAGATGGGATCTACAAGGGGCCGGCCCCCCCTAGGCCCCTATATATAGTGGAGGGGAGGGAGGGCAGCCACACCTGAAGCCCTGGCGCCTCCCTCCCTCCCGTGACACCTCTTCCTCCCCGCTTGTGCTTGGTGAAGCCATGCCGGGATCCCACTACTTCCACCCCCACGCCGTCGTGCTACTGGATCTCCATTAACTTCTCCTCCCCCCTTGCTGGATCAAGAAGGAGGAGACGTCTCCGCTCCGTACGTGTGTTGAACGCGGAGGTGCCGTCCGTTCGGTGCTAGGATCATCGGTGATTTGGATCACGACGAGTACGACTCCATCAACCCCGTTCTCTTGAACGCTTCCACTTAGTGATCTACAAGGGTATGTAGATGCACTCCTCTCTCTCGTTGCTAGTCTCTCCATAGATTGATCTTGGTGACACGTAGGAAATTTTTGAATTTCTGCTACGATCCCCAACAGTGGCATAATGAGCTAGGTCTATGCGTAGATTCTATGCACGAGTAGAACACAAAGTAGTTGTGGGCGATAATTTGTTCAATTTGCTTGCCATTACTAGTCTTATCTTGATTTGGCGACATTGTGGGATGAAGCGGCCCGGGCCGACCTTACACGTACTCTTACGTGAGACAGGTTCCACTGACTGACATGCACTAGTTGCATAAGGTGGCTAGCGGGTGTCTGTCTCTCCCACTTTAGTTGGATCGGATTCGATGAAAAGGGTCCTTATGAAGGGTAAATAGCAATTGGCATATCACCGTTGTGGTTTGGCGTAGGTAAGAAACGTTCTTGCTAGAAACCCATAGCAGCCACGTAAAACATGCAACAACAATTAGAGGACGTCTAACTTGTTTTTGCAGGGTATGCTATGTGATGTGATATGGCCAAAAGGATGTGATGAATTATATATGTGATGTATGAGATTGATCATGTTCTTGTAATAGGAATCACGACTTGCATGTCGATGAGTATGACAACCGGCAGGAGCCATAGGAGTTGTCTTAATTTATTTATGACATGCGTGTCAATGAAAACGCCATGTAATTACTTTACTTTATTGCTAACCGTTAGCCATAGTAGTATAAGTAATAGTTGGCGAGGCAACTTCATGAAGACACGATGATGGAGATCATGATGATGGAGATCATGTTGTCATGCCGGTGACGATGGTGTTCATGCCGCGCCTCAAAGATGGAGATCAAAGGCGCAAGATGATATTGGCCATATCATGTCACTTTATGATTTGATGTTTGTCATGTTTACATCTTATTTGCTTAGAACGACGGTAGCATAAATAAGATGATCCCTCGCAATAATTTCAAGAAAGTGTCCCCCCTAACTGTGCACCGTTGCTAAGGTCCGTTGTTCCGAAGCACCACGTGATGATCGGGTGTGATAGGTTCTAACGTTCGCATACAATGGGTGTAAGCCAGATTTACACACGCAATACACTTAGGTTAACTTGACGAGCCTAGCATGTACAGACATGGCCTCGGAACACGGAAGACCGAAAGGTCGAACATGAGTCGTATAGTGGATACGATCAACATGAAGATGTTCACCGATGATGACTAGTCCATCTCACGTGATGATCGGACACGGCCTAGTTGACTCGGATCATGTATCACTTAGATGACTAGAGGGATGTCTATCTAAGTGGGAGTTCATTGAATAATTTGATTAGATGAACTTAATTATCATGAACATAGTCAAAAGGTCTTTGCATATTATGTCGTAGCTCACGCTTTGGTTCTACTGTTTTAGATATGTTCCTAGAGAAAATTTAGTTGAGAGTTGACAGTAGAAACTATGCGGTCTGGGTCCGTAAATTGAGGATTGTCCTCATTGCTGCACAGAAGGATCATGTCCTTAATGCACCGCTCAGTGTGCTGATCCTCGAGCATCGTCTGTAGATGTTGGGAAACATCTGACATACACGTTTTGATGACTACGTGATAGTTCAGTGCATAATGCTAACGGTTTAGAATTGTGGCACCAAAGACGGTTTTTGAAACGTCGCAGAACATATGAGATGTTCCAAAGACTGAAATTGGGATTTCAGACTAGTGCCCACGTCAAGAGGTATGAGACCTCTGACAAGTTTCTTAAGCCTGCAAACTAAGGGAGAAAAGCTCAATCATTGAGGATGTGCTCAGATTGTCTGAGTACTACAATCGCTTGAATCGAGTGGGAGTTAATCTTCCAGATGAGATAGTGATGATTCTCCATAGTCACTTCCACCAAGCTATTGGAGCTTCGTGATGAACTATAACATATCAGGGATAGACATGATGATCCTTGAGCAACTCGCGATGTTTGACACCGCAAAAGTAGAAATCAAGTAGGAGCATCAATTGTTGATGGTTAAACCACTAGTTTCAAAAAGGGCAAGGGAAAGAAGGGATACTTCATGAGACGGCAAATCAGTTGCTGCTCTAGTGAAGAAACCCAAGGTTGAACCAAACCCGAGACTAAGTGCTTCTGTAATAAGGGGAACGGTCACTGAAGCAGAACTACCCTAGATACTTGGTAGATGTGAAGGCTGGCAAGGTCGACAGAAGTATTTTGGATATACGTTATATTAATGTGTACTTTACTAGTACTCCTAGTAGCACCAGGGTATTAAAATACCGGTTCAGGTGCTAAGTGTTAGTAACTCGAAATAAAAGGCTACGAAATAAAACGGAGACTAGCTGAAGGTGAGATGACGATATGTGTTGGAAGTGTTTCCAAGGTTGATATGATCAAGCATCGCATGCTCCCTCTACCATCGAGATTGGTGTTAAACCTAAATAATTGTTATTTGGTGTTTGCGTTGAGCATAGACATGATTGGATTATGTTTATCACAATACGATTATTCATTTAAGGAGAATAATGGTTACTCTGTTTATTTGAATAATACCTCCAACGGTCTTGCACCTAAAATGAATGGTTCATTGAATCTCGATCGTAGTGATACACATGTTCATGCCAAAAGATATAAGATAGTAATGATAGTACCACATACTTGTGGCACTATCATTTGAGTCATATTGGTATAAAACGCATGAAGAAGCTCCATGTTGATGGATCTTTGGACTCACTCGTTTTGAAAAGATTGAGACATGCGAACCATGTCTATTGGTAGATATGCATGAAGAAACTCCATGTGCAGATGGATCATTTGGACTCACTTGATTTTGAATCACTTGAGACATGCAAATCATACCACATGGGCAAGATGACTGAAAGGCCTCGTTTTCAGTAAGATGGAACAAGAAAGAAACTTGTTGGAAGTAATACATTTTGATGTGTGCAGTCCAATAAGTGCTGAGGCACGCAGTGGATATCATTATGTTCTTACTTCACAGATGATTTGAGTAGATGTTGAGTATATTTACTTGATTAAACACAAGTCTGAATTATTGAAAGGTTTAAGTAATTTCAGAGTGAAGTTGAAGATCGTTGTGACAAGATGATAAAATGTCTATGATATGATCATAGAGATGAATATCTGAGTTACGAGTTTGGCACACAAGTAAGACATTGTGGAAATTGTTTCACAACTAATACCGCTTGGACCACCATAGTGTGATGGTGTGTCCGGACATCATAACTGCACTCCATTGGATATGGTGCATACCACGATGTCTCTTATCGAATTACCACTATCGTTTATGGGTTAGGCATTAGAGACAACCACATTCACTTTAAATAGGGCACCACACAATTCCGTTGAGACGACACCGTATGAGCTATGGTTTAGAGAAACCTAAGCTGTCGTTTCTTAAAAGTTTGGGGCTGCAATGCTTATGTGAAAAAGTTTCAGGCTGATAAGCTGGAACCCAAAGCGGATAAATGCATCTTCATAGAATACCCAAAAATAGTTGGGTATACCTCCTATTTCAGATCCGGAAGCAAAAGTGATTGTTTCTAGAAATGGGTCCTTTCTCGAGGAAAAGTTTCTCTCGAAAGAATTGAGTGGGAGGATGGTGGAGACTTGATGAGGTTATTGAACCGTCACTTCAACTAGTGTGTAGCAGGGCACAGGAAGTTGTTCCTGTGGCACCTACACCAATTGAAATGGAAGCTTATGATAGTGATCATAAAACTTCGGATCAAGTCACTACCAAACCTCATAGGTCGACAAGGATGTGTACTACTTCAGAATGGTACGTAATCCTGTCTTGGAAGTCATGTTGCTAGACAACAATGAACCTATGAGCTATGGAGAAGCGATGGTGGGCCCGAATTCCGACGATTGGCTCGAGGCCATAAAATCCGAGAGAGGATCCATGTATAAAACAAAGCATAGACTTTGAAAGAACTACTTGATGGTCGTAAGGCTGTTGGGTGCAGATGGATTTTAAAAGGAAGACAGACATTGATGGTAAGTGTCACCATTAAGAAAGCTCGACTTGTCGTTAAGATGTTTCCCGACAAGTTCATGGAGTTGACTACGATGAGACTTTCTCACTCGTAGAAATGCTAAGAGTCTGTTGGAATTATGTTAGCAGTTACTGCATTATTTATGAAATCTTGCAGAAAGGATGTCAAAACATTGTTTCCTCGACGTTTTTCTTGAGGAAAGGTTGTATGTGATACAACCAGAAGGTTTTGTCAATCCTGAAAGATGCTGACAAGTATGCAAAGCTCCAGCAATCCTTCTAAGGACTGGAGTAAGCATCTCGGAATTGGAATGTACGCTTTGATGAGATGATCAAAGATTTTGGGTTTATACAAAGTTTATGAGAAACTTGTATTTCCAAAGAAATGAGTGGGAGAACTATAGAATTTTTGATGAGTATATGTTGTTAACATATTGTTGATCAGAAATGATGTAGAATTTCTGGAAAGCATGTAGGGTTATTTGAAAAGTGTTTTTCGATGGAAAACCTGGATTAAACTACTTGAATATTGAGCATCAAGATCTATAAGGATAGATCAAAAATGCTTAATAGTACTTTCAAATGAATACATACCGTGACAAGATTTTGAAGGAGTTTAAAATAGATCAGCAAAGAAGGAGTTCTTGGCTGTGTTACAAGGTGTGAGTATTGAGTAAGACTCAAGACCTGACCACGGCAGAAGAGAGAGAAAGGACGAAGGTCGTCCCCTATGCTTTAGACGTAGGCTCTATAGTATGCTATGCTGTGTACCGCACCTAAAGTGTGCCAAGCCATGAGTCAGTCAAGGGGTACAAGTGTGATCTAGGAATGGATCACAGGACAATGGTCAAGGTTATCCTTAGTAACTAGTGGACTAAGAAATTTTCTCGATTATGGAGGTGATAAAAGAGTTCGTCGTAAAGGGTTATGTCGATGCAATCTTTGACACTAATCTGGATGATTCTGAGTAGTAAACCGGATTCGTATAGTAGAACAGTTATTTGGAATAACTCCAAATAGAGCGTGGTAGCTGCATCTACAAGATGACATAGAGATTTGTAAAGCACACACGGATCTGAAAGGTTTAGACCCGTTGACTATAACATCTCTCACAAGCATAACATGATCAAACCCAGAACTCATTGAGTGTTAATCACATGGTAATGTGAACTAGATTATTGACTCTAGTAAACTCTTGGGTGTTAGTCACATGGGTATGTGACCTTGAGTGTTAATCACATAGCGATATGAACTAGATTATTGACTCTAGTGCAAGTGGGAGACTATTGGAAATATTCCCTAGAGGCAATAATAAATTAGTTATTATTATATTTCCTTGTTCATGATAATCGTTTATTATCCATGCTAGAATTGTATTGATAGGAAACTCAGATACATGTGTGGATACATAGACAACACCATGTCCCTAGTAAGCCTCTAGTTGACTAGCTCATTGATCAATAGATGGTTACGGTTTCCTGACCATGGACATTGGATGTCGTTGATAACGGGATCACATCATTAGGAGAATGATGTGATGGACAAGACCCAATCCTAAGCCTAGCAGAAGATCGTGTAGTTCGTATGCTAAAAGCTTTTCTAATGTCAAGTATCATTTCCTTAGACCATGAGATTGTGCAACTCCCGGATACCGTAGGAATGCTTTGGGTGTACCAAACATCACAACGTAACTGGGTGGCTATAAAGGTGCACTGCGGGTATCTCCGAAAGTGTCTGTTGGGTTGGCACAAATCGAGACTGGGATTTGTCACTCCGTGTAACAGAGAGGTATCTCTGGGCCCACTCGGTAGGACATCATCATAATGTGCACAATGTGACCAAGGAGTTGATCACGGGATGATGTGTTATGGAACGAGTAAAGAGACTTGCCGGTAACGAGATTGAACGAGGTATCGGGATACCGATGATCGAATCTCGGGCAAGTATCGTCCCGATAGACAAAGGGAATTGAATACGGGATTGATTGAATCCTCGACATCGTGGTTCATCCGATGAGATCATCGTGGAGCATGTGGGAGCCAACATGGGTATCCAGATCCTGCTGTTGGTTATTGACCGGAGAGTTGTCTCGGTCATGTCTACATGTCTCCCGAACCCGTAGGGTCTACACACTTAAGGTTCGGTGACACTAGAGTTGTAGAGATATTGGTATGCGGTTAACTGAAAGTTTTTCGGAGTCCCGGATGAGATCCGGACGTCACGAGGAGTTTCGGAATGGTCCGGAGGTAAAGATTTATATATAGGAAGTCCAGTTTCGGCCACCGGGAGAGTTTCGGGAGTCATCGGTATTGTACAGGGACCACCGGAAGGGTCCCAGGGGTCCACCGGGTGGGGCCACCTATCCCGGAGGGCCCCATGGGCTGAAGGGGCGTGGGAAACAGCCCCTGGTGGGCTGGTGCGCCCCCTTGGGCCTCCCATGCGCCTAGGGTTGGAAACCCTAAGGGGTGGGGGCGCCTCCACTTGGCTTGGAGGCCAAGCCACCCCTAGGGCTGCCGCCCCCCTCCCTAGATGGGATCTACAAGGGGCCGGCGCCCCCCCAGGCCCCTATATATAGTGGAGGGGAGGGAGGGCAGCCGCACCTGAAGCCCTGGCGCATCCCTCCCTCCCGTGACACCTCTTCCTCCCCGCTTGTGCTTGGTGAAGCCATGCCGGGATCCCGCTACTTCCACCACCACGCCGTCGTGCTGCTGGATCTCCATCAACTTCTCCTCCCCCCTTGCTGGATCAAGAAGGAGGAGACGTCTCCCCTCCGTACGTGTGTTGAACACGGAGCTGCCGTCCGTTCGACGCTAGGATCATCGGTGATTTGGATCACGACGAGTACGACTCCATCAACCCCGTTCTCTTGAACGCTCCCGCTTAGCGATGTACAAGGGTATGTAGATGCACTCCTCTCTCTCGTTGCTAGTCTCTCCATAGATTGATCTTGGTGACACGTAGGAAAATTTTGAATTTCTGCTACGATCCCCAACAAAGATATGGCCACGCTCTGACAAATATAAGTGAAGCAAAAGAGCATTCTACAAATGGTGGTTGTCTAAGTGAAGAGAAACATGCTATCCAAACTTCAAATGATATAAGTGAAGCACATGAAGCATTCTATAAAGCCATACTCAAAAGATATAAGTGAAGTGCAATGAGCATTCTATAAATCAACCAAGGACCATCTCATACCAGCATGGTGCATAAAAATAAAAATAAAAACCTAAATGCAAAAGATGCTCCAAGACTTGCACATATCGCATGAACGAAACGAATCCGAAAACATACCGATATTTGTTGAAGAATGAGGGGATGCCTCCCCAGCATCCCCAAGCTTAGACGCTTGAGTCTCCTTGAGTATTTACTTGGGGTGCCTCGGGCATCCCCAAGCTTGAGCTCTTGCCTCTCTTCCTTCTTCTCACATCGAGACCTTCTCAATCATCGAACACTTCATCCACACAAAACTTCAACAGAAAACTCGGTAAGATCCGTTAGTATAATAAAGCAAATCACTACTCTAAGTACTGTTGCAAACCAATTCATATTTTTTTTGCATTTTGTCTACTGTAATATAACTTTTTCATGGCTTAATCCACTGATATAAATTGATAGTCTCATCAAAACAAGCAAACTATGCATCAAAAACAGAATCTGTCTAAAACAGAATAGTATGTAATAATATGAACATTCACCATACTTCTGTTAGTTGAACAATTCTGCAAAAATTAGGAAAAATAAAAAATTTGTATAGTAAGACAGTGCAAAAAGAATCAGAACTATTTGACGTTCCATCTAAAAATGTAAAATCGCGCACTAAAGCCAAAGTTTCTGTCCTGCACCGTACAAACCATCAAGCAAATGTAAACATCCTAAAGGCAAACCTTGGCACATTACTTTTATAATACAATGGAATTGTACAAGGGGATAATTATTTTTGTTGAAAAGTTTCTTTAATCAAGATTCACAAAGTTTCTGTGAGCATGAACAAAGTTCAAGGCTAGCTCCCACTTCAACAATGCTCGTCTTTCTCACTTTCGCTTTTCTTTTTGAAAAAGTTTTGGGTTCCCCTCTTTATTTTTGTTATTTTTAAACTATATAAAAGCACTCAACAGAAATAAATGACTCTCTAAAACTTCCGGGTTGTCTCCCTGGCAGCGCTTTCTTTAAAGCCATTAAGCTAGGCATATAGTGCTCAAGTAATGGATCCACCCGGATCCCAAGGTATATCAAAGCCAATTTTAATTAACAATGATTTATAATTTAGTAGTGAGCACAAAGTAACATATATCATGTAATGACGAAGTCTAACTCTCTTCCTATGCATCGGCATGTCATAAAAGAACAATTCATGCACACAAAGTAAAGGCCAATGCATAGTATAAACAGTTTCTTGCAATTTGATCGTATTGGAAACATAGAGAGGTGGAGATATAGTTCCTCTCTCATAATAATTGCAAGTAGGAGCAGCAAGCACATGCATATTATATTCATCAAAATCATCATGTGCAATGGTAAAAGGCAACCCATCAATATAATCCTTAATAAGTGCAAACTTCTCCGATACAGTGTAGTCGGCAGAACTCAAAAAGATAATAGGACTATCATGCGTGGGTGCAATAGCAACAATTTCATGTTTAACATAAGGAACTATAGCAAGTTCATCTCCATAAGCATAATTCATATTGGCATCTTGGCCACAAGCATAGCAAGCATCACCAAAAAGGGATATTTCAAAAGAATCAACGGGATCATAACAATCATCATAGCAATCATCCTCCAGTAAGCACGAAGGGAAATTAAACAATGTATGAGTTGGAGGGTTACTCTCATTAGAAGGTGGGCACGTGTAGCTAATCCACTCTTCCTCCTTTTGTTCTTCGCTCTCCTCATCATCTTTTTCATCCAATGAGCTCACAGTTTCATCAATTTCTTCTTCCATAGACTCCTGCAAAATATTAGTCTCTTCTTGGACAGCGGAGTTGTACTCAATATATGGTTCAAGATAGGCATTAGAAGCATAATTATCATAGCAATATTTAAATATGGCAAAATTTTCAGATTTGTAAAGAGTAGCATCATACTTTTCAATCAAAGAAGCAATTTCGTAAGCACCCTTAAAAGCAACAAATTCTTCATTTTGTTGAACATCATAGTAACTATAAACACCCTTAGCATAAGAGGATACGATTCCATTATCATTAAACAAACATTGGTAGGGGAGGTGTTTCTTAGGGTCTTCAGAACAACAAGTATAATCATATATTTCACATAAATTCCAAGCATAGCATTGCAAACGATGAATTTAATCCAGTAAAGTTTTCCCTTTTTCAGATATTCTGTGTCGCACAAAACAATCATGCTCATCTAAAGATTTGCCCTCAACTAAGCTAGTTAGGGTTTTAGCACGAGCACATAGGGATCGAAGATGATCCAAGTAATAAGCTTCAGCAGTGTGATAGATTTTGATTGGTTCTTCAACCATTGGTTCAGTAGGTACAACTATTTTTTTTGGTATTTTGCATTTCCTACCCATAACTGAATATAGGAAACAACTAAGAACAGCAAATAAAAATTACTTATTGATAAAGCAAACAAGCACACACGAGAATATTCACCCCACGCTATTGCTCCCCGGCAACGGCGCCAGAAAAAGGTCTTGATAACCCACAAGTATAGGGGATCGCAATAGTTTTCAATAAGTAAGAGTGTCGAACCCAACGAGGAGCTAAAGGTAGAGCAAATATTCCCTCAAGTTCTATCGACCACTGATACAACTCTACGCACTCTTGACGTTTGCTTTACCTAGAACAAGTATGAAACTAGAAGTACTTTGTAGGTGTTGTTGGATAGGTTTGCAAGATAATAAAGATTACGTAAATAAAAAGTAGGGGCTGTTTAGATAAAGACACAATAAAGTAAATATAGCGAGTGTGGAAAAGTGGTGGTAGGAGTTGTGAAATTGCCCCTAAGCAATTGACTACTTTACTAGACCGATAGGACAACGAAAATCTACTCAGACATCATAGGATGGCAACACATCATTGGATAATAATATGAAGCATAAAGCACCATGTTCAAGTAGAGGGTACAGCGGGTTGCGGGAGAGTGGACCGCTGTAGATAGAGGGGGGAAGGTGATGGAGATGTTGGTGAAGATGGCGGAGGTGTTGGTGTAGATCGCGGTGATGATGATGGCCCCCGGTGGCACTCCAGTGCCACCGGAAGCGAGGGGGAGAGAGCCCCCCTCCTTATTCTTCTTCCTTGACCTCCTCCCTAGATGGGAGAAGGGTTTTCCCTCTGGTCCATGGCCTCCATGGCACGGGAGGGGCGAGAGTCCCTCTGAGATTGGATCTGTCTCTCTGTCTCTCTCTGTTTCTGCATTCTCAGATTCTTCCCTTTCACCGTTTCTTATATTCCCGGAGATCTGTAACTCCGATTGGGCTGAAATTTTCACACGATCTCTATCCAGAAATTAGCTTTCTTGCGGCGAAAGAAAGGCACCAACTGCCTTACGGGGTGGCCACGAGGGTCAGGGGCGCGCCTGACACCCTGGGGCGCGCCCCCTACCTCGTGGGCCCCTCGAGCATCGTCTCACGTGGATTCTTCTTCCCAAAAATCATATATATTCCAAACAAAATCTCCGTCAGTTTTTATTCCGTTTGGACTCCGTTTGATATGGATATTCTGCGAAACAAAAAACATGCAACAAACAGGAACTGGCACTGGGCACTGGATCAATATGTTAGTCCCAAAAATAGTATAAAAAGTTGCCAAAAGTATATGAAAGTTGAATAATATTGGCATGGAATAATCAAAAATTATAGATACGACGGAGATGTATCAGAGAGCAACATGGACGATGCGCCGTCTGTCAAAGATTAGTCGGTACTGGAGGAACTGATCGTTCCTCTCAAAAAACTGATGGCGAACCATGGCATTATAATCTAGGTAAGCAGGAGGCAACTCAATATCATTTCCACGTATTGGTATATCAAGATAGTTAGCTACACGAGTTGCATAAATTCCACGAAACAAATCTCCACTTATACTGTTGTGATGCAACCTACGTGCAACAATAACCCCCAAATTATATTGTTTATCACCTAATACCGCACTCTTGAGGACACTAAGATCTGGAACACACATGTGACAAGCCTCATCTTTACCGTTAATGCATCTACCAATGAAGAGAGCAAAATAATGTATGGAAGGGAAATGAATGCTCCCTATGGTAGCTTGTGTAATCTCCCTAGATCCCCCCATAGTAATACTAGCAAGAAAGTCTTTATATTCAGATTTGCGAGGTTCACTAACATTGCCTCAGTACGGGAGTTTACAAGTAGTATTAAAATCTTCTAAGTCCATGGTATATGATTTATCATAAAGATCAAATAGGACAGTGTGATAATTGCATGAGGATGTAAATTTAAACCTTCTCACAAATGAATCAGTTAGATAGAGGTATTGCCGGCACTTATCTGACACGAAGCTCTCAAGATCAGCGTTACACACATATGCGTCAAATTCATCCCTGATGCGTGCCTGGACCTCAAAATCCTCTGACGGCCATTGACAAGGCCGCACTTGAGCTTCCCTTGGTAGTTCATTGTCCGGATCACATATCGCGAGCCTTGGGCCTTGCTTCCTTGAGGAACCACCTTGGTACATTTTTCTAAACATATTCCTTCCTCTGAAAAATTTCTGAAATTTTTAGTCACTCAAAATAAAAGTGAATCAAACTCAACAAGATTGATAGCAACTACTCCTACAAGTGCCTAAAGGCCATATCATGCATTAAAACTACTTTTGACCACATAAATTTGACATGCAAGCTCAAGAACAGGGTCACCTAAGCAGCAAAAATTTACAATAAATAAAGCACTAGAACAAAAACTAATTGGACCATTAGAGGAGTCACATACCGAAGAACAATCCCGCAAAGCAGTTTTGTGAATGGAGCTTTGCACAAGGAGATCGAAAATGGCAGCAAGATGAGCTAGAACTCGGGTTTGAGCTGGTGGAGGATTTTTTCTAGAGGAAGACGAAGTGTGTGGGTGCAAGGATAAGTGGAGGGGGGCCACGTGGGGTCCACGAGGCAGGGGGGCGCGCCCTGGACCCTCGTGGCCAGGTGGTGAGGCCCCCAGGTGTGTTCTCAGTGCCAATAATTCTTAAATATTCTAGAAAAAACCATATTAAATTCTCAGGACATTTGGAGAACTTTTATTTTCGGGATATTTTTTTATTGCAAGGATAATTCAGAAAACAGACAGAAAATACTATTTTTGCTTTATTTAATCTAAATAACGGAAAGTAAAAAGGAGGGTAGAGAGAGTTGTGCTTTCAAACTTTATCCATCTCATGCTCATCAAAAGGAATCCACTATCAAGGTTGATCAAGTCTTGTTAACAAACTCTTTTCGAATAACATGAAACCGGAGAATTTTCGAATAACACTAGGTTACTGATACTTCTCCAATGTATCTATAATTTTTGATTGTTTCATGCTATTATATTATCTGTTTTGGATGTTAATGGGCTTTATTTTACACTTTTATATTATTTTTGGGACTAACCTATTAACCGGAGGCCCAGCCCAAATTGCAGTTTTTTTTGCCTATTTCAGTGTTTCATAGAAAAGGAATATCAAATGGAGTCCAAACGGAATGAAACCTTCGGGAACGTGATTTTTGGAACAAACATGATCCAGAGGACTTGGAGTGGACGTCAAGCAATCAATGAGGCGGCCACTAGGCAGGGGGCCGCGCCTACCCCCTGGGCGCGCCCTCCCCCTCGTGGGCCCCTCGTAGCTCCACTGACCTACTTCTTCCTCCTATATATGTTCACATACCCCGCAAACATCCAGGAGCACCACGAAACCCTATTTCCATCGCCGCAACCTTCTGTACCCAAGAGATCCCATCTTGGGGCCTTTTCCGGAGCTCCGCCGGAGGGGGCATTGATCACGGAGGGCCTCTACATCAACTCCATGGCCCCTCCGATGATGTGTGAGTAGTTTACTTCAAACCTCCGGGTCCATAGCTAGTAGCTAGATGGCTTCTTCTCTCTATTTGGATCTCAATACAAAGTTCTCCTCGATTCTCTTGGAGATCTATTCGATGTAATCTTCTTTTGCGGTGTGTTTGTCGAGATCCGATGAATTGTGGGTTTATGATCAAGTTTATCTACGAACAGTATTTGAATCCGCTCTGAATTCTTTTATGTATGATTGGTTATCTTTGCAAGTCTCTTCGAATTATCAGTTTGGTTTGGACTACTAGATTGATCTTTCTTCAAATGGGATAAGTGCTTAGCTTTGGGTTCAATCTTGCGATGCTCGATCCCAGTGACAGAAAGGGAAACGACATGTATTGTATTGTTGCCATCGAGGATAAAAAGATGGGGTTTACATCATATTGCATGAGTTTATCCCTCTACATCATGTCATCTTGCTTAAGGTGTTACTCTGTTCTTATGAACTTAATACTCTAGATGCATGCTGGATAGCGGTTGATGTGTGGAGTAATAGTAGTAGATGCAGGCAGGAGTCGGTCTACTTGTCACGGACGTGATGCCTATATACATGATCATGCCTACATATTCTCATAATTATTCACTTTTCTATCAATTGCTCGACAGTAATTCGTTCACCCACCGTAATACTTATGCTATCTTGAGAGAAGCCACTAGTGAAACCTATGGCCCCCGGGTCTATTTTCCATCATACAAGTTTCCAATCTATTTTATTTTGCAATCTTTACTTTCAATCTATATCATAAAAATACCAAAAATACTTATCTTATTATTATCATCTCTATCATATCTCACTCTTGCTAGTGGCCTTGAAGGGATTGACAACCCCTTTATCACGTTGGTTGCGAGGTCCTTATTTGTTTATGTAGGTACGAGGTGACTCACGCGTGGTCTCCTGCTGGATTGATACCTTGGTTCTCAAAAACTAAGGGAAATACTTACGCTGCTTTACTGCACCACCCTTTCCTCTTCAAGCGAAAACCAACGAAGTGCTCAAGAGGTAGCAAGAAGGATTTCTGGCGCCGTTGCTGGGGAGATCTACGCCAAGTCAAGATATACCAAGTACCCATCACAACTCTTATCCTTCGCATTACATTATTTGCCATTTGCCTCTCGTTTTCCTCTCCCCCACTTCACCCTTGCCGTTTGAAGGAAATATGCCCTAGAGGCAATAATAAAGTTATTATTTATTTCCTTATATCATGATAAAAGTTTATTATTCATGCTAGAATTGTATTAACCGGAAACATAATACATGTGTGAATACATAGACAAACAGAGTGTCACTAGTATGCCTCTACTAGACTAGCTTGTTAATCAAAGATGGTTATGTTTCCTAACCATGGAAAAAGAGTTGTCATTTGATTAACAGGATCACATCATTAGTTGAATGATCTGATTGACATGACCCATTCCATTAGCTTAGCATCCGATCGTTTAGTATGTTGCTATTGCTTTCTTCATGACTTATACATGTTCCTATGACTATGAGATTATGCAAATCCCGTTTGCCAGAGGAACACTTTATGTGCTACCAAACGTCACAACGTAACTGGGTGATTATAAAGGAGCTCTACAGGTGTCTCCAAAGGTACATGTTGGGTTGGCATATTTCGAGATTAGGATTTGTCACTCCGATTGTCGAAGAGGTATCTCTGGGCCCTCTCGGTAATGCACATCACTTAAGCCTTGCAAGCATTGCAACTAATGAGTTAGTTGCGGGATGATGTATTATAGAACGAGTAAAGAGACTTGCCGGTAACGAGATTGAACTAGGTATAGGATACCGACGATCGAATCTCGGGCAAGTAACATACCGATGACAAAGGGAACAACGTATGTTGTTATGCGGTCTGACCGATAAAAGATGTTCGTAGAATATGTAGGAGCCAATATGAGCATCCAGGTTCCGCTATTGGTTATTGAACAGAGACGTGTCTCGGTCATGTCTACATTGTTCTCGAACCCGTAGGGTCCGCATGCTTAAGGTTACGATGACAGTTATATTATGAGTTTATGCATTTTGATGTACCGAAGGTTGTTCAGAGTCCCGGATGTGATCACGGACATGACGAGGAGTCTCGAAATGGTCGAGACATGAAGATTGATATATTGGAAGCCTATGTTTGGATATCGGAAGTGTTCCGGGTGAAATCGGGATTTTCGGAGTACCGGGAGGTTACCGGAACCCCCCGGGAGGTATATGGGCCTTAGTGGGCCTTAGTGGAAGAAGAGAAGAGGCAGCCAGGGCTGGGCCGCGTGCCCCTCACCCCTAGTCCGAATAGGACAAGGAGAGAGGAGGCCGGCGCCCCCCTCCTTCTCTCTCTCTCTTTTCCCACCCCACGAATCCTATTCCAACTAGGAAAGGGGGGAGTCCTACTCCCAAAGGGAGTAGGACTCCTCCTGGCGCACCACACCTTGGCCGGCTGGCCCCCCTCCCTTGAACCTTTATATACGGAGGCAGGGGCACCCCTAGAGACACAAGTTGATCCACGTGATCATACTCTTAGCCGTGTGCGGTGCCCCCTTCCACCATAGTCCTCGATAATATTGTAGCGGTGCTTAGGCGAAGCCCTGTGACGGTAGTACATCAAGATCGTCACCACGCCGTCGTGCTGACGGAACTCTTCCCCGACACTTTGCTGGATCGGAGATCGGGGATCGTCATTGAGCTGAACGTGTGCTAGAACTCGGAGGTGCCGTAGTTTCGGTGCTTGATCGGTCGGGCCGTGGAGACGTACGACTACATCAACCAAATGCTTCCGTTGTCGATCTACAAGGGTATGTAGATCATACTCTCCCCTCTCGTTGCTATGCATCACCATGATCTTGCGTGAGCGTAGGAATTTTTTTGAAATTACTACGAAACCCAACAGTGGCATCCGAGCCTAGGTTTTATATGATGATGTTATATGCACGAGTAGAACACAAGTGAGTTGTGGGCGATATAAGTCATACTGCTTACCAGCATGTCATACTTTGGTTCGGCGGTATTGTTGGACGAAGCGGCCCGGACCGACATTACGCGTACGCTTACGCGAGACCGGTTCTCCCGACGTGCTCTGCACATAGGTGGCTTGCGGGTGACAGTTTCTCCAACTTTAGTTGAACCAAGTGTGGCTACGCCCGGTCCTTGCGAAGGTTAAAACTGCACCAACTTGACAAACTATCGTTGTGGTTTTGATGCGTAGGTAAGATTGGTTCTTGCTTAAGCCCGTAGCAGCCACGTAAAACATGCAACAACAAAGTAGAGGACGTCTAACTTGTTTTTGCAGGGCATGTTGTGATGTGATATGGTCAAGACATGATGCTAAATTTTATTGTATGAGATGATCATGTTTTGTAACCGAGTTATCGGCAAATGGCAGGAGCCATATGGTTGTCGCTTTATTGTATGCAATGCAATCGCGCTGTAATGCTTTACTTTATCACTAAGCAGTAGCGATAGTCGTGGAAGCATAAGATTGGCGAGACGACAACGATGCTACGATGGAGATCAAGGTGTCGCGCCGGTGACGATGGTGATCATGACGGTGCTTCGAAGATGGAGATCACAAGCACAAGATGATGATGGCCATATCATATCACTTATATTGATTGCATGTGATGTTTATCTTTTATGCATCTTATCTTGCTTTGATTGACGGTAGAATTATAAGATGATCTCTCACTAAATTATCAAGAAGTGTTCTCCCTGAGTATGCACCGTTGCGAAAGTTCTTCGTGCTGAGACACCACGTGATGATCGGGTGTGATAGGCTCTACGTTCAAATACAACGGGTGCAAAACAGTTGCACACGCGGAATACTCAGGTTATACTTGACGAGCCAATCATATACAGATATGGCCTCGGAACACGGAGACCGAAAGGTCGAGCGTGAATCATATAGTAGATATGATCAACATAGTGATGTTCACCAATGAAACTACTCCATCTCACGTGATGATCGGACATGGTTTAGTTGATTTGGATCACGTAATCACTTAGAAGATTAGAGGGATGTCTATCTAAGTGGGAGTTCTGTAAGTAATATGATTAATTGAACCTAAATTTATCATGAACTTAGTACGTGATAGTATCTTGCTTGTTTATGTATGATTGTAGATAAATGGCCCGTGCTGTTGTTCCATTGAATTTTAATGCGTTCCTTGAGAAAGCAAAGTTGAAAGATGATGGTAGCAATTACACGGACTGGGTCCGTAACTTGAGGATTATCCTCATTGCTGCACAGAAGAATTACGTCCTGGAAGCACCGCTGGGTGCCAGGCCTGCTGCTGGAGCAACACCAGATGTTGTGAAAGTCTGGCAAAGCAAAGCTGATGACTACTCGATAGTTCAGTGTGCCATGCTTTACGGCTTAGAACCGGGACTTCAACGACGTTTTGAACGTCATGGAGCATATGAGATGTTCCAGGAGTTGAAGTTAATATTTCAAGCAAATGCCCGGATTGAGAGATATGAAGTCTCCAATAAGTTCTATAGCTGCAAGATGGAGGAGAACAGTTCTGTCAGTGAGCATATACTCAAAATGTCTGGGTATAATAATCACTTGATTCAAATGGGAGTTAATCTTCCAGATGATTGCGTCATTGACAGAATTCTCCAATCACTGCCACCAAGCTACAAGAGCTTCGTGATGAACTATAATATGCAAGGGATGAATAAGACTATTCCCGAGCTCTTCGCAATGCTGAAAGCTGCGGAGGTAGAAATCAAGAAGGAGCATCAAGTGTTGATGGTCAACAAGATCACTAGTTTCAAGAAAAAGGGCAAAGGGAAGAAGAAGGGGAACTTCAAGAAGAACAGCAAGCAAGTTGCTGCTCAAGAGAAGAAACCCAAGTCTGGACCTAAGCTTGAAACTGAGTGCTTCTACTGCAAGCAGACTGGTCACTGAAAGCGGAACTGCCCCAAGTATTTGGCGGATAAGAAGGATGGCAAGGTGAACAAAGGTATATGTGATATACATGTTATTGATGTGTACCTTACTAATGCTCGCAGTAGCACCTGGGTATTTGATACTGGTTCTGTTGCTAATATTTGCAACTCAAAACAGGGACTACGGATTAAGCGAAGATTGGCTAAGGACGAGGTGACGATGCGCGTGGGAAACGGTTCCAAAGTCGATGTGATCGCGGTCGGCACGCTACCTCTACATCTACCTTCGGGATTAATATTAGACCTAAATAATTGTTATTTGGTGCCAGCGTTAAGCATGAACATTATATCTGGATCTTGTTTGATGCGAGACGGTTATTCATTTAAATCAGAGAATAATGGTTGTTCTATTTATATGAGTAATATCTTTTATGGTCATGCACCCTTGGAGAGTGGTCTATTCTTATTGAATCTCGATAGTAGTAACACACATATTCATAATGTTGAAGCCAAAAGATGCAGAGTTGATAATGATAGTGCAACTTATTTGTGGCACTGCCGTTTAGGTCATATCGGTGTAAAGCGCATGAAGAAACTCCACACTGATGGACTTTTGGAACCACTTGATTATGAATCAATTGGTACTTGCGAACCGTGCCTCATGGGCAACATGACTAAAACGCCGTTCTCCGGTACTATGGAGAGAGCAACAGATTTGTTGGAAATCATACATACAGATGTATGTGGTCCGATGAATATTGAGGCTCGTGGCGGATATCGTTATTTTCTCACCTTCACAGATGATTTAAGCAGATATGGGTATATCTACTTAATGAAACATAAGTCTGAAACGTTTGAAAAGTTCAAAGAATTTCAGAGTGAAGTTGAAAATCATCATAACAAGAAAATAAAGTTTCTATGATCTGATCGTGGAGGAGAATATTTGAGTTACGAGTTTGGTGTACATTTGAAACAATGCGGAATAGTTTCACAACTCACGCCACCCGGAACACCACAGCGTAATGGTGTGTCCGAACGTCGTAATCGTACTTTACTAGATATGGTGCGATCTATGATGTCTATTACTGATTTACCGTTATCGTTTTGGGGTTATGCTTTGGAGACGGCCGCATTCACGTTAAATAGGGCACCATCAAAATCCGTTGAGACGACGCCTTATGAACTATGGTTTGGCAAGAAACCAAAGTTGTCGTTTCTAAAAGTTTGGGGCTGCGATGCTTATGTGAAAAAGCTTCAACCTGATAAGCTCGAACCCAAATCGGAGAAATGTGTCTTCATAGGATATCCAAAGGAGACTATTGGATACACCTTCTATCACAGATTCGAAGGCAAGACTTTTGTTGCTAAGTTCGGAAACTTTCTAGAGAAGGAGTTTCTCTCGAAAGAAGTGAGTGGGAGGAAAGTAGAACTTGACGAGGTAACTGTACCTGCTCCCTTATTGGAAAGTAGTGCATCACAGAAAACTGTTTCTGTGACACCTACACCAATTAGTGAGGAAGATAATGATAATGATCATGAAACTTCAGAACAAGATACTACTGAACCTCGTAGATCAATCAGAGTGAGATCCGCACCAGAGTGGTACGGTAATCCTGTTCTGGAAGTCATGCTACTAGATCATGATGAACCTACGAACTATGAAGAAGCGATGGTGAGCCCAGATTCCGCAAAATGGCTTGAAGCCATGAAATCTGAGATGGGATCCATGTATGAGAACAAAGTATGGACTTTGGTTGACTTGCCCAATGATCGGCAAGCAATTGAGAATAAATGGATCTTCAAGAAGAAGACTGACGCCGACGGTAATATTACTGTCTACAAAGCTCGACTTGTCGCAAAAGGGTTTCGGCAAGTTCAAGGGATTGACTACGATGAGACCTTCTCACCCGTAGCGATGCTTAAGTCTGTCCGAATCATGTTAGCAATTGCCGCATTTTATGATTATGAAATTTGGCAGATGGATGTCAAAACTGCAGTCCTGAATGGATTTCTGGAAGAAGAGTTGTATATGATGCAACCGGAAGGTTTTGTCGATCCAAAGGGAGCTAACAAAGTGTGCAAGCTCCAGCGATCCATTTATGGACTGGTGCAAGCCTCTCGGAGTTGGAATAAACGCTTTGATAGTGTGATCAAAGCATTTGGTTTTATACAGACTTTTGGAGAAGCCTGTATTTACAAGAAAGTGAGTGGGAGCTCTATAGCATTTCTGATATTATATGTGGATGACATATTACTGATTGGAAATGATATAGAGTTTCTGGATAGCATAAAGGGATACTTGAATAAGAGTTTTTCAATGAAAGACCTCGGTGAAGCTGCTTACATATTAGGCATAAAGATCTATAGAGATAGATCGAGGCGTTTAATTGGACTTTCACAAAGCACATACCTTGACAAGATTTTGAAGAAGTTCAAAATGGATCAAGCAAAGAAAGGGTTCTTGCCTGTGTTACAAGGTGTGAAGTTGAGTCGGACTCAATGCCCGACCACTGCAGAAGATAGAGAGAAGATGAAAGATGTTCCCTATGCTTCAGCCATAGGCTCTATCATGTATGCAATGCTGTGTACCAGACCTGATGTGTGCCTTGCTATAAGTCTAGCAGGGAGGTACCAAAGTAATCCAGGAGTGGATCACTGGACAGCGGTCAAGAACATCCTAAAGTACCTGAGAAGGACTAAGGATATGTTTCTCATATATGGAGGTGACAAAGAGCTCATCGTAAACGGTTACGTTGATGCAAGCTTTGACACTGATCCGGACGATTCTAAATCGCAAACCGGATACGTGTTTACATTAAATGGTGGAGCTGTCAGTTGGTGCAGTTCTAAACAAAGCGTCGTGGCGGGATCTACGTGTGAAGCGGAATACATAGCTGCTTTGGAAGCAGCAAATGAAGGAGTCTGGATGAAGGAGTTCATATCCGATCTAGGTGTCATACCTAGTGCATCGGGTCCAATGAAAATCTTTTGTGACAATACTGGTGCAATTGCCTTGGCGAAGGAATCCAGATTTCACAAGAGAACCAAGCACATCAAGAGACGCTTCAATTCCATCCGGGATCTAGTCCAGGTGGGAGACATAGAGATTTTCAAGATACATACGGATCTGAATTTTGCAGACCCGTTGACTAAGCCTCTTCCATGAGCAAAACATGATCAGCACCAAGGCTCCATGGGTGTTAGAATCATTACTGTGTAATCTAGATTATTGACTCTAGTGCAAGTGGGAGACTGAAGGAAATATGCCCTAGAGGCAATAATAAAGTTATTATTTATTTCCTTATATCATGATAAAAGTTTATTATTCATGCTAGAATTGTATTAACCGGAAACATAATACATGTGTGAATACATAGACAAACAGAGTGTCACTAGTATGCCTCTACTAGACTAGCTTGTTAATCAAAGATGGTTATGTTTCCTAACCATGGAAAAAGAGTTGTCATTTGATTAACAGGATCACATCATTAGTTGAATGATCTGATTGACATGAACCATTCCATTAGCTTAGCATCCGATCGTTTAGTATGTTGCTATTGCTTTCTTCATGACTTATACATGTTCCTATGACTATGAGATTATGCAACTCCCGTTTGCCAGAGGAACACTTTGTGTGCTACCAAACGTCACAACGTAACTGGGTGATTATAAAGGAGCTCTACAGGTGTCTCCAAAGGTACATGTTGGGTTGGAGTATTTCGAGATTAGGATTTGTCACTCCGATTGTCGGAGAGGTATCTCTGGGCCCTCTCGGTAATGCACATCACTTAAGCCTTGCAAGCATTGCAACTAATGAGTTAGTTGCGGGATGATGTATTATAGAACGAGTAAAGAGACTTGCCGGTAACGAGATTGAACTAGGTATAGGATACCGATGATCGAATCTCGGGCAAGTAACATACCGATGACAAAGGGAACAACGTATGTTGTTATGCGGTCTGACCGATAAAAGATCTTCGTAGAATATGTAGGAGCCAATATGAGCATCCAGGTTCCGCTATTGGTTATTGACCGGAGACGTGTCTCGGTCATGTCTACATTGTTCTCGAACCCGTAGGGTCCGCACGCTTAAGGTTACGATGACAGTTATATTATGAGTTTATGCATTTTGATGTACCGAAGGTTGTTCGGAGTCCCGGATGTGATCACGGACATGACGAGGAGTCTCGAAATGGTCGAGACATGAAGATTGATATATTGGAAGCCTATGTTTGGATATCGGAAGTGTTCCGGGTGAAATTAGGATTTTACCGGAGTACCGGGAGGTTACCGGAACCCCCCGGGAGGTATATGGGCCTTAGTGGAAGAAGAGAAGAGGCAGCCAGGTCTGGGCCGCGCGCCCCTCACCCCTAGTCCGAATAGGACAAGGAGAGAGGGGGCCGGCGCCCCCCTCCTTCTCTCTCTCTCTTTTCCCACCCCACGAATCCTATTCCAACTAGGAAAGGGGGGGAGTCCTACTCCCAGAGGGAGTAGGACTCCTCCTGGCGCGCCACACCTTGGCCGGCCGGCCCCCCTCCCTTGAACCTTTATATACGGAGGCAGGGGCACCCCTAGAGACACAAGTTGATCCACATGATCATACTCTTAGCCGTGTGCGGTGCCCCCTTCCACCATAGTCCTCGATAATATTGTAGCGGTGCTTAGGCGAAGCCCTGCGACGGTAGTACATCAAGATCATCACCACGCCGTCGTGCTGACGGAACTCTTCCCCGACACTTTGCTGGATCGGAGTCCGGGGATCGTCATCGAGCTGAACGTGTGCTAGAACTCGGAGGTGCCGTAGTTTCGGTGCTTGATCGGTCGGGCCGTGGAGACGTACGACTACATCAACCAAACGCTTCCGTTGTCGATCTACAAGGGTACGTAGATCATACTCTCCCCTCTCGTTGCTATGCATCACCATGATCTTGCGTGAGCGTAGGAATTTTTTTTGAAATTACTACGAAACCCAACACCGTTTTCTTAGCCCCATTTCTTCACCTTCTTCCCGTATGTATCTTTGTTTGTGTTTCCATGTGCCTACCATCTGCTTGCATCTTTGCTTGCTGAAAATCTATTGATATGGATCCACTTAAAGTATTCTACTTGGATCATCTTCGATCCTTATGTGCTCGTGATGAAACCCCAACTAGCCTAGTTGATGGTAAATCTTTAGATGATCATGTTCATTTTGTGCGTCACCGTTTGTCTGAAAAAGGGACACTCTTATGGGATCAAATAAACAGATTGCTATGTTATGCTTGGAATCTTTGTGAAATTTGTGATCTTACTTGTTGCTCTAAGAACCCTAAAAAACTCCTCCCCTACCTATGTGAGTTTAATGATAATGAAATCTTATCTTCTTATGCAAAGGGTGTTTATAGTTACTACGACATCGAACAAATTGAAGAATTTTTTGCTTTTAAGGGTGCTTATGAAGTTGCTTCTTTGATTGAAAAGTATGATGTTACTCTATACGAATCTGAAAATTTTGACATACTTAAATATTGCTATGAAAACTATGCTCATAATGTCTATGTCAAAGAATTTATTGAAAGAATGACCGTTGCTTCGGAAGAAAATAATGATATGCATGAATCTATAGATAATTATGATTCCAATGATTTGATTGAAATATCCCTTGATGAACATGATGCTTGCTATTCTTATGGCCATGATGCCAATATTTATGAAGATGAATTTGCTATAGTTCCTTATGTTGAACATGAGATCGTTGCTATTGCACCCATACTTGATGGTTCCTTCGATGAAAAGGATGATTGCAATGATGTTATTATAAATTCTCTTAGTGTCAATTGTGCTAATAATATGCCAAACCCTAAGCTTGGGGATGCTAGTTTTGATATGTCCACTATTTGTTGCAATGATCATGATTGGGGAGATTCTTCTTATGATCTTGAAAATTTATTTAATCCCCATGATGAATATGAGATTGATAATAGTGTTTGCAATATTATTGAAAGTGGGTTTGGAAGAGTGTCAACTTTAGATCCCACATATTTGGAGAATGTTCAATCTTATGAAGTTTTTGATAAAAGTGGATTTGGAGAGGTCATGCCTTTAGTTAATGTTAATCCCACTATTTTGGAAGAGTGTCAACTTTGCATGCATGTGGGTCGTGTTGAAAATATTTTATGTGATGGCTATTTTGTTGAATTTGCTTACGACCCCACATGTAATTATTATGAGAGAGGAAAATATGATTGTAGAAATTCTCACGTTACTAAATTACCTCTCCTTATGTTGAGATTGCTATTGTTTCTTTCTGCTTCCTTGCATATGCTAGTTTTTTCTTGCTATGATAATTTGTTTGCCTATAAGATGCCTATGCATAGGAAGTATGTTAGACTTAGATGTGTTTGTCACATGTTTTATGATGCTTTCTTTGTGCTTCAATTCTTGTCTTTCATGTGAGCATCGTTGAAATCTTATGCCTAGCTATAAGGCTTTAAAGAAAAGCGTTTGTTGGGAGACAACCCAATATTTTTCCTTGCTGTTATTCAATAAATAATTTATCTAGACTCTATTTTGGTTGTGTTTTTTGTGTTTAATTAGTGTTTGTGCCAAGTAGAACCGTTGGGAAGACTTGGGGAAAGTCTTTTTGATCTTGCTGTAAAAAACAGAAACTTTAGCGCTCACGAGAATTGCTGCCATTTTTATTATTAAAGAGTGCTATTTAGTTAATTATTTTTGAAGATGATTAATAGATAAATTCCTCACGTCCAGCAATTTATTTTAGAATTTTTGGGGTTCCATAAGTGTTCAAAACCTTTAGATTACTATAGACTGTTCTGTTTTTGACATATTCTGTTTTCCGTGTGTTGTTTGCTTATTTTGATGAATCTATGGCTAGTAATAGAGTTTATGAACCATATAAAATTTGGAATACAGTAGGTTTAACACCAATATAAATTAAGAATGAGTTCATTATAGTACCTTGAAGTGGTGGTTTGTTTTGTTTTACTAACGGAGCTCACGAAGATTTTCTTTTAAGTTTTGTGTTGTGAAGTTTTCAAGTTTTGGGTAAGGATTTGATGGATTATGGAACAAGGAGTGGCAAGAGCCTAAGCTTGGGGATACCCAAGGCACCCCAAGGTAAAATCCAAGGACACCAAAAAGCCTAAGCTTGGGGATGCCCCGGAATGCATCCCCTCTTTCATCTTCGTCTATCGGTAACTTTACTTGGAGTTATATTTTTATTCACCACGTGATATGTGTTTTGCTTGGAGCGTCTTGTATGATTTGAGTCTTTGCTTTATAGTTTACCACAATCATCCTTGCTGTACACACCTTTTGGGAGAGACACACATGAATTGTAATTTATTAGAATACTCTATGTGCTTTGCTTATATCTTTTGAGTTGTGTTGGGGATATGATTACTGGAGGTAAACCGGCTAGGAGTGGCCGGGTTAGCTCCATGAATATAGAAGCCCATGAAGACGTAAGGATGGTGGCGCTTTACGAAGGCCCAAGGCCCAAAGGCGGGTTAAGGCCTGTAGATGTAAACCGACTCTATCATGTAACTTGTATTTTAAATTAGAGGAATAGAGACCGAGGCGGCCACGTTTATGATCCGGCCTCGGGACTCTGTAAACCGGCGGGCGTCAACCTATGTATATAAAGGGACGACCCGGCCGCGGTTTAGGGACAACAGACAAAAACTCAAGAGCCAGGCAAAGCGGATTCGCTCCCTGGTCATCGAAGCCCTAGCAATACCAATCACAACTAGACGTAGGCTTTTACCTTCATCGAAGGGGCCGAACTAGTATAAAGTCCCTTGTGTCCCTTGTTCGGTTTAACCCCTTTAAGCTAACCCGTAGTGATGGCTCCACGACTAAGTCCTTTCACAAGGACATCTGCCGTGACAACCCCACGACAATTGGCGCCCACCGTGGGGCTATCGCATGGTGGTTTTGAGTTCTTGAAGGGCAGCTTTGATGAACTCAAGGGATACGCTGTGGGCCAGATGACGAAGAGTCATCGCGGCAAGCTCTACATCGACGATGCAGGATGGGGTCCCGAGGCCGGTTCAATCGAATACGGGTACCGGGTCCCCTTTGGTGGGATTCACGTCTTCATCGGCAAGATCGGCGAACCGGGCCCTGAGCCGGACACCTGCACCGACATCATCGAGACGGCTCAGCGTGCAAGCCCTTCCCCGGTTCAAGCCGCAACAAGGCATATTTTTGTAGGTGTCGTCCATGGGGCGGAATATGAGGATGGACCGGCATCTGATGGAGAAACCGTTGTCTGCTCTAATGACGAGTCTTCAACCGGAGAGACCGAATCGCTATACCAGTTGCAGGACGGCCTGATTAGTGGAGGTTCCGATGGCAACAGTATTCTAGACCCCCTCGGTCTGCCAAACCGGGTCGCTATCTTCATGGCCGGTACACAACCAGCGCATCACTCATCCACCGCCGCAGCAATGCTTTCCGGTTCAGCAACAACAACGCCAGCAGCCCGAGATCAGCACAATGCAGAGATTGCAAAGGTGAAAGATCAGATAACTCAGGCTAAAGCGGACCTGGCAGCAGAGAACGCTAGGATGGCTACAGAACGGGCCGAGTTGGAAGCTCAGGCCTACCGGCTTAGGTTGGACCAGAATGCCTCATAGGAGGTCATGAGAAGAAGATACCGGTCGCACCTCCCGCCGGGTTATGAGCCAAGAAATCTCTTCAACATGCCAGGAGCCAGAACCAGTAACCAGCCAGTGGTAAACCGGACGGAGGGCCGGGAACAGGAGCGCCGGTCCAGCCGCGCACGATGGACCCGCCTCGTCAGAACAACGTTGTACCGCAGTATGTTTTGACACCCTTGGGGCATTACTCTAACCCGTTAGACGACATTGTGGCCGTCGCTTCACGATTAGCAGCACTCCCAGCTGACGGTGAGTCACCAGTTGCGATCGAGACACGACGGGCTAGAGAGCTCCTTCAAAAAGCTTTGAACTAGCATCAGGCTTATTCGCATAGTCGTGAGAGGATTCATTCCACCCCCCGTCCAAGCCGGAGCTATAGCAGGCACGTTGAGGATGAACCGGCTGTATCAAGCAGTGCACGTCACCGTAACTCGCCGCGAGGGCACAACCCGGTGGGTGGAGGTGCTAATGCGCAGGATGTGGTGGATCATGGTCGTGCACGTCGAGAGGCCGAGTTAGCCACTTTGCATGCCGCTCGTCATCCTACTCCGGTTCGAACTACCGCTTCAGTGGAGCCAAGCATGGTCTTCAGTTCTTTAGGGGTGCCATGTCTTACCCCCGCTTTGCGCAATGTACGACTGCTCAAGGATTTTAAGGGCCCTCGTAAGGTACCCAATTACACCACCGATTTACAACCAGAGTCATGGGATATGAGATGGCAATGGAGATGTTGGATGTGGATGAAGCGGTGTGTGCTAAATACTTCACCATGATGTTGGAGGGGACATCTCGTACTTGGTTAAAGAGCTTACCAGCCAACTCTGTCGGATCATGGGCCGAATTGAAGCACCGGTTTATCCAGAATTTTAAAGATACCTGTAAGCAGCCTATGTCGATTGTGGACCTGGCCGCTTGTGTTCAAGAGGATGGAGAGTCCACAACCCATTGGGTGAAGCGGGTCTTAGCTATTCTGCATTCATCGGATCGCATCAATGCGGATACAACAGTGTTAACATTGGAGGGCAATTGCCGGTTTCTACCGCTAAAATAGAAATTAGGAAGGCTCAAACATCACTGCAATGATATGGCAACGCTTATGGCCGCTCTAGTTAAATATGCCGATTCAGATAATACCAAAGACCCTGACTCAGAGGAGGACAAACCGGAGAAAGGGAAGAAGAACGACAACACCAAGGGATAGCAACATAACCCGGCAGGTCATGGGAACAATGGTAAGCGCAAGGCAGACAATAGTTTGGACTTTGTGGCTAACACCAATGCTCAGGATAACGGTCAACGTCGTAAGGGCAAACAACCCCAGAGGGGTGGAGGTTCAGGCCCCAATCTAGAGCGCCTATTAAATCAACCTTGTCCAAAGCATGGATCGATGGAGAGGCCAGCTTCACATCTTTGGAAGGATTGTTATATCATGCGAGAGTTCAAGAACTCCAATATGTTTCAATATGACAATGGCCCGCCCGGCGGTTCAGGAGGTGGTTTTCATGGGCCGGGTTATGGAGGTGGTAGCTCCGGTTCAGGATTTCAAGGCAATCGAACCAGACATAGCAATCAAGGGAGCCAGGGCAACCAGGGAGTTTATAACCATCAGGGGAATCAGCAGCAGCAGAAGTCGGGTTATCAGAGCAATCCAAAGCAGTTGAATAGTGGGCAGTATCATGTCTTCACCACTAGCTTGTGTAAGCGTGATCAGAAGCTTCACAAGAGGGCCGTGAACTCTGTTGAACCGGCAATGCCTCAGTATTTGCACTGGTCTGAACAACCCATTTTATGGAGTAGAGAGGATCACCCACCCATGGTTGATAATCCGAGTCATCTGGCTTTAGTGGTGGCACCTCAAGTTGGGGGGTATAAGTTCACCAAGGTGCTCATGGATGGGGGAAGCAGTATCAATATTCTCTACTATGACACCTTCCGCCGTATGGGGTTGACAGATAAGAATCTTAAACTGTCGAACACCGTTTTTTCATGGTGTGGTGCCCGGTAAATCTGCATATCCAGTGGGCAAGATACCTTTGGAGATGATCATGATTCAAGGTCAGAAACATTGACTTTTGAGGTGGTGAAAATCAAGAGTCCGTATCACGCCCTGTTTGGGCGACCGGCTTATGCCAAGTTTATGGCGAGGTTGTGTTATGTTTATTTGCAGGTTAATATGCCAGGTCATAAGGGGACCATCACGGTACATGGGAGCAGGAAAATTGCTTTGGAATGTGAGGAAGGTGATGCGGCTTACGCTGAGTCGGTTTGTGCCACGGAAGAGCTGAAGTTTTATAAAGACAAGGTTGATCCGGCGGACATGACTTCCTTGAAAAAGCCAACTACAGAGCATGATCCGACATTGAAGTTTAAATCGGCCACAAACACTAAGATGGTTGATTTTTTCCTGGCGATTCATCCAAGCAGTTCAACATCAGCACTAACTTGGATCCCAAATAGGAAAGCGCGCTCATCAAGTTCATCCATGAGAACCGGGACATCTTTGCATGGAAGCCTTCTGACATGCCAGGTGTACCGAGGGAACTCGCTGAGCACACACTTAATATAGATCCTAAGTTTAAACCGGTCAGACAGTTTCTCCGCCGCTTCAACGAAGAAAGGCGCAAGGCTATCGGTGAAGAGGTAGCTCGGCTGTTGGCTGCAGGGTTTATTGTGGAGGTCTTTCACCCGGAGTGGTTGGCTAATCCGGTGCTGGTTCGTAAGAAAAACGGCACTTGGCGTATGTGTGTGGACTACACAGATTTGAACAAGGCTTGCCCAGCAGATCCCTTTGCCCTCCCTCGTATTGATCAGATTATTGATGCTATGGCGGGTTGTGACCGTTTGTGTTTTCTGGATGCTTATTCTGGTTATCATCAGATCAAAATGGCAGTTAAGGACCAGGAGAAGACAACTTTTATAACCCCCTTTGGAGCCTTCTGCTATGTCTCCATGCCCTTTGGGCTCAAGAGTGCCCAGGCGACTTATCAACGCTGTGTTTAGAATTGTCTTCATAAGCAGATTGGGTGCAATGTTCACACATATGTGGATGATATTGTGGTAAAGTCCAGGAAGGAGGAAACATTGATAGATGACTTAAGAGAAACCTTTGATAACCTCTGGGTTTATAAGATGATGCTTAATCCGGGAAAATGTGTCTTTGGTGTTCCGGCAGGCAAGCTCTTGGGTTTTCTGGTATCTAACAGGGGCATTGAGGCTAATCCGGAGAAGATCACAGCTATCACCTCTTTGGCTAAACTGGCATGTATCAATGATGTTCAGCGTTTGGCAGGCCGGATTGCGGCTTTGAGCCGGTTTATCAGTCGTCTAGGGGAGAAGGCTATCCCGTTATATCAGATGTTAAAGAAAACAGATGACTTTTTCTGGAGCGATGCAGCTGATAAAGCGTTCGAGGATCTGAAGAGGCAGTTAGCTGAACTGCCTGTGCTTGCGGCTCCGATCGATAAAGAGCCTTTACTGCTGTATGTGGCTGCTAATGCCAGGGCTGTTAGGGTGGCTATTGTTGTGGAGCGCAAGGAGGCTGGAAAGGAATATCCGGTTCAACGGCCGGTTTATTATATCAGTGAGGTGCTTATCGAATCAAAGCAGAGATATCCACATTGGCAGAAGCTGGTATATGGGGTGTTTATGGCAAGCCAGAAGCTCAGACATTATTTTCAGGGTCATCCTATCACAGTGGTCATTTCAGCCCCTCTGGGAGATATCATTCAAAATAGAGAAGCAACTGGCCGGATTGCCAAGTGGGCTATCGAGCTTGGACCTCACGGGCTCAAATATACACCTCGCACAGCGATCAAATCCCAAGCACTCGTGGACTTCATCAATGATTGGACAGAGTTGCGCTCACCAGAGGAAAAGCCAGATAACACGTATTGGACTATTCACTTTGATGGGTCCAGGCAATTGGAGGGCTCGGGGGCTGGAGTCATATTAACTTCCCCACGAGGTGACAAGTTTTGTTTTGTTCTTCGCTTAATGTTCCCTTGTACTAACAATGCATCTGAGTATGAGGCCTTACTCCACGGTCTTCGGATGGCTAAGGAGATGAACTTAAGCCGGGTTAAGTGCTTCGGTGACTCGGACCTGGTGGCCCAACAGGTATATGGCACTTGGGATTCTAAGGACCCACTCATGGCTGCATATCGACGAGAGGTGGACATAGTGGCTGGTCATTTCAAGGGTTATCAAGTTGACCATATAGACCAGAGAAAGAATGAAGCGGCGGACGCTTTAAGCCGCCTTGGCTCTCAGCATAAACCGGTCCCACCTAATGTCTTCCTCGACATACTACATAATCCGTCGGTCAAGATACCAACAGAGGAGAAGTTGGCTATTCCTGGCCCGGAGGCCCAATTGGTGGCAACTTTGCATGTTATACCGGATTAGACAGTCCCGTACTTGGTTTACATGAACCGGGGCGAGTTACTAGAGGACGAAACCTTGGCCCGGCAGATAATCCGGCGTTCCAAGTCAATGACCATAATCAATGGGGAATTACATCGTTACAGCGTTACAGGGGCAATTCAACATTGTATATCTCCTCAAGAGGGTTGTGAGATTTTGCGAGAAATCCATGAAGGCGATTGTGGTCACCACGCCGGTTCAAAATCCTTGGTGGCTAAAGCTTTTCGCCACGGTTTCTATTGGTTAACAACTCATGCTGATGCTGATGATTTAGTCAAAAGGTGTGAAGGTTGTCAAAAATTTGCATGCCGCGCTCATGTTCCGGCTCAGGAGTTGAGGATGATTCCAATAACTTGGCCGTTTGCGACTTGGGGGCTTGATATGGTTGGACCCTTTAAGAGATCCAAGGACAAAAGGACCCACCTGTTAGTGGCAGTTGACAAGTTCACCAAGTGGGTGGAAGCAGATCCAGTCAGTAAGTGTGATGCAGCCACGACGGTTCAATTCATCAAAAAGGTGATATTCTGGTTTGGTTTAACACACAGTATTATAACTAACAATGGTACTAATCCGTCAAAGGGTGAGATGGAGGAATTTTGCCAACGTGAGCACATACGGCTTGATGTAGCATCAGTGGCTCACCCCCAATCTAATGGTCAAGCAGAGAGGGCAAATCAAGAAATTTTGAGAGGTATTAAACCCCGGCTTATGGTTCCTTTAAAGTGGACACCAGGTTGTTGGGTGGAGGAGTTACCTTCTGTGTTATGGAGCATCAACACCACACCTAACAGATCTACGGGTTACATGCCTTTCTTCATGGTTTATGGAGCAGAGGCGGTTCTTCCTAGTGACATCCGTCACGACTCGCCCCGTGTGGCGGCTTATGTTGAAGCTGATAATGAGAAAGCACGTCAGGAATCACTGGACCTGTTAGATGAGGAGCGTGATCTCGCAGCAGCACGTTCAGCGATTTATCAACAAGATCTCCGACGTTATCACAGCCGTCGGGTTAAGACCAGAACTTTTCAAGAGGGCGATCTGGTGCTCCGGCTCATCCAGGATCATACTGATTTGCACAAGTTATCCCCACCTTGTGAAGGACCTTTTGTGGTTAGCAAAAATCTGCACAACGGGTCATACTGCCTCATTGATGTTTGAGAGCACAAAGACTCACGTAAACCGGAGGAGGAGACCAAGCGGCCGTGGAATATAGCTCTTCTTCGGCCTTACTATACTTGAGCCACGGGCTCTTCTTATGTACATACTTATGACAATGTATATATTATATAATAAACCGGAGCCTCGAATAAAGCGGGGTCTCTGTTCTTTTTACACCATGTGTGAGCCTACAGGAGCTTCTACTGACAAAGCGGCATTTTATTAACCCGGCCTATATGGCCACACAGATGTAAAGAAAATCACTAGGGGGCTTGGTTGTATCCGAACCATAGCTACACCTCTTGATCGGTTTAAAACCAAAAAGGGATATCACTAGAGGGCTTGGTTGTCTTCACACCATAGCTACACCTCTTGATAGGCTTCAAGCCAAAAGGGAATTATGTGGAACCAAAGAGAGTCTGTTGCATTAAGCATAGCTCAAACATAGGTAACCACTGAGCACAGCTCAAATATTACCTGGGGGCTCCTTGCTTCTCAAAGAACAACGAGGTTGCACCCTTATAATAGGCTATCAGGCCAGGCTTGGAAGCCAGGTGTATTCACCTAAAACCCTGGGTTATCCTGCCTCTTTAAGTAAGCCACTCCATCCAGGTAAACCTGGTATGACCGATCAAACGTTTGACAAGTCAATCCCATGGACCCTAAACTTGTCAAAGTTAAAACGGTGATTGGTTAAAGATTGAGGTCCATCTTAAAAGGCTTTGCAAAATGGTTTAACTCAGCGGCCTGGCAGCCCATGAAAAGCCTCGATTTAGGGCCTGGCAGCCCATGAAAAGCCTTGCATATTTCTTTTGTCTTTGCTGTTTTTTATGATAAGGGATGTATGAATATTTTTTTGATAAACCGGTGTTCATTACAACCTGGCATGACTTTCAACGCTTAGTTGCCACTACATGATCAGTTTTTAAACCGGTAGTGTACTGCTCTGGTCTGGTTTTGACTAGATGTCACCAGCATTATGCGAATAAATCAATGGCTATTCTAGCCCAGTATGGTTCTATATGAACCGACAAGAGGGCAAGGAGTTATCAACGCTCAGGATTGGTGTTTTTCACCTTTACCATACAAGCAGTTGGTCAGCCAAACGAGGTATGTCACAGATATTATTTATTTCATCTGGTTAATACAAATCTTGGTTATTCATCCAAGTTACGTAGGATATATTTTTGGGCATCATGACCCGTCCAGTGGTAAACCACTAGGACACTTTCAAGTTCTTGTATGCAGGAACACAAATCATAATGGACTATGCATAAATAGATCCCAAAAGTGAAACACGTTTTCAAAGTATCAAGCAACCTAAACATGCTCGATGGCATGGCAGATAAAGGCGTTTCTGCTATCCTATTACAAGGCGTTTCAAAACGGCCCAAATTGAATAATTGTTTTCAAGAAGTGGCAGACTGTAGCTGATAAACCGGCCGCCGGTTTAGGATTCTTCATTGGGACGGCTTGACGATTGAGGGTCATCTTGCGCGGTTACATCCTCTTCATCCCTCCCCAGACGCTAGAAATCAACCATCGACCAATCGATTCCGGTTAAAGCTTGAAACACGGCCTCTTCATGGATAAGGATGGAGGGGTCAATGTCAGGAGCGTAAGTATGCTTACGGATTGGAGGCACAAGATCTTCAACATCATGGATCACCGCGGGCTGTCTCTTTCCCTCAGCATCGTAAACCGGTTGGAAATGAGATAAATCTGTGTCCTCCGACAGTTTGCTTGCTATTGGCTGCATCTCCTTTGTCAGCCTTCGCAGATCGTCATTGTTGAAGTCTGAGCCATCTTCTTTCACGCCAGGATACCCTTTGATGATATCTGCCGGTTCAAGATCCGGAATCCATGCCTTGGCCCGGATTAGCGCGGTCAGCGCTCCTGATCTTGCGTCTGATCTCTTCAGTTCATTGATCCGGGCAGGTAGCATGGCCAGCTTCTCAATTGTTTCCTTTATCAACGATGGCGCCGACTTGTTATAGGCGGCAGTGCAAATGGCACGTTGGGATCCAGAAAATAGCTGTTCTATCAGTGTGTAGGCCGCTTTAAGTTTCATTCGCATATCAGAACCCAGATGAGCAATGCGGGTCCCTGTCATGGTTTAGCATCAGTAAACCGGTCGTTGATAAGATCTTATGACTTAGACAAACTGCACAAGGAGGTACTTACCAAACACAGCGGAGGTCATGGCGTTAATTTGCCGCTTCAAGCCGGTCAGTTTGTCAACCACCGGTTTTAGGGCTACTTCTGCAACCTCGGCCTTCTTTGTTAAACCGGCCTTCTCCATTTCCCAGTCTGCACGTTCTTTATCAAAAGCTGCTTTCAGCTTCTCCATAGCTGCTAAGGCGTTGGTCAGCTCTTCTTTGGCTTTGGCAGCCTCTGTTTGCTGAGATTTGACGTTCTCTTGAAGATCAGCGGTTTGGGCATCCCTTTTACTCAGCTCGGCCTACAAAGGCGAAGATATATCAACAATGAGAGGTATATTTTCTAAGTACCAAGCGTATAACAAGTTATGCACTTTGTACTTGGGGGCTAATGCCTATTTTCTCTGTCATCAACATATTTTTCACAAGTCTCAAGTACAATGCAAGCATTATCCTTAACACTTGGGGGCTAATGTACATCTGTTCAAAACTGACGCATTGATTAAAGACCCGGTTTACCTCGCAAGGCTAAACCGGCCCTTGGGGGCTACACCGAGGAAAACTACATGAATACAATGATAAAGTACCGGTTTGTTTCTAAACAATGACTTGACATATGGAGGATCAGCATGCAAGGGTTAAGATATTACAAAGTCTCGGCTTATGATTAGCATCATAAACTAGCCCTTAGGGGCTACTTGAGCTGATGTTTATACTTTGAAATCAATAAAGGAAAGGTGATGAAAATACCTCATAGCGTTCTTTCATCAGGTTCACCAAACCAGCTTCGTAATCACGGTTTGAGTGTAGACGGTTTAAAAAGTCGGAGTGGAGTTCTTCAGCACTAAGATGGGTGTAGCTTGACAAGTTCGTGCTCCATTTGCCTTTTTCCATGGCAGCACGCTCTTCCTTGGCACTATGTTTGGCCAAGATTACAGGATGGCCAGGAGAGCTGTGGCCCATACCGGTAATGATAACATCGCCTTCTTTGTCTCCAGTAGCTTTTTCTGGAGTTGATGGGGTTTCAGTAGCTCTCATCGGACTAGAATGCGTGTCATCAGCTCGATTTGGATCGTCCGGTTCAGCATCAGGCACAGCAATGTCAACTTCTGGTTGTTCATCGAGATTTTGATCTTGAGGGGGTGGCTCATCAAAAGTAGCTTCAGGATTGGGACCCTCCGGTTCCATAGCTTGTTCCGGTTCAACCGTTTGCTCCGGTTCATGAGCCACCTGGTCTTCGGGTGGATTGTTCACCCGAGCCTTTTTGCTGGGTCTAGCTTTGGCTCTAAAAACAGGGAAAGATGCAAAAGTTAAGCATAGTATACAAAGTATGGAAACGTTCAAAGAAGGGGTTTAAGTACTTACCCAGCTACAGTTTTTAGGGGAGGAAGTTGGGTCGCTGTTGACTCGCCAGAAGATGAGGGAGGTGTCACCTGATAATTTGAATCGGATGGATTAAGAGGTTGTCGGAAATAACCTGCCTTGGGATAAGAATTGTCAGGAGGAGGTGAGACCTTAGATCGGCGCTTTCGAACCGGGGTGTTAGGTAAACCGGCCGAAGTGACCTTTTGGCCGCTATGTCGGGTTGTGCGGCGACCCTCGTGCTGCTGCTTCTTCAAAATAAATGTTGGATCCAAGTAAGCAAGAGGATGAGAAAAGCTTACTTTCTGGAATGCTTGACGGATTTTTTGCATTGGCATAGAGTCTAAACCGGATGAAAGGGTAATTACCTCTACATCATCAGCTTGGCTTCCCTCCACGTCCTCCTGATAAGTATCATTGTTAATGAGATGCATGAAAAGGGAGCCAATTGAATCAAGTTCTACCTCAACTTCCGGTTCATCCGTGTCATCATCTAGTTCCATGATGATGCGTTCAGCTGCCTTCCGCTTTGAGGTTCTCTTGACGGCTTTTGTTTTAGGACGGGATGGCTTTGGCGCTTTTTCTTGAGGTTTCTTCTTCCAGAACGGATCATCACCCTGTTTTAAAGAGGAGCAAAGGATATTTAAGCCTCTACAGTACAAGGATATAAAGTGTAAAGCGGAAGATGGTTGTCGGTGTCAAAACCGGCGGATCTCGGGTAGGGGGTCCCGAACTATGTGTCTAAGGCAGATGGTAACAGGAGGCAGGGGACACGATGTTTTACCCAGGTTTGGGCCCTCTTGATGGAGGTAATACCCTACGTCCTGCTTGATTGTTCTTGATAATATGAGTAGTACAAGAGTTGATCTACCATGAGATCAGAGAGGCTAAACCCTAGAAGCTAGCCTATGGTATGATTGTATGTTGGTCCTACGGACTAAACCCTCCAGTTTATATAGACACCGGAGGGGGCTAGGGTTACACAAAGTCGGTTACAAGGAAGGAGATCTACATATCCGTTTTGCCAAGCTTGCCTTCCACGCCAAGGAGAGTCCCATCTGGACACAGGACGAAGTCTTCAATCTTGTATCTTCATAGTCCAACAGTCCGGCCAAAGGATATAATCCAGCTGTCTGGATACCCCCTAATCCAGGACTCCCTCAGTAGCCCCTGAACCAGGCTTCAATGACGATGAGTCTGGCGCGCAGATTGTCTTCGGCATTGCAAGGCAGGTTCCTCCTCCGAATACTTCATAGAATATTTTGAACACGAGGATCGTGTCTGACTCTACAAAACAAGTTCCACATACCACCGTAGAGAGAATAATATTTCCTCAAATCTAATCTGCTGACGTACCCTGTAGCGTGGCATCACACCACAACCAGGTCTTTATTCGAATCGTTTTCATAACCTATCTCAGCGTGTTTCGCGAGGCGGTTTCCTTGGCACGTCTTGTCGAAGCAGAGATCGTGTCCCCTTATTACGGGATTCCCATCAATACGGACGTGGGTAACCCAACTGCGCCATCAATTATGGCGCTTGGGCGATAAGAGAGTTTTACCAGGCTGGTGGGGGCGCATAGTTTTGTCCGCCCTTATAAAGGGATAAGGTTTCACCTTTTTCTACCCATGCCTTCTTCCTCCTTGCTCATCCATTCTCGCGCACTCGAGCTCCAGCGCCCAAGTCCACATCCTTCTCCTCAACTCTCTCCAAACATGTCTGGAGCGGGAGGCAAGTGGATGGTCTCCTCCGTCATGGAGGGACACATAAAAAAACTACGTGGGGCCTGATACTTAGCCGCGGATATCGCGCACCGGCTGCCAGCCGCGGGGCAGATCGTCCCTACCCCGGAACCTTATGAAAGGGTGGTTTTCCTCCCCCACTTCGTCCGCGGACAGGGGTTTCCCCTCCATCCATTCGTCAGCGGCCTTATGTTCTACTATGGGCTGGACTTTCATGATCTGGCCCCGAATTTCATCCTGAACATCTCGGTGTTCATCGTCGTGTGCGAGGCTTTCCTCCGCATCAGGCCCCACTTCGGCCTGTGGCTGAAGACCTTCAGTATCAAGCCGAAGGTAGTAGGCGGCCAACAAGCAGAATGCGGCGGAGCCATGGTGGGCAAAATGCCCAATGTTACATGGCTCGAGGGCTCCTTCGTGGAGAACATAAAGGGGTGGCAATCGGGGTGGTTCTACATCACCGAGCCGCGCGACACCAACTGGGTGGCGGCCCATGAGTTTCGATCCGGAATCCCCACGCGGCTCACTTCCTGGAAGGAGAAGGGCCTGCCTGGGGCTCATCAGTGGAGCTGGACTGACTCCAAAAGTGTATCCGGAACATGATAAGCAAGAAACTTAAGCTTGTCAACATAGTCCAGGTCATGCTCTTCCGCCGGATCCTCCCGTGTCAACAACGGGCTTTCAACTTATGGGAGTTCGACCCGGCCCAGCACCAGACTCTACACAAGTTCTTCGACATGACGCATAAGGACGTCTGGAAGGTGCTGTTTAAGGGCGCCGAGGTCCCCCCTTCTCTTACCGAGGACCGCGGGCTAAGCGCGAAGTGCCCTGCGAATCCGGTAAGTTCTGTACATCTGGTAGGGTATTTATTTCCGATAGCCTAACCATGTGCGGGGTCTGAGCTCCCATGCCTTTGACAAGACTGGGTGGAGACATCGGAGCAGATTAACTGTCCGACCCCTCTGCCCGAAGACCCTGCAGACGCTCTCTTGACGGAGATGCGGGCTCCGGCTCCTTATGAGGTGCTGGAGAAGACCAAGAATAAGGCCACAGGAACCCGAAAGAGTTCTTGGCGCCAGGTGGTATTGGAGTCATTGTCCGATAACACCGGGACGCACTCCTCCCGTGAAAACGAGGAGGAGGAAGATGAAGATTCTTCCCCTTCAGCCGGGGGAGACAAGAAAAGGAAGGCCGCCCCAACCGGGGAGGCCGAAGGGTCCAAGAAGGGAAGGACTCTCCTTCCGGACTGTTCCACCACCGCCGCCGACGGCGAAGACGAGTGGTTACTCAGGGCCAAGCCCCTGGCAAAGTCGTAAGTATTCGGATACCAGAGTAACTCATAGCATACTTTTGTTGCACTGCTTCTCCTAACGTCGAATATGATTATGATTTCCTACCGAGCCCGTATCGACGTATCCTCGTCGGACGGTTCCTTGGACTCGTCAGATATGAATAGTGATACACTTCCAACCGCCTCCTCTCCTTGCCCTACGAACAATGTCGAGGTATTGTCTCAAGGGGCACCGAGCCGGGGGGAGATAGTCCCGGAGGCGCCTCAAGGCGACCTTCCGGACTCCAGGAGCAAAGGGAGCAAGACTCCCAAGGGGTCCGAGTTCGGCCCTCAGCCGAACACCGCACCGGAACCTCCAGTGGTTCCGGACTCCGGCAGGCGGCCCCCTTCCAAGAGGGGCAAGCCACCCGTGGCAGTGACCTCTGTCCATCCAGAGGCACCAGACAACCTACTGGGAGCGCTTTGCGACGCTTCCATCGACGAAGAGCACCGCACTATTATGAGTGCGGCGATCAAGAAGGTTCAGTCCGCCAAGAGCGGACTAACTGAAGCCTGTGCCAGCCTTCTAACAGGCTTTGAGGTAAATATTTAAAATATAGGAAAATATTACCGCATAGACAGTAGCCCCTGATGCTCTGTTTGGTGTTCACGAAGAAAAGCTGAATAGAGGATCAAATAATATCTGCAGGAGTCTAATCTAAGTATGTCTGTATGCGCATGCAGGCTTCGCTGCTGACCTCTACTGCACTGACTGTGGAGGTCACCGCACTGAAGCAGAACCTCGAGTGGTCTGAGAAAGAGCTCGGCCTTGCCAAGAGGCAGCTCGAGGAGAACAAAGGTAAGTAATACCTTGTCTATATATATAGTGCGCTTTCCTCGAACAGCCGCACAAATATATATATATATATATATATATATATATATATATATAAGACATGGTTGCAAAATGATAGGATCATCATGGATGTGCCAGGGGCCACGACCGAAGTGGCGACCCTGAAGAAAGCGCTGTCCGAGGCCGAAAACAAAGCGGCCAAGGAGCGCACCGAGCGGGAGAAACAAGAGGCACGGGTGGGCGAGGTGCAGCAAGAGCTCCAGGCTCTCGTGAAGAAACACGAGACTTTGGAGCTTGACTCGAAGACGCGAGAGTCCGAGCTTGCCGCGGCCCTCGAGAGCACAAAGCATGCCAAGGCTGAAGCACAAAAGGCCCTCTAGGAAATTGAGGCGATGAGGAAGATAGCGGCGGGTAAGGCATTCATTATGCAAAGCAATGATGCGAAAGCAAATTACTTATTACTTACACGAGTCCGGAGCTCTCCAGGAGCATTCGCAGATTTGCTCCGCAGCGTGTCAGATGCCGCAAAGTACTACCAGGCCGAGGAGGGAAGCTCGACAGAGAAGTTGTTCTGGTCTCAGTATACTGGGACCGAACACCCGATGCTTGTGAGCAACCAGCTGAAGCAATTGGTCGAGCTGCACAAGGCGGCCGAACAGGCCATGAGGGGCCTTATAGTCCGGATGTGGCCTGGTGACTCCCTTCCCAATAGCTACTTCGGCCTGGTGAGGCGGCTTGTGGATGCCTGCCCACGGCTGGAAGTCATAAAGCAGTCCGTCTGCATCGAAGGTGCACGCCGGGCTTTTTCCCGTGCGAAGGTGCACTGGGCCAAGATGGACGCCGAGAAGCTGGTAAAGGAGGGGCCGCCGTAGGGCAAGGAGCATCGCCACCCTGAAATGTATTATGAGGGTGTCCTGAAGGGTGCCCGTCTTGTGGCGGACGAGTGTGAGAAGGATGTAATTTTTGAACGAACTTGCTCATGTGATCCTGTATTATGAAAACTTGTACATGCTTGTTTGAATTTAAAATATTACCTTCTGTGCGGCTGTTTATCAAATCTGAGAGATGGCCAGTCGTTGGCTTCTGCCCCCATGCCACGAGTGCTGTGGTGTTCAGGATAAATCTGAGAACTCTTTTTCCCATTGTTGGGTCCTTCGAGGGAGGTGCTCAGCACAACGAACAAGGCAACCGGACTATAATGCTTTATCACTCTCACTTAGCCATAGAAGTCTACAATTTTAAATTTTTGCGAAGCCCCTAGTATTCGGAAGGACGAATTCGGGGTGCTATACACGCCTTAAGCCGGACAAAGCCGACTCCTCGCTCTAAGCAACATAAGTCTTTAGGGACTCGAGACCTCTCGAACAGCGACCAGCTCTCGCCTTATCATGACAGTCAGTTTTAGCTTTCTCTACTGAGGTGCTTGCCTAGATGAACCGGGGCACAATCGTAGTAGTTCTCCCAGTGCTACCTTAGCCGATATAGCGGAATGTAAGGTACCAAAACATGGGAGCCGGGCAAACCCAACTATTGACCCAAGACATGATTCGGAGCTGATGCATATAATGCTATAAGTTCGGGGTGCCGCACTGTCGAAAGTGTTCGGACTTCTCACGCCGTATTATGGGGTATGCTTAAGCCCCTGGCATATTGGCCGTACCAGAGTGTACGGGTGCTGAATGTCATGAATGAACATATATATAAAAAAGAATAGAGAATGAGGTAATAGTCTAGTGCTATGCATTGTTTATTCAAAATGGTGCGTCGAAGCAGAATGATACAAGTAGTGCGATAAGCAAAAAGTAGGACTATTTGACATGTCCCCTCCAAGGGCAAGTTGAGGAATGGTATTTAAAGAAGGTATTTTACTCGTTATCAGAGACCACCTGGGAGTTCCATGGTGCGACGTAGCTTTCTGCCTCCTTGGTTGTTGCATTGTGTGTCCGGCAATCGTGCTGCCGGACGGGGTTTCCAGAGTGTAAAGTCCTGAAGAGAGAAAAAATAACAAAGCGGGAAGCCCCTAGTGCGGTTGAGCCGCGTCTTGGGGCGTGCCGTAGTCGTGCCCCCTCCCCACCTATGCCCATGGTATTTTCAATGCGTAATTATGTACGCGTGGCACGGATTTCGCCGTTTGGCTGGGACTGGGGTGGGGGCAGCATTGCTATGCGAGATCGGAATGTGCCAGACGGTCTTGTTGCCGATTACTCCGGGTGCGCTTGACGGTGTCCGGGTGTTTAATCGCTGAACAGGTGGATTGCCTGAAGAGGCTGCTTTGTGCTTCTCCTGTGAGGGCCGCAGTGTGCTCCTTCGTGCGGAGAGAGCGCTCTGTGTTTCCATTGACTGTGATGACCCCCCGAGGTCTTGGCATCTTGAGCTTGAGGTATGCATAATGCAGTACCGCATTGAATCTCGCAAATGCAGTTCGCCCGAGCAGTGCGTGATAGCCACTGCGGAACGGGACTATATCGAAGATTAACTCCTCGCTTCGGAAGTTATCCGGGGATCCGAAGACCACTTCCAGTGTGACTGAGCCTGTGCAATGGGCCTCTACACCTGGTATGACGCCTTTGAAGGTTGTTTTTGTGGGTTTGATCCTTAAGGGGTCTATACCCATTTTGCGCACTATGTCCTGATAAAGCAGGTTCAAGCTGCTGCCGCCGTCCATAAGGACTCGAGTGAGGTGAAATCCGTCGATGATTGGGTCTAGGACCAATGCGGCGAATCCGCCATGATGGATACTAGTGGGATGGTCCCTGCGATCGAAGGTGATCGGCCAGGAGGACCATGGGTTGAACTTTGGGGCGACTGGCTCCAACGCATAAACGTCCCTTAACGCACGCTTCCGCTCCCTCTTGGGGATGTGGGTTGCGTATATCATGTTCACCGTCCACACTTGTGGGGGGAAACTCTTCTGTCCTCCGGTGTTCGGCGGCCGGGGCTCCTCCTTGTCATCGCTATGTAACCCCTTATCTTTGTTTTCAGCATTTAACTTGCCGGCCTGCTTGAACACCCAACATTCACTGTTGGTGTGGTTGGCTGGCTTGTCGGGGGTGCCGTGTATTTGACACGAGCGATCGAGTATACGGTCCAAACTGGACGGGCCCGGAGTGCTTCTTTTGAATGGCTTTTTCTGCTGACCGGGTTTAGAGCCTCTAAATCCGGCATTGACTGTCGTATCCTCGGTATTGTCATTGTTGATGCGGCGCTTGTGTTTGTTGCGACGTGACCTGCCATTGCTATCCTTGGTATCTGAAGTACCATGGTTCTTTGATATGTTATTGCTTCGAGCCAGCCAGCTGTCCTCTCCCACGCAAAAGCGGGTCATGAGTGTCGTGAGGGCTGCCATAGATTTCGGCTTTTCCTGGCCAAGGTGCCGGGCGAGCCACTCGTCGCAGATGTTGTGCTTAAAAGCTGCTAGGGCCTCTGCATCCGGACAGTCGACGTTTTGATTTTTCTTTGTTAGGAACCGTGTCCAGAATTGCCTGGCCGATTCCTCTGGCTGCTGAATTATGTGGCTCAAGTTATCGGCATCTGGTGGTCACACATAAGTGCCTTGGAAGTTGTCAAGGAATGCGGCTTCCAGATCTTCCCAACAGCCAATGGATTCTGCTGGCAGGCTGTTGAGCCAATGCCGAGCTGGTCCTTTGAGTTTGAGTGGGAGGTATTTGATGGCATGTAGATCGTCACCGCGGGCTATGTGGATGTGCAGGAGGAAGTCCTCGATCCATACCGCAGGATCTGTTGTGTCGTTGTATGATTCGATATTTACGGGTTTGAAACCCTCTGGGATTTGGTGATCCATTAATTTGTCTGTGAAGCATAGGGGGTGCGCGACGCCTCTGTACTGGGCTATATTGTGACGCAGCTCAAATGAGTCTTGTCCGCTATGTTCGGCCCGGCCGGATTTACTTTTACTGTATCCGGCGTGACGGTTATCGTCTCGCATAGTGGCGCGCCCTCGTGATCCGTAGATCAATCTTGCATGTTTTGCTTTGTCCTCCAATACGTCTCGCAGGTCTAGCGCGTTTCCCCGTGCCGTGACATTTTTATTTGAGTGGCGTCGGGGTGCGGGCTGAGCTTTTGGCTGAAACGCCTCTCTGTTGCGGCCACGAGGTGGCCGATTAGCCGCGTCATATGCTGGAGATGTAGGTTTTAATGCTTCATCCTCTAGCCAGGGTAGCAACCTGCGCTTTGGGTAACTCTTGGAGGGGCGTCCGAGTTCATATTCCTCGGCCGCAAGGACTTCTGTCCATCTGTTAGCTAGCAAATCTTGATCAGCTTGAAGCTGCTGTTGCTTTTTCTTAAGGCTATTTGCCGTGGCTATAAGCCGGCGCTTGAAGCGCTCTTGCTCGATGGGATCCTCAGGCACGACAAATTCGTCATCGTCGAGGCTTGCCTCGTCTTCGGAGGGAGGCATGTAATTATCATCCTCCGCCTCTCCATCTGCCGCTCTCTCAGGTGGGCTGGCTTCTCCAACCTCCTGCTCTAAATCTTGCTGGAGGGGATTGTCGTCATCTTCGGCACTGTCTCGAGTGCTATTATCTCCTGTGCCGGTATCACCGCTTTTCCCTTTGCGAGACTTAGATCGGCGCCGCTGACGTCGGCGCTTGGGTTGCTTCTTGGAGGGGTCATCCTCCGCTGTCCCGTCGCCATTGCCTTCTTTGGGTGTGTCCACCATATATATATCATATGATGAGGTGGCTGTCTAGTGCCCTGTGGGCGGTGGTTCTTATTTGTCTCCTTCATCATTGTCGATACCGTCGATGTCTTTGGAGTCGAAGTCAAGCATGTCGGTCAAATTGTCGACAGTGGCTACTAAGTGGGTGGTGGGTGGGCGGCGAATTTCTTCGTCATCCGCATCCCAATCCTGCCGGACATAGTTCGACCAGGACTCTCCTGACAAGGAGAGAGACCTTAATGAGTTCAGTATGTCGCCAAAGGGCGAGTGCTGAAAGATATCCGCGGAGGTGAACTCCATGATCGGCGCCCAGTTGGATTCGATAGGCACGGGCGCAGGCGGTGCGGAGTCCGTGGCCGGGGAAGAATCCGGCAGTTCGGCGTCACGGCTCCCGTGAAGGGTAAGGTCGATAGTCGGCTCGATCACCGCTGAGCATGCGGCCTCCGCGGCGGGGTCTATCCACCCGTCCATGGATGGCGCAATTGGCTCCGAATTGAGGGTCGGAGCGGTTGCCGGCGCGATCTCCTGAACAGTGTCCGATGGTAGAGCTAAGTCATGCTCATCGTGACCGTGTGGCGCACTCGGCAGGGGCTCGAATCCGTCGAAGATCAAGTCTCCGCGGATATCGGCCGTGTATTTTAAGCTTCCAAACCTGACCTGGTGGCCAGGGGCGTAACTCTCGATCTGCTCCAGATGGCCAAGCGAGTTGGCCCGCAGTGCGAAGCCACCGAATACAAAGATCTGTCCGGGGAGAAAAGTCTTACCCTGGACTGCATCGCTATCGATGATCGAAGGAGCCATCAAGCCTAACTATGACGGCACAGAGGAACTCTCAATGAAAGCACCAATGTCGGTGTCAAAACCGGCGGATCTCGGGTAGGGGGTCCCGAACTGTGCATCTAAGGCGGATGGTAACAGGAGGCAGGGGACACGATGTTTTACCCAGGTTCGGGCCCTCTTGATGGAGGTAATACCCTATGTCCTACTTGATTGTTCTTGATAATATGAGTAGTACAAGAGTTGATCTACCACGAGATCAGAGAGGCTAAACCCTAGAAGCTAGCCTATGGTATGATTGTATGTTGGTCCTACGGACTAAACCCTCCGGTTTATATAGACACCGGAGGGGGCTAGGGTTACATAGAGTCGGTTACAAGGAAGGAGATCTACATATCTGTATTGCCAAGCTTGCCTTCCACGCCAAGGAGAGTCCCATCCGGACACGGGACAAAGTCTTCAATCTTGTATCTTCATAGTCCAACAGTCCGGCCAAAGGATATAATCCGGCTGTCCGGATAACCCCTAATCTAGGACTCCCTCAATGGTACTTACAGCCGGCGGTTTGTTTTTAGTATAGAAGGGGTTTAATCCGGTTTGGCGACAGACCGCCTCCAATTCATTCAAAATCTTCTTGACACCCTCAGTGACTTCTTCATTGGTTAACTAAATATTGATGTGACGTTGGGGGTCTTCTACTTCACCAGTGTACTCACACATTAAACCGGAGCGGCGACTTAATGGTAAGATGCTCCAGGATATCCAGCAATGCACAAAGTCAATGCCTGATAAACCATTGGCCATAAAGGATCGAAGCTTGGTGAGTTGAGGGGCATATGAGGCCCGTTCCGTAGCACTTAGACGTTGCGACAGTGGATGAGTGTTGGAAAGCCGGTGGGCACGATAACCCGACAGAGGGTTCTCGTCTTCAGGGGAAGTGTCTTTACAGTAGGACCAAGTTTGGTTCCACTCTTTGGGGTGACTGTGCAGCTTGGCATGAGGAAATTTAACCTCTTTTCTTTTTTGAATAGAGATGCCACCAAGTTCAGTGTTGGGTCCGTCTACAAATTCAGTGCGCCGATTTAGATGGAAAAAATCCCAGAACAGCTCAGCAGTTGGTTCTTCTTGTAAGTACACTTCACAGAAGACTTGGAAATTGCATATATTGGATACTGAGTTAGGTCCAATATCTTGAGGGTGGAGCTGGAAACTGGCAAGCACATCCCATAAAAACTTTGACTCGGGCGGTTTGAAACCACGGCCTATGTGATCAACAAATACCACTACCTCACCCTGCTTAGGGGTAGGAGGATTCTCCGGTCCAGGAACTCGCCACCGGATCTAATTCTTTTTTGGTAAGGTACCAATTTTGACCATTCCGTTAAGCTGCTCCTCGGTAACCCGGGAAGGAGCCCAGTTACAGGCGTAAAACTGTTTGGCCATTATAACTGAAAAGCTAAAAAGAAATACCAGTTTAAAATTCATTCATGGTGGTGCATAAGGTGACAGGGAATAAAGATATACTAGTATGTAAAATTTCGTAAACCGGAGACTGATACAATAAGGAATGACAAGGTAACATCGGAACAAAGGTATATGCATACTGTTAAACCGGAGTTTGACAACGGAGATAAAGAGCTTGGCAGTTCACAGGGGACTAATGGTATGTGATAGATTGCTTTCTACAAAAGTAAACCGCCTATGGGATAAGTATGATACAGATCTAAGGTAAGAATGACTAAGTAAGGTAAAACAGGTTCCACAAGGGGACATGGAAATTTTGGATCTACCGAAGGATAGGAAAGCAAAAATATTTTGACCTAAAAGGGTTGGTCCCGAAGCAGTTCGTAAAGGTTCAGATTAGTTTTTATGCGCACAAGGGTTTGTTGTGGTAGCGGAAGATAAACCATTACGCGGAAGATATCAAGCTTGAGGTTTTTTATCCATAGAATAAGGAGGAACAGGGAAGAGCAGCACCGAAGCCCTTATGAACTTCGATGAACTGCGAAGAACAAGGAAACCCTAGACAGATCTACAAAGGGGAAAGGGAAAGGACTTACAACGACTGTTGAGGCAACGGAGGCACGCCGCAGCTCTCTGGTGCAACCAGGTTGATGCAGCGGCCAATGGAGAGGCGAAGGCGAAGCTCGGCGACGGCGGTGGCGCTCGGGTGCAGAGACGTCGCAAGGAGGAAGAAGAAGCGAAGGAGGCGAAGGGGGGAAAGAGAACGGCCCTTGGGCCTATTTATAAGGTGAACCAATAAGCGACAAGTGCGTAAATCGAGGAGCTTAAAATGGATAGTTAATAAGGATGTCACCTTGAGGGTTGGATATTCATTAATGAAGGGTATCTTCGGCTTCAACGGATAGATGATGTCATGACGGTTTACTACGGATCTAAATGATGACATCACGGCGGTTTACCAGATTCATGCGAAGGTGCCAGGGCAAGAATTTTTCTAAGTATTGAAGATTGACATGAACAAGTTCAAATCAATCTGGGGCCTAATGTTGGGGATATGATTACTGGAGGTAAACCGGCTAGGAGTGGCCGGGTTAGCTCCATGAAGATAGAAGCCCATGAAGACGTAAGGATGGTGGCGCTTTACGAAGGCCCAAGGCCCAAAGGCAGGTTAAGGCCTGTAGATGTAAACTGACTCTGTCATGTAACTTGTATTGTAAGTTAGAGGAATAGAGACCGAGCCGAACACGTTTATGATCCGGCCTTGGGATTCTGTAAACCAGCGGGCGTCAACCTATGTATATAAAGGGACGACCCGGCCGCGGTTTAGGGACAACAGACAACAACTCGAGAGCCAGGCAAAGCGGATTCGCTCCCCGGTCATCGAAACCCTAGCAATACCAATCACAACTAGATGTAGGCTTTTACCTTCATCGAAGGGGCCGAACTAGTATAAAGTCCCTTGTGTCCCTTGTTCGGTTTAACCCCTTTAAGCTAACCCGCAGCGATGGCTCCACGACTAAGTCCTTTCATAAGGACATCTGCCGTGACAACCCCACGACAAGTTGGATAATTTTTTCTCTAGTGCTTCGCTTATATCTTTTAGAGCACATCGGTGGTTCTATTTTATAGAAATAATTGATCTCCCATGCTTCACTTATATCATTTTGAGAGTCCTTAGAATAGCATGGTAATTCACTTTGGTTATAAATTTTAAATGCTAATAGAAGTTGGATGCTTGATAGATCGTTTTGAGATATAAAGGTGGTAATATTAGAAGTGTGCTAGTTGAGTAATTGTGAAATTGATGAATACTTGTGTTGAAGTTGGCAAGTCCCGTAGCATGCACGTATGGTGAATGTTATGTGACAAATTTGAAGCATGGGGTGTTATTTGATTGCTTTCCTTATGAGTGGCAGTCGGGGACGAGCGATGGTCTTTTCCTAGCAATCTATCCCCCTAGGAGCATGCGTGTAGTGCTTGGTTTTGATGACTTGTAGATTTTTGCAATAAGTATGTGAGTTCTTTATGACTAATGTTGAGTCCATGGATTATACGCACTCTCACCCTTCCACCATTGGTAGCCTCTTTGATACCGTGCATTGCCCTTTCTCACCTTGAGAGTTGGTGCAAACTTCGCCGGTGCATACAAACCCCGTGATATGATACACTCTATCACACATAAGCCTCCTTATATCTTCCTAAAAACAGCCACCATACCTACCTATTATGGCATTTCCATAGCCATTCCGAGATATATTGCCATGCAACTTTCCACCGTTCCATTTATTATGACACGCATCATCATTGTCATATTGCTTTGCATGATCATGTAGTTGACATCGTATTTGTGGCAAAGCCACCGTTCATAATTTTTTCATACATGTCACTCTTGATTCATCGCAATCCCGGTACACCGCGGAGGCATTCACATAGAGTCATATTTTGTTCTAAGTATCGAGTTGTAATTCTTGAGTTGTAAGAAAATAAAAGTGTGATGATCATCATTAGAGCATTGTCCCATGTGTGGAAAGGATGATGGAGACTATGATTCCCTCACAAGTCGGGATGAGACTCTGTAAAAGAGAGAAGGGACATTGTTACTATCCTTTTTCCACACTTGTGCTTCAAAGTAGCACCATGATCTTCATGATAGAGAGTCTCTTATTTTGTCACTTTCAGATACTAGTGGGAATTTTTCATTATAGAACTTGGCTTGTATATTCCAATGATGGGCTTCCTCAAATGCCCTAGGTCTTCGTGAGCAAGCGAGTTGGATTCACACCCACTTAGTTTCTTTGATGAGCTTTCATATATTTATAGCTCTAGTGCATCTGTTGCATGACAATCCCTACTCCTTGCATTGACATCAATCCGTGGGCATCTCCATAGCCCATTGATTATCCGCGTCAATGTGAGACTTTCTCCCCTTTTGTCTTCACACACAACCTCAATCATCATATTCTATTCCACCCATAGTGCTATGTCCATGGCTCGCGCTCATATATTGCGTAAAAGTTGAAAGAGTTTGAAAAGGCTAAGTATGAAACAGTTGCTTGGCTTGTCATCGGGGTTGTGCATGATGAGAGCATTTTGTGTGACGAAAATGATGCATGGCCAAACTATATGACTTTGCAGGGATAAGTTTTCTTTGGCTATGGTATTTTGATAAGACATAATTGCTTGATTAGCATACTTGGAGTATTACTATTTTTATGTCAACAATAAACTTTTATCTTGAATCTTTTGGATCTGAACATTCATGCCACAATAGAGAAAAATACATTGAAGAATATTTTAGAAAGCATTCCACATCAAAAATTATGTTTTTATCATTTACCTACTCGAGGACGAGCATGAATTAAGCTTGGGGATGCTGATACGTCTCCAACGTATCTATAATTCTTGATTGTTCCATGCTATTATATTATCTGTTTTGGATGTTAATGGGCTTTATTTTGCACTTTTATATTATTTTTGGGACTAACCTATTAACCGGAGGCCCAGCCCAAATTGCTGTTTTTTTGCCTATTTCAGTGTTTCGTAGAAAAAGAATATCAAACGGAGTCCAAACGGAATGAAACCTTCGGGAACATGATTTTTGGAACAAATGTGATCCAAAGGACTAGGAGTGGACATCAAGCAATCAATGAGGCGGCCACGAGGTAGGGGGCGCGCCCTCCCCCTCGTGGGCCCCTCGTAGCTCCACCGACCTACTTCTTCCTCCTATATATGTTCACATGCCCCGCAAACATCTAGGAGCACCACGAAACCCTATTTCCACCGCCGCAACCTTCTGTACCCAAGAGATCCCATCTTGGGGCCTTTTCCGGAGCTCCGCCGGAGGGTGCATTGATCACGAAGGGCCTCTACATCAACTCCATGGTCCCTCCGATGATGTGTGAGTAGTTTACTGCAGACCTTCGGGTCCATAGCTAGTAGCTACATGGCTTCTTCTCTCTCTTTGGATCTCAATACAAAGTTCTCCTCGATTCTCTTGGAGATCTATTCGATGTAATCTTCTTTTGCGGTGTGTTTGTCGAGATCCGATGAATTGTGGGTTTATGATCAAGTTTATCTATGAACAATATTTGAATCTTCTCTAAATTCTTTTATGTATGATTGGTTATATTTGCAAGTCTCTTCAAATTATCATTTTGGTTTGGCCTACTAGATTGATCTTTCTTGCAATGAGAGAAGTGGTTAGCTTTGGGTTCAATCTTGCGGTGCTCGATCCCAGTGATAGAAAGGGAAATGACACGTATTGTATTGTTGCCATCGAGGATAAAAATATGGGGTTTACATCATATTGCATGAGTTTATCCCTCTACATCATGTCATCTTGCTTAAGGCATTACTCTGTTCTTATGAATTAATAGTCTAGATGCATGCTGGATAGCGGTCGATGTGGGGAGTAATAGTAGTAGATGCAGGCATGGGTCGGTCTACTTGTCACGGACGTGATGCCTATATACATGATCATGCCTAGATATTCTCATAATTATTTGCTTTTCTATCAATTGTTCGACTGTAATTTGTTCACCCACCGTAATACTTATGCTATCTTGAGAGAAGCCACAAGTGAAACCTATGGCCCCCGGTCTATTTTCCATGATACAAGTTTCCAACCTATTTTATTTTGCAATCTTTACTTTCAATCTATATCATAAAAATACCAAAACTACTTATCTTATTATTATCATCTCTATCAGATCTCATTCTTGCAAGTGGTCGTGAAGGGATTGACAACCCCTTTATCGCGTTGGTTGCAAGGTTCTTATTTGTTTGCGTAGGTACGAGGTGACTCACGCGTGGTCTCCTACTGGATTGATACCTTGGTTCTCAAAAACTGAGGGAAATACTTACGCTGCTTTACTGCACCACCCTTTCCTCTTCAAGGGAAAACCAATGCAGTGCTCAAGAGGTAGCAATTACCTCAACGGGGATATGCACATCCTCAACAATAAGAATATCATATTTCTTCTTGAAAGTAGGAAGAGGAAATTCAAAACCTCCAATAGTAATCGTTGAAGTTTTTCCAATAGAATTAATACTGTGGACTTGACGTTGTTTCCTCAAAAGTGTACCATATGCTCATTACCATTAACATGAAAAGTGACATTGCCTTTGTTCCAATCAATAATAGCCCCTGCGGTATTCAAAAAGGCTCTACCAAGAATAATTGACATATTATCGTCCTCGGGAATATCAAGAATAACAAAGTCCGTTAAAATAGTAACGTTTGCAACCACAACAGGCACATCCTCAAAAATACCGACAAGTATAGCAGTTGATTTATCAGCCATTTGCAAAGATATTTCGGTAGGTGTCAACTTATTCAAATCAAGTCTACGATATAAAGAGAGATGCATAACACTAACATCGGCTCCAAGATCACATAAAGCAGTTTTAACATAGTTTCTTTTAATGGAGTATGGTATAGTTGGTACTCCTAGATCTCCTAGTTTCTTTGGTATTCCACCCTTAAAAGTATAATTAGAAAGCAGGGTGGAAATTTTAGCTTCCGATATCTTTCTTTTATTTGTGACAATATCTTTCATATACTTAGCATAAGGATTCATTCTAAGCATATCAGTCAAACACATACACAAAAAGATAGGTCTAATCATTTCAGCAAAGTGCTCAAAATCCTCATCATCCTTTTTCTTGGATGGTTTAGGAGGAAAAGGCATGGGTTTCTGAACCCATGGTTCTCTTTCTTTACCATGCTTCCTAGCAACAAAGTCTCTCTTATCATAATGTTGATTCTTTGATTGTGGGTTATCAAGATCAACATCGGGTTCAATCTCTACACCATTGTTATTGCTAGGTTGAGCATCTATACGAACATCATCATTAACATTATCACTAGGTTCATGTTCATTACCAGGTTGTGTTTCAACATCAGAAATAGAAATATCATTGGGATTCTCAGGTGTGTCAACAACAGGTTCACTAGGAGCATGCAAAGTCCTATCATTTTTCTTTTTCTTCCTTTTAGAAGGACTAGGTGCATCAACATTAGTTCTCTGAGAATCTTGCTCAATTCTCTTAGGGCGGCCCTTAGGATACAAAGGTTCCTGAGTCATTTTACCCCCTCTAGTCACAACTCTAACAACATTGTCATTTTTCTTTTTATCTAATTCATTGAGTAAATCATTCTGAGCTTTAAGTACTTGTTCTACTTGAGTGGTAACCATAGAAGCATGTTTACTAATAAGTGTAAGTTCACCTTTAACTCTAGACATAGAATCACACAAGTGTTCAATCATATAAGCATTATGTTTCAATTGTCTACCAACATAAGCATTGAAGTTTTCTTGTTTAACAATAAAATTATCAAACTCATCCAAGCATTGGCTAGCAGACTTATAACGAGGAATATCACCTTCATCAAAATCTATAAAGAGAATTTACCTTTACTACCCGTGTCAGGTTATCAAGACCATGTATCTCTTCAATAGGTGGTAAATTCTTAACATCTTCAGCTTTAATACATTTTTCTTTCATAGATTTCTTTGCCTCTTGCATATCTTCAGGACTGGGAAATAGAATACCCCTTTTCTTCGAAGTTGGCTTAGGAGTTGGTTCAGGAAGTGTCCAATCATTTTCATTACTCAACATGTTATTCAATAGCAATTCAGCTTGCTCAACAGTTCTTTCCCTGAAAACACAACCAGCATAACTATCCAGGTGGTCTCTGGAAGCATCGGTTAGTCCATTATAAAAGATATCAATTATTTTATTTTTCTTGAGAGGATGATCAAGCAAAGCATTAAGTAACCGGAGAAGCCTCCCCCAAGCTTGTGGGAGACTCTCTTCTTCAATTTGCACAAAATTATATATTTCCCTTAAGGCAGCTTGTTTCTTATGAGCAGGGAAATATTTAGCAGAGAAGTAATAAATCATATCCCGGGGACTACGCACACAACCAGGATCAAGAGAATTAAACCATATTTTAGCATCACCATTTAATGAGAACGGAAATAACTTAAGGATAAAGTAATAGCGAGTTTTCTCATCATTGGTGAACTGGGTGGCTATATCATTTAATGTAGTAAAATGTGCCACAACATTTTCAGATTCATAGCCATAAAAAGGATCAGACTCAACCAAAGTAATTAACTCAGGATCGACAGAGAAATCATAATCCTTATCGGAAATACAGATAGGTGAAGTAGCAAAAGCAGGGTCATATTTCATTCTAGCATTCAAGGATTTTTCTTTTAGCTTAGCTAACAGTTTCTTAAGATCATATCTATCATTGCAAGCTAAAAAGTCTCTAGAAATTTCTTCATCCATAACATAACCCTCAGGCACAACAGGCAATTCATATCTAGGGGGAGAATCTTCATCATCACTTTCATCAATATTATCAGTTTCAATAATTTCATTCTCTCTAACCCTAGCAAGTTGTTCATCAAGAAATTCACCTAGTGGCACAGTATTATCAAGCATAGAAGTAGTCTCATTATAAGCATCATGCAAAGCAGAAGTGGCATCATCGATAACATGCCACATATCAGAATGAATAGCAGGAGTAGGTGTCATAAGTTTACTCGTAATAGAAGGTGAATCAAGTGCAGAGCTAGATGGCAGTTCCTTACCTCCCCTCATAGTTGAGGGATAAATCTTGGTTCTTTCCTCTTTCAAGTTCTTCATAGTGATCAATAGATATCAATCCCTAGTGACTCAAAGAATAGAGCTATGCTCCCCGGCAACAGCGCTAGAAAATAGTCTTGATAACCCACAAGTATAGGGTATCGCAATAGTTTTCGAGGGTAGAGTATTCAACCCAAATTTATTGATTCGACACAAGGGGAGCCAAAGAATATTGTCAAGTATTAATAGTTGAGTTGTCAATTCAACCGCACCTGAAAGACTTAATATCTACAGCAAAGTATTTAGTAGAAATGTAATATGGAAGTAACGGTAACGGTGGAAAAGTAACAATATTGGTTTTGTAGTGATTGTAATAGTGGCAACTGTAAAGTAACTAAGCAGAGATCAATATGTGAAAAGCTCGTAGGCTATGGATCAGTGATGGATAATTATATTGGATGCGATTCCTCATGCAACAGTTATAACATAGGGTGACACAGAACTAGCTCCAGTTCATCAATGTAATGTAGGCATGTATTCCGAATATAGTCATACGTGCTTATGGAAAAGAACTTGCATGACATCTTTTGTCCTACCCTCCCGTGGCAGCGGGGTCCTATTGGAAACTAAGGGATATTAAGGCCTCCTTTTAATAGAGTACCGGACCAAAGCATTAACACTTAGTGAATACATGAACTCCTCAAACTACGGTCATCATCGGGAGTGGTCCCGATTATTGTCACTTCGGGGTTACCGGATCATAACACATAGTAGGTGACTATTGACTTGCAAGATAGGATCAAGAACTCACATATATTCATGAAAACATAATAGGTTCAGATCTGAAATAATGGCACTCGGGCCCTAGTGACAAGCATTAAGCATAGCAAAGTCATAGCAACATCAATCTCAGAACATAATGGATACTAGGGATCAAACCCTAACAAAACTAACTCGATTACATGATAAATCTCATCCAACCCATCACCGTCCAGCAAGCCTACGATGGAATTACTCACGCATGACGGTGAGCATCATGAAATTGGTGATGGAGGAAGGTTGATGATGACGATGGCAACGGATTCCCCTCTCCGGAGCCCCGAACGGACTCCAAACCAGCCCTCCCGAGAGAGATTAGGGCTTGGCGGTGGCTCCGTATCGTAAAACGCGATGAATCCTTCTCTCTGATTTTTTTTCTCCCCGAACATGAATATATAGAGTCGGAGTTGAGGTCGGTGGAGCCTTAGGGGGCCCAAGAGATAGGGGAGCGCGCCCAGGGGGTGGGCGCGCCCCACCCTCGCGGATAGGTTGTGGGCCCCCTAACATTGATTCTTTCGCCAGTATTTTTTATATATTCCAAAAATATTCTCCGTTAAGTTTCAGGTCATTCCGAGAAATTTTGCTTCTGCACAAAAATAACACCATGGCAATTCTGCTGAAAACAACGTTAGTCCGGGTTAGTTGCATTCTAATCATGCAAGTTAGAGTCCAAAACAAGGTCAAAAGTGTTTGCAAAAGTAGATACGATGGAGACATATCAGTTGCAAGGTTCTTGATTGTTTGTGCATGTACTAGGTGACTTGTGTGTTGTCTCCTACTGGATTGATACCTTGGTTCTCAAAAACTGAGGGAAATACTTACGCTACTTTGCTGCATCACCCTTTCCTCTTCAAGGGAAAACCAACGCATGCTCAAGAGGTAGCATGCGTTCCCCAACACTGAGAGGCGGTGAAGGAGACCTCCGCGGGCCCCACAACCCACCAGGGCACGCCCTTGTGTCTTGTGGTCCCCATGGGACTCCTCCTATGTGCTTTCTCGGCCCCCAAGGTGTCTTCTGGTCCAAAAAAATTCTCCAAAAAGTTTCACTGCGTTTGGACTCCTTTTGGTACTTATTTTCTACGAAGTAAAAAACAAGCAAAAAAGAACAACTAGCACTAGGCACTGTGTCAATAGGTTAGTCCAAAAAATGATATAAAGTTGCTATAAAATGATTGTAGAACATCCAAGAATGATAATATAACATCATGGAACAAGCAAAAATTATAGATACGTTGGAGACGTATCAGCATCCCCAAGCTTAATTCCTACTCGTCCTCGAGTAGGTAAATTATAAAAACAAAATTTTTGATGTGGAATGTTGCCTAACATGTTCATCACATATTATTTTCTTTTGTAGCATGGACATTTGGACTTTTATATGGTTCAAAGCAATAGTCTATATTTGTCATGATAACTTCATACTCAAGCATATCAACAAGCAACCATGTCTTTTAAAATATCAACACTAAAGAAAGTTATCCCTAGCCCATCATGAACAATCATTGATTCATTCATGAAACATACTCGAATATTAGCTACATCCAATGCTCAAGTACGATCATAGTCCTCCCTAGTTGGTGATTTATAAGAGAAGATGGAGACTCAAATAAAAATAAAAATTGCATAAAGTAAATAGATAGGCCCTTCGCAGAGGGGAGTAGGTATTTGTAGAGGTGCCAGAGCTCGAAGCTTAAATTGAGAGATAAAATATTTTGAGAGGCATGCTTTTCTCGTCAACTAAAATGACAAAGTAATTCCCAACACTTTCCATGCTAGATATATCATAGGCAGTTCCCAAACATAAAATAAAGTTTATTCCTTTTTCCCACATACCTTCACACTCCATGACTAGCCGTATCCACGGGTGTCGTCCATACCAACACTTTCCAAATAATTTATTATTTGACAACATAAAGTAAATTTCTTTTCCATTTTGGGACTGGGCATCCCTATTACCGCCATACTCTTGTGCAATGACAAGTGAATAAACACTCATCTTGAGAATAACACACCTAACATGGAAAATATTGGCCACCCCCTGCCGCTTCATGAGCGGTATGGGCACACAAAAAGAAAATTCATTTTGAAAATTAGAGCTGGCACATACAAATTTGCTTAGAACGGCACATAAATACCACATATAGGTAGGTATGGTGGACTCATATGACAAAACTGGGTTTAAGGATTTTGGAGGCACAAGTAGTATTTCCACTTAGTACAAGTGGAGGCTAGCAAAAAGATTGAGAAGCAACCAACCAAGAAACAAAAATTCTCATAAATGAGCATTAAGCATAACTAACACCAAATAATGCACCATAAGTAGGATGTAATTTCATTACATAACTATTGACTTTCGTGCTTGCATAGCGAATCACAAACCTTAACACCAATATTCTTACTAAAGCATAATTACTCACCAACATGACTCATGTATTACTATCATCATATCTCAAAATTATAACAAAGAATCAATTTTATTTTTTCCAATGATCTTCATGAAAGTTTTTATTATATCCCTCTTGAATATCTATCACTTTGGTACTATTTTCATATGTTGCTTTTGATAAGCTAAAAAAAGTGAAGAACATGAGCATAACAAATTTCTTCTCTCAAAATAATATAAGTGAAGCATGAGAGAATTTGTTCAAAAATTTACTAACTCTCAAATAAATCTAAGTGAAGCATGAGAGCATTTCTTCAAAAATATTAAAGCACACCGTGCTCCAAAAGATACAAGTGAAGCACTAGAGCAATTCCATAGCTCAAAAAATTAAAGTGAAGAATAAAGAGCAATTCTAACAAATCATAGCATAATTTTGGCTCTCTCAAATAGGTGTGTCCAGCAAGGATAGTTGTGACAAACAAAAAATCAAAACAAGCAAAGGCACATATAATACAAGATGCTCCAAGCAAAACTCATGATATGTGATGAATAAAAATATAGCTCCAAGTAAAATACCAATGGTCATTAGAAGAAAGAGGGGATGCCTTCCAGGGCATCCCCAAGCTTAGTTGCTTGGTTCCCCTTGAATATTAACTTGGGGTGCCATGAGCATCCCCAAGCTTAGGCTCTTGACACTCCTTATTCCTTCATCCATCATGATCTCACCCAAAACTTGAAAACTTCAATCACACAAAACTTAACAAAACCTTCATGAGGTCCGTTAGTATAATAAAGCAAATCACCACTCTAAGTACTATTGAAAAACCATTCATATTTTATTATTGCATTGCACCTAACATATTACAACTTTACTATGGCTTATACCCTCCAATACAATCCATAGATTCATCAAAATAAGCACACTATGCAACGAAAACATTATCTGTCAAAAACAGAACAGTCTATAGTAATCTGGACTCTAACCATACTTACGTAACTCCAAATATTCTTAAAAATTAGGACGATGTAGACAATTTTTATATCATTCTTGTGTAAAAAATTTAGAAACTTTCCTCACTTCTGTGATTTAAGAAAATTATTTTACTAGACGAAAAAGTTTCTGTTTTCCAACAAGATCAAATCAACTATCACCAAACACAATCCCAAAGGCTTTACTTGACACAAAACTTAATTGAAACATAAAAACACAATCATAAAAGTAGAAAAATTGTGTAAACACTCAAGAACATAAATGAAAAAGTGAAAATAAATTTTATTCATTGGGTTGCTGTTACGTCTTGAGCTTGCCTTGGTTTTCCCCGAAGAGGAAGGGATGATGCGGCAGAGTAGCGTAAGTATTTCCCTCAGTTTTCTATAACCAAGGTATCAATCCAGTAGGAGCCCACGCTCAAGTCCCTTGTACCTGCACAAAGCGATAGCTACTCGCAACCAATGCGATTAGGGTTGTCAAGCCCTTCACGGTCACTTACGAGAGTGAGATCTGATAGATATAATATTTTTGGTATAAAGATGCAAAGTAAAAAGTAAAGGCAAAGTAAAAAATCAAAGCAAGATTAAAGTGATGGATATTTGATATGATGAGAATAGACCCGAGGGCCATAGGTTTCACTAGTGGCTTCTCTCAAGAGCATAAGTATTCTACGGTGGGTGAACAAATTACTGTTGAGCAATTGACAGAATTGAGCATAGTTATGAGAATATCTAGGTATGATCATGTATATAGGTATCACGTCCGTGACAAGTAGATCGAAATGATTATGCATCTACTACTATTACTCCACTCATCGACCGCTATCCAGCATGCATCTAGAGTATTAAGTTAAAAACAGAGTAACACCTTAAGCAAGATGACATGATGTAGAGAGATAAATTCATGCAATATGAAATAAACCCCATCTTGTTATCCTCGATGGCAATGATACAATACGTGCCTTGCTGCCCCTTCTGTCACTTGGTAAGGACACCGCAAGATCGAACCCAAAGCTAAGCACTTCTCCCATGGCAAGAACTACCAATCTAGTTGGCCAAACCAAACGGATAATTCGAAGATACTTGCAAAGATAACCAATCATACATAAAAGAAGTCAGAGAAGATTCAAATATTATTCATGGATAGACTTGATCATAAACCCACAATTCATCGGTCTCAACAAACACACCGCAAAAAGAAGATTACATCAAATAGATCTCCACAAGAGAGGGGGAGAACTTTGTATTGAGATTCAAAGAGAGAGAAGAAGCCATCTAGCTACTAACTACGGACCCGAAGGTCTGAGGTAAACTACTCACACTTCATCGGAGAGGCTAGGATGATGTAGAAGCCCTCCGTGATGACGGCCCTCTTCCGGCGAAGCTCCGGAACAGGCCCCAAGATGGGATCTCGTTGATACAGAAAGTTGCGGCGGTGGAATTAGGTTTTTGGCTCCTGTTCTGATCGTTTGGGGGTACGTGTGTATATATAGGAGGAAGAAGTACGCCGGAGGAGCAACGAGGGGCCCACGAGGCAGGGGGCGCGCCCTAGGGGGGGCACGCCCCCCACCCTCGTGACCGCCTCTTTTGTTCCTTGGAGCAGGGTCCAAGTCTCCTGGATCACGTTCGGTGAGAAAATCACGTTCCCAAAGATTTTATTCCGTTTGGACTCCGTTTGATATTCCGTTTCTTCGAAACACTGAAATAGGCAAAAAACAGCAATACTGGGCTGGGCCTCCGGTTAATAGGTTAGTCCCAAAAATAATATAAAAGTGGAAAATAAAGCCCAATATAGTCCAAAACAGTAGATAATATAGCAGGGAGCAATCAAAAATTATAGATACGTTGGAGACGTATCAGGCATCCCCAAGCTTAATTCCTGCTCGTCCTCGAGTAGGTAAATGATAAAAAGAGAATTTTTGATGAGGAGTGCTACTTGGCATAATTTCAATGCAAATCTTCTTAATTGTGGTATGAATATTCATATTAGAAAGATTCAAGACAAAAGTTTATATTGACATAAAAAATAATAATACTTCAAGCATACTAATAAAGCAATTATGTCTTCTCAAAATAACATGGCCAAAGAAATTTATCCCTACAAAATCATATAGTCTGGCTATGCTCCATCTTCACCACACAAAGTATTTAAATCATGCACAACCCCGATGACAAGCCAAATAATTGTTTCATACTCTAACTTTTTCAATCTTCACGTAATACATGAGCGTGAGCCATGGATATAGCACTATAAGTGGAATAGAATGGTGGTTGTGGAGAAGACAAAAAAAGGAGAAGATGGTCTCACATCAACTAGGCGTATCAACGGGCTATGGAGATGCCCATCAATAGATATCAATGTGAGTGAGTACGGATTGCCATGCAACAGATGCACTAGAGCTATAAGTATATGAAATCTCAAAAAGAAACTAAGTGGGTGTGCATCCAACTTGGTTGCTCACGAAGACCTAGGGCAATTTTGAGGAAGCCCATCATTGGAATATACAAGCCAAGTTCTATAATGAAAAATTCCCACTAGTATATGAAAGTGATAACATGAGAGACTCTCTACTATGAAGATCATGGTGCTACTTTGAAGCACAAGTGTGGTAAAAGGATAGTAACATTGTCCCTTCTCTCTTTTTCCCTCATCATTTTTTTATTTGGGCCTTTTCTCTTTTTTTTTCTTTATGGCGTATTTTTTTGGGCTTCTTTGGCCTCTCTTTTTTCGTCCAGAGTCTCATCCCGACTTATTGGGGAATCATAGTCTCCATCATTCTTTCCTCACTGGGACAATCCTCTAATAATGATGATCATCGCACTTTTATTTTTCTTATAACTCAACAATTACAACTCAATACTTAGAACAAAATATGACTCTATGTGAATGCATCCGGCGGTGTACCGGGATATGCAATATGACAATGATGGAGTGTGTCATGATGAACTAGATGGTGGAAAGTGGCATGGCAATATATTTCGGAATGGCTATGGAAATGCCATAATAGGTAGGTATGGTGGCTGTTTTGAGGAAGGTATATGGTAGGTGTATGATACCGGCGAAAGGTGCGCGGCATTAGAGAGGCTAGCAAAGGTGGAAAGGTGAGAGTGCGTATAATCCATGGACTCAACATTAGTCATAAAGAACTCATATACTTATTGCAAAAATCTAGAAGTTATCAAAGCAAAGTATTACGCACATGCTCCTAGGGGGATAGATTGGTAGGAAAAGACCATCGCTCGTCCCCGACCGCCACTCATAAGGAAGACAATCAATGAATAAATCATGCTCCGACTTCATCACATAACGGTTCACCATACGTGCATGCAACGGGAATCACAAACCTTAACACAAGTATTCTTTAAATTCACAACTACTCAACTAGCATGACTTTAATATTATCACCTCCATATCTCAAAACAATTATCATGCTTCAATATTTTCTTAGTATTCAACACACTCAAAAGAAAGTTCCACAAATCTTGAATACCAAGCATATTATTATTAAGCAAATTACCATGCTATTTAAGAGACTCTCAAAATAATTTAAGTGAAGCATGAGAGATCAATAGTTTCTTTAAAACAAATCCACCACCATGCTCTAAAAGATCTAAGTGAAGCACATAGAGCAAAATTATAATGCTCAAAAGATATAAGTGAAGCACATAGAGCAAAATTATCTAGCTCAAAAGATATAAGTGAAGCACATAGAGCAAAATTATCTAGCTCAAAAGATATAAGTGAAGCACATAGAGTATTCTATAAAATTTTAATTCATGTATGGCTCTCTCAAAAGGTGTGTACAGCAAGGATGATTGTGGCATACTAAGACACAAAGACACAAATAATACAAGACGCTCCAAGCAAAACACATATCATGTTGGTGAATAAAAATATAGCTCCAAGTAAATTACCGATGGAAGTGGACGAAAGAGGGGATGCCTTCCGGGGCATCCCCAAGCTTTGACTTTTTGGTGTCCTTGGATTATATTGGGGGTGCCATGGGCATCCCCAATCTTAGGCTCTTGCTACTCCTTGTTCCATGATCCATCAAAAGAATTCACCCAAAACTTGAAAACTTCACAACACAAAACTCAAAATAGAAAACTCATGAGCTCCGTTAGCGAAAGAAAACAAAAGACCACTTCAAGGTACTGTAATGAACTCATCCTTTATTTATATTGGTGTTAAACCTACTGTATTCCAACTTCTCTATGTATTATAAACTATTTTACTAGCCATAGATTCATCAAAATAAGCAAACAACACACGAAAAACAGAATCTGTCAAAAACAGAACAGTCTGTAGTAATCTGTAGCTAGCGCAAGATCTGGAACCCCAAAAATTATAAAATAAATTGCTGGAAGTGAGTAATTTATCTATTAATCATCTGCAAAAATAATTAACTTAATATCACTCTTCAAATAAAAATGACAGCAGTTCTCGTGAGCACTAAAGTTTCTGTTCTTTACAGCAAGTTCAACAAGACTTTCCCCAAGTCTTCCCAACAGTTCTACTTGGCACAAACACTAATTAAACACAAAAAACACAACCAAAACAGAGGCTAAATAATTTGTTTATTACTAAACAGGAGAAAAAGGCAAGGAATAAAAATAAAATTGGGTTGCCTCCCAACAAGCGCTATTGTTTAACGCCCCTAGCTAGGCATAAAAGCGAGGATAGATCTAGGTATTGCCATCTTTGGTAGGCAATCCATAAGTGGCTCTCATGATAGTTTCATATGGTAATTTTATTTTCTTTCTAGGAAAGTTTTCCATGCCCTTTTTTAATGGAAATTGAAGTCTAATATTCCCTTCCTTCATATCAATAACCGCACCAACCGTTCTAAGGAAAGGTCTACCAAGAATAATAGGGCAAGAAGGATTGCAATCTATATCAAGAACAATGAAATCTACGGGCACATAATTCCTATTTGCAACAATAAGAACATCATTAATCCTTTCCATAGGTTTCTTAATAGTGTAATCCGCAAGATGCAAGTTTAGAGAGCAATCATCGAAATTACGGAAATTTAGTAAATCACACAAAGTCTTGGGAATAGTAGAGACACTAGCACCCAAATCACACAAAGGATAAAACTCATGATCTTTAATTTTAATTTTAATAGTTGGTTTCCACTCATCATAGAGTTTTCTAGGGATAGAAACTTTCAACTCAAGTTTTCTTCATAAGATTGCATCAAGGCATCAACAATATGTTCGGTGAAGGCTTTATTTTGACTATAAGCATGTGGAGAATTTAGCACGGATTGCAACAAGGAAATACAATCAATTAAAGAGCAACTTTCATAATTAAATTCCTTGAAATCCAATATAGTGGGTTTAGCAACATCGAGATTTTTATTTCTTTCAATCCCACTTTCATCAATTTCATCATTAAGATCTAAATACTCCGAATTTTTAGAACGCCTTCTAGGTAAAGGAAGATCATATTCAGTTTCATCAAGATTCATATTGAAAAATAAAGATTTAGTAGGAGACACACCAATAACTTTTAGATCTTCATCTTGATTTTCATAGGTATTAGAAGAACACGCTTTAATAAAGGCATCTTTGGAAGCACGCATCCTAGTGGTTATTTCCTTGCACTCATCAATGGAAATTCTCATGGCTTTGAGAGACTCATTGATATCATGCTTAGGAGGAATAGATCTAAGCTTTAAAGAATCAACCTCAAGAGAAATTCTATCAACGTTTCTAGCCAAATCATCAACTTTAAGCAATTTCTCCTCAAGCAAAGCATTAAAATTCTTTTGTGAATTCATAAACTCTTTAACACTATTCTCAAATTCAGAGGCATCTTATTATAATTTCCATAAGAGTTGTTGTAGGAATTACCATAATTATTAGAAGGATTACTAGGATATGGCCTATGATTAAAATTCCCTCTATAAGCGTTGTTACCAAAATTATTCCTACCAACAAAATTCACATCCATAGATTCATTGTTATCCTCAATCAAAGTAGACAAAGGCATATCATTAGGATAAGAATAAACACTCTTAGTAGCAAATAATTTCATAAGTTCATCCATCTTTCCACTCAACACATTAATTTCTTCTATCGCATGCACTTTTTTATTAGAAGATCTTTCAGTATGCCATTGAGAATAATTAACCATAATATTATCTAGGAGTTTAGTAGCATCTTCTAAAGTGATTTCCATAAAAGTGCCTCCCGCGGCCGAATCTAAAAGATTTCTAGAAGCAAAATTCAATCCGGCATAAAATTTTTGTATAATCATCCACAAATTCAAACCATGAGTAGGGCAATTACGTATCATTAATTTCATTCTCTCCCAAGCTTGTGCAACATGTTCGTGATCAAGTTGTTTAAAGTTCATAATATCGTTTCTAAGAGAGATGATCTTAGCGGGAGGAAAATACTTAGAGATAAAAGCATCTTTGCACTTGTTCCATGAATCAATACTATTCTTAGGCAAAGACGAAAACCAAGCTTTAGCATGATCTCTAAGCGAAAAAGGAAATAGCTTCAATTTAACGACATCATTATTGACATCTTTTTTCTTTTGCATATCACATAAATCAACGAAGCTATTCATATGAGTAGCGGCATCTTCACTAGGAAGGCCGGTGAATTGATCTTTCATAACAAGATTCAACAAAGCAGTATTAATTTCACAAGATTCAGCATGGGTAAGAGGAGCAATCGGAGTGCTAAGGAAATCATTATTATTGGTATTGGTGAAGTCACACAATTTAGTAGTATCTTGAGCCATCGCGACAAGCAAGCAATCTAACACACGAGCAAACAAAAGCAATGGGCAAAAAGAGGCAAATAGAGAGGGAGGATAGGGAGAGAGAGAGGGCGAATAAAACGGCAAGGGTGAATTGGGGGAGAGGAAAACGAGAGGCAAATGGCAAATAATGTAATGCGAGAGATAGGGATTGTGATGGGTACTTGGTATGTTGACTTTTTGCGTAGACTCCCTGGCAACGGCGCCAGAAATCCTTCTTGCTACATCTTGAGCTTGCGTTGGTTTTCCCCGAAGAGGAAGGGATGATGCAGCAGAGTAGCGTAAGTATTTCCCTCAGTTTTTGAGAACCAAGGAATCAATCCAGTAGGAGCCCACGCTCAAGTCCCTCGTACCTGCACAAAGCGATAGCTACTCGCAACCAACGCGATTAGGGGTTGTCAAGCCCTTCACGGTCACTTACGAGAGTGAGATCTGATAGATATAATATTTTTGGTATTTTTGGTATAAAGATGCAAAGTAAAAAGTAAAGGCAAAGTAAAAAGCAAAGCAAGATTAAAGTGATGGAGATTTGATATGATGAGAATAGACCTGAGGGCCATAGGTTTCACTAGTGGCTTCTCTCAAGAGCATAAGTATTCTACGGTGGGTGAACAAATTACTGTTGAGCAACTGACAGAATTGAGCATAGTTATGAGAATATCTAGGCATGATCATGTATATAGGCATCACGTCCGTGACAAGTAGATCGAAACGATTCTGCATCTACTACTATTACTCCACTCATCGACCGCTATCCAGCATGCATCTAGAGTATTAAGTTAAAAACAGAGTAACGCCTTAAGCAAGATGACATGATGTAGAGAGATAAATTCATGCAATATGAAATAAACCCCATCTTGTTATCCTCGACGGCAATGATACAATATGTGCCTTGCTGCCCCTTCTATCACTGGGTAAGGACACCGCAAGATCGAACCCAAAGCTAAGCACTTCTCCCATGGCAAGAACTACAAATCTAGTTGGCCAAACCAAACGGATAATTCGAAGAGACTTGCAAAGATAACCAATCATACAGAAAAGAATTTAGAGAAGATTCAAATATTATTCATAGATAGACTTGATCATAAACCCACAATTCATCAGTCTCAACAAACACACCGCAAAAAGAAGATTACATCGAATAGATCTCCACAAGAGAGGGGGAGAACTTTGTATTGAGATTCAAAGAGAGAGAGAGGAAGCCATCTAGCTACTAACTATGGACCCGAAGGTCTGAGGTAAACTACTCACACTTCATCGGAGAGGCTAGGATTATGTAGAAGCCCTCCGTGATGACGGCCCTCTTCCGGCGGAGCTCCGGAACAGGCCCCAAGATGGGATCTCATGGATACAAAAAGTTGCGGCGGTGGAATTAGGTTTTTGGCTCCTGTTCTGATCGTTTGGGGGTACGTGTGTATATATAGGAGGAAGAAGTACGCCGGAGGAGCAACGAGGGGGCCATGAGGCAGGGGGGCACGCCCTAGGGGGGGCGCCCCCACCCTCGTGACCGCCTCTTTTGTTCCTTGGAGCAGGGTCCAAGTCTCCTGGATCACGTTCAGTGAGAAAATCACGTTCCCAAAGATTTTATTCCGTTTGGACTCCGTTTGATATTTCGTTTCTTTGAAACACTGAAATAGGCAAAAACAGGAATTCTGGGCTGGGCCTCCGTTTAATAGGTTAGTCCCAAAAATAATATAAAAGTGGAAAATAAAGCCCAATATAGTCCAAAACAGTAGATAATATAGCATGGAGCAATCAAAAATTATAGATACGTTGGAGACGTATCAGTTGCCTCCCAACAAGAGCTATTGTTTTATGCCCCTAGCTTGGCATAATGCATAGATTCAAGTATTGTCATCTTTAGTCTTCAACTCCTCAATCACACAACAAAAATTCTTCAAGGATTTATCATGCATACTTTCAATAATAATACTTCTAGGAATAAGATTGAAAATTCATTCTTGCAAGTAGGGCCTTTTACCACTTCAACAAAATTGGGATGCATACTAATCATTTTAAGATCTTTTTGGGGTTATTAGAAGTAGTACCCTTGTTCTCAGTGACTTGAGTAGACTTGCAAATTTTTATGGGAGTTTTTTCAATGGTTTTAACAGCCAAAAAGGCCGAGCTTAAGTTACTAAAAATTTCTTCTAATTTATCAATCCGAGAAGGGCTTTCTTCTATTCTTTCGTTAACTACATCTTCCTTTTCCCTGAGCAATTTAAAAACATGTCCCGCTTTTGACCCAATTTTATTAGCAAGACTATGCATTTTTAATCTAAGTTTTCAATATGTTCTTCATTGAGCATTTTCTTTTCAATATCATCAAGCCTTTGCATAACATGCTTAAGGGTTAAAAAAGTTTCATTGATAATGAGAGGTGGTGCACCCACTAGATCTCCCATAGCATTAAAGGCATCCAAAGTCGGGCACATCAAGAAATTTCCACCGGTAATCGTATCAAGGACGAATCTATACCAAGTGGTGATGCCCACATAAAAACTACGAAGAAGAACAATGGTAGATTGCTTACGAATAGATCTATTATGAGCATTGCAAATCCTATACCAAGCATATTTTAGATTATCCCCTCCCCTTTGCTTAAAATTGAGAACTTCATTCCCAGGAGTACACGCAATAGAAGAAGAACTAGCCATAACGACAAAGTAGGCAAGCAAGATCCCAAGCAAAAAGATAGATCTGACGAGAAAAAGGCGAACGAAAAAGAAGGCGAGTAAAAGGCACAATTTTGTGAAGTGGGGGAGATGAAAATGAGAGGTAAATGGAAAATAATGTAAATTGCAAGGAGATGAGATTTGTGATTAGGAACCTGGTAGATGTTGATGATTTCTTCCCGGCAGCGGCACCAGAAATTCCTTTTGATGCGGCTAAAAACTGCGTCGGTGTTTCCCCAAAGAGGAAGGGATGATGTGGTACAACTACAGTAGGTATTTACCTAAGTTATGGAACCTAGGTATCAATCTAGTAGGAGAACCAAGCAACAGTATGTAAATGGTACATGCACACAAAGAACAAATCCTCGCAACCCAACACGTAAGAGGGGTTGTCAATCCCTCCTCGGTAAAATGATAGATTGGTTTGTATGTGTTTGGATAAATAGATCTCAATAAAATGTGAAATAAAATAAAGAAAGAAAGAATGCAGCAAGGTATTTTGGGTTTTTTAGAATAATAGGTCTGAAAACAAATATGGTGGAAAATAGATCTGAAAGCAATATAATAAAAGATAGACGCGGGGGTCGTAGATTTCTCTTATGGCTTCTCTCGAGAAAATAACATACAGTGGGTAAACAAATTACTGTTGGGCAATTGATAGAAGATTGAATAATTATGACGATATCCAAGGCAATGATCAATATATAGACATCACGTCCAAGATTAGTAGACCGAAAGAATTCTGCATCTACAACTATTACTCCAGACATCGACCGCTATCCAGCATGCATGTAGTGTATTAAGTTCATGGAGAAACGGAGTAATGCAATAAGAACGATGAAATGATGTAAACAAGATCTATTCATGTAGGAATAGACCCCATCTTGTTATCCTTAATAGCAACAATACATACGTGCCTTGCTACCCCTTCTGTCATTGGGTGAGGACGCCGTAAGATCGAACCCATCACAAAGCACTCTTCCCATGGCAAGAAAAATCAATATAGTTGGCCTAACTAAACCAAAGATTCGAAGAAGAAATACAAGGCTATAAAAAATCATGCATATAAGAGATTAAATAAACTCAAATAATATTCATGGATATAGATCTGATCATAAACTCAAAGTTCATCGGATCCCAACAAACACACCACAAAAAGAGTTACATCAAATAGATCTCCAAGAGACCATTGTATTGAGAATTAAAAGAGAGAGAGAGAGGAAACCATCTAGCTACTGCCTACGGACCCATAGGTCTATGGTGAACTACTCACGCATCATCGGAGAGGCACCAATGAGGATGATGAACCCCTCTGTGATGGTGTTAGATTGGATCTCGGGGTTCTGAAACTTCGGCGGCTGGAATTGTTTTTCATCTGCTCCTCTAGGGTTTCTGGACTACTCACGCATCATCGGAGAGGCACCAATGAGGATGAAAAACCCCTCCGTGATGGTGGACTACTCACGCATCATCGGAGAGGCACCAATGAGGATGATGAACCCCTCCATGATGGTGTTAGATTGGATCTCGTAGTTCTGGAACTTGTGGCGGCTGGTATTGTTTTTAGTCTACTCCTCTAGGGTTTCTGGAATGTTTGGGAATTTATAGGGTGAAGAGAGGCAGTGCAGGAAACCTCTGTGGACTCCATAACCCACCAGGGCATGCCCTGGTGTCTTGTGGTCCCCACGGGACTCCACCCAGGTGCTTTCTTGGTCCCCAAGGTGTCTTTTGGTCCAAAAAATCTCCAAAAAGTTTTGCTGCGTTTGGACTCCATTTGGTACTGATATTCTGCGAAGTAAAAAACAAGCAAAAAACAACAACTGGCACGGGGCACTATGTCAATAGGTTAGTCCCAAAAAATGATATAAAGTTGCTATAAAATGGTTGTAAAACATCCAAGAATGATAATATAACAGCATGGAACAAGTAAAAATTATAGATACGTTGGAGACGTATCAGTACTTTGCAAGATAATAATAGTTAGTTGTTTAGTAGAAAAAAAATTATAACACAAGAAAAGTATTTTGTCCCTAGGCAATAGATAACTAGACCGGTAATCATTATTGCAATTTTATATGAGGGAGAAGCATGACCTAACATACTTTCCGTACTTGGATCATATGCACTTATGATTGAACTCTAGAAAGCATCCGCAACTACCAAAGATCATTAAGGTAAAACCCAACCATAGCATTAAATATCAAGTCTTCTTCACTCCCGTACGCAACAACCCACTTACTCGGATATAAGCTTCTGTCCCTCTCGCCACCCACCATAAGCAAATCATGTATGTATTGCCACACCCTACAACGGGAATCCCTCATGCTTGTGTGACACGAAGGGCACCATAGGACAACACCAAAAGTAAAACATACAACTGAAACCAATCATGATAATCAATTAACACCCATAGCGTTGAGCACCATGTTTAAGTCGATATTACAGTAGGGAGAAGAGGTGTTACGCCGCTGTATAGAGGGGACGAGAGTTGGTGTTGACGGTAGCGAGGTTGTTGGTGTAGATCGCCGTCATGATCCTTGCCCCGGCGATACTCCGGCGCCACCGGGAGAGAGGGGGAGAGATCCCCCTCCTTCTTCTTACTTGTCCTCCCCCTAGATGAGAGGAGATTTCCCCCTCTGGTACATGGCCGCCATGGCGGCGGAGGGGCGGGAGCCCCTTCGAGATTGGATCTCTCTCTCTGTTCTCTTCTGTTTCGCGTTCCTGTTTTCTGGCCCTTCATGTTTTCTTAAATTCCCGGAGATCCGTAACTCCCATTGAGCTGAAATTTTGAGGGGATTTTATCCATAAATTATCTTTCTCACGGCGAAAGAAGGGCAACAACCGCCTTAAGAGGTGCCTACTACCCACCAGGGCGCGCCTGGCTCCCCCGGCACGTCCTGATGCCTAGTGGACCCCTCGAGCACCGTCTTGCTATGATTCTTCTTCCAAAAATTCACATATACTCCAAATAAATCTCCGTAATTTTTAGTCGAATAAATCATGCAACAAATATGGAACTGGCACTGGGCATTGGATCAATTTGTTAGTCTAACAAATCATATAAATTGTTGCCAAAAGTATGTGAAAGTTGTATAATATTGGCATGGAACGATAAAAAAATATAGATATGACGAAGACGTATCACAGTACGCGTAGTTCGATGGACTTGGAGCTTCATTACCAAGTCTTGAGTTGCCTAAAAAAGGCTATGAGGGTGTTTTGGCTCCTAGATGCATTTGCTCCCACATGGATAGTAAAATAAAAAATAGTAAAAAGAATAAAAATTTATGATTATTTTTGTTGATGCTCGTGTTAGTGCGCAAGCATGCTTGACAACTTTCATGCGAAATGAAGCAACAATGTTTCATTGGTAAAAAAAACTTTGGATGTAACATTTGGTGTTCAAAATTTTCTTTTGCACCGGCCAAAATGCTTAACCTTTTACCTAAAAATTTGCATGTAGCATTTGGATGTGACTATTAACACATCAAATTTTTGTTGGGATCTGTTTGACATTCCAAAAATTATTTTCCATGCGCAGGAGCGCGTGCATTTAGGAGCCGAATTGGATTTCCGATCTGTTGTCACTTTTCCGCATTAATCAAAGTTAAAATATACATCTAGGGCTAGTATATAGAGTTGCAAGCAAGAAGACACAAGAAGAACCCAAGATTAAGGGCATCTTCGGATCCACTGGTGGGTTACATGTATAGATAGATAAGATAAGACTACTGCTTAGACCTGTCATATATGTAGTGTCGTGGGCACATCGATTCAGTATGTCCAGTGTTCGCCCATTTTTAGGATATCAAACCATCTTAACAGGGGATATTAGAGGAATCAAGAACGGAAAACCGGGCCCTCCTATTTCCCACCTCTTATTTGCGGATGATAACATATTTTTTGTGAAGGGGGACAATAAAAGCACAAACAATCTTAAAATTGTTCTCGAGACCTACTTTAAAGGTTTAGGTCAGAAGATCAACTTGCACAAGTCATATGTCTTCTTTGGACCTCATTGTGACAAACGGGTGAAGGAGTGAGTAAAGAACACATTAGGGGTCCAAGATGAGTCTCTGCAAGCCACTTAACTTGGCATGCCTTCTTGGGTGGGACGCTCTCCAACGAGAAATTTCAATTTCCTCATTGGAAGGCTATGGAAGAGATTAAACGGGTGGAATGATAGACCATTATCTAGAGCAGGTAAATAAGTACTTCTAAAGTCGGTGGCTCAAGCCATCCCGACATATGTGATGAGCTGCTTCCAAATTCCAACATCAATATGTGAGAACATGCGAAGACCTATCTCCAATTTCTTGTGGGGAATGGAAGATGGGAGTAAAAAATTCATTGGAGGTCTTGGGATTGGTTATGCTCACCCATGTATGTCGGAGGAATGGGATTTAGGGACTTGGTGATTTTTAATCAAGACATGCTTGCAAAGCAGTGCTGGAGGCTCTTAGTGAACCCCAATATCTTATGCTTCAAGGTATTAAAAGGAAGATATTTCCGGCATGCACATTTTTGGAGGTCAGGATGCCGAAGATCAGCTTCCTACACATGTCGCATCATATTGTTTGGTAAGAAACTCCTTCCGAAGGGCTTATTGTGGTGAGTAGGCACTACAAAAAAATACACTTCCGTGATGATACGTGTTTGTCACAGTAGGTCGTGTTTTTTGTCATGCATGTACATCCATGACAAATTTATGACAGAATCAAGATAGTCATACCTGTGCTGTCGTAGAAGTGTTCCATGACATTACCAAAATTATCATCACGGAAGTGTCCACTTCCATGACGATAAATCACGCGTCACAGAAGTGCTTTTGTCAAGGGTGACCAACACGTGGCATCCACCATAACGGAACACCGTTAAGCTATCGGGTTGGGTTTTGGATTCGATAACCCGTTAACAGCCCCAACCAATGGGAAATTTCCACGTGTAAAATTCTTATTGGCCGGACGAAACACGTGTCAGCTCGTCAGTGGGTTAGATAGGCGCCTATGATATGTAGAACGTGCCACGGCCCACCACTGGCCCATTTAGCTTACAAAGCTGGCCCGTTTGACTTGGTCAAAAGTTAATGGGCTGGCCCATGAAAAGCCTGTTAACGGTCTCTTCACAAATATCCCATTTTACGACCCGTTAGGCCCTAAAGGAAATCGGCCCAACAACGTCATGTGGGCCGTCGAATATAACACCAGCCCATTTCACTTTCGGCCCATGTATGGCCCACGACGTCTTTCGGCCCATATGAGGCCTTTGTATCTTTCGGCCCTTTACAGGCCCACGGTGACTCTAGCCCATAATGAACAGTAATTTTCTTTATACCCGTTAACGGCCCGTGATTTACACGGGCCATTTCCAGCCCGTGTTAGCTTTCGGCCTATTGACGGCCCATATGTTCTTGGGCTCCTTTTCGGCCCTCGATTACTTCCGGCCCGTTACTGGCCTGTTCCCCTAATGGGCCAAATTTGGCCCATGGCAAGAGTTGGCCCGTTACTAGCCTATTCCCCTAATGGGCCAAATTCGGCCCATGGCAAGAGTCGGCCCGTTACTGGCATGTTACCCTAATGGGCCAAATTCGTCCCATGGCAAGAGTCGGCCCGTTTCTGGCATGTTAACCCGTTGCGCCATTTCCAGCCCGTCCTATATTCTGGCCCATTAACGACCCGTTATGCCTGTGACAAAATTAAGCCTTTGCTGTCCTACGGCCTGTTAACGGCCTGTTACCGTGCTGGGCCGATACCAATTACGCCCGATTACGGCCCATGTAGACCCATTTATCCGACGGCCCGAGGCCCACCGATTACATGCCCATTTATCGACGACCCGTAGGAGACCCATGGATCCTACGGCCCGTATATGGCCAATGGTAGTTGCGGCCACTAGCAAACCAGGGAAAAAGAAGACTAGGAAATAAATAAGGCCGAAACTAACGCTAGGCTATTAAGGCGCGCCCCCTGCCTCATGGCCCCCCCTTCGGTCCACCGATGTACCTCCTGCACCCATATATACCTACGTAACCTAAAACTTCCAGAGAGCACAACAGACCGGGAGTTCCGCCGCCAGAAGCCTCCGTAGCCACCAAAAACCAATCTAGACCCGTTCCGGCACCCTGCCGGAGGGGGCAATCCTTCTCCGGTGGCCATCTTCATCATCCCGGTGCTCTCCATGACGAGGAGGGAGTAGTTCTCCCTCGAGGCTGAGGGTATGTACCAGTAGCTATGTGTTTGATCTCTCTCCCTCGTGTTCTTGAGATGGTACGATCTTGATGTATCGCGAGCTTTGCTATTATATTTGGATCCTATGATGTTTCTTCCCCCCTCTACTCTCTTGTAATGAATTGAGTTTCCCCTTTGAAGTAATCTTATCGGACTGAGTCTTTAAAGATTTGTGAACAATTGATGTATGTCTTGCCGTGCGTATCTGTGGTGACAATGGGATACCACGTGATTCACTTGATGTATGTTTTGGTGATCAACTTGCGGGTTCCGCCCATGAACCTATGCATAGGGGTTGGCACACGTTTTCGTCGTGATTCTCCGGTAGAACTTTGGGGCACTCTTTGAGGTTCTATGTGTTGGTTGAATAGATGAATCTGAGATTGTGTGATGCATATAGTATAATCATACCCATGGATACTTGAGGTGACATTGGAGTATCTAGGTGACATTAGGGTTTTGGTTGATTTGTATCTTAAGGTGTTATTCTAGTACGAACTCTAGGGCTGTTTGTGACACTTATAGGAATAGCCTAACGGATTGATTGGAAAGAATAACTTTGAGGTGGTTTCGTACCCTACCATAATCTCTTCGTTCGTTCTCCGCTATTAGTGACTTTGGAGTGACTCTTTGTTGCATGTTGAGGGATAGTTTTATGATCCAATTATGTTAGTATTGTTGAGAGGACTTACACTGGTGAAAGTATGAACCCTAGGCCTTGTTTCCTAGCATTGCAATACCGTTTACGCTCCCTTTTATCATTCATTACCTTGCTGTTTTTATAATTTCAGATTACAAATACCTTTATCTACCATCCATATACCACTTGTATCACCATCTCTTCGCCGAACTAGTGCACCTATACAATTTACCATTGTATTGGGTGTGTTGGGGACACAAGAGACTCTTTGTTATTTGGTTGCAGGATTGCTTGAGAGAGACCATCTTCATCCTACGCCTCCTACGGATTGATAAACCTTAGGTCATCCACTTGAGGGAAATTTGCTACTGTCCTACAAACCTCTGCACTTGGAGGCCCAACAACGTCTACAAGAAGAAGGTTGTGTAGTAGACATCAAGCTCTTTTCTGGCGCCGTTGCCGGGGAGGTTAGCGCTTGAAGGTATATCTTTAGATCTTGCAATCGAGTATTTTAGTTTCTTGTTTTATCACTAGTTTAGTTTATAAAAGAAAATTAAAAAAATATGGAATTGAGTTTGTCTCATACGCTTCATCTTTTTAATATCTTTCATGAGTATGATGGAAAGGATAATTGTGCTCAAGTGCTAGAAGAAGAAATCTATAAAATGTTTGGCACTAAATATTTGAATGATGAGCATGATTGCAATGTTGTTAGTATGAATTCCTTGAATATCCATGATGCTAATGATATGCAAAGCCACAAGCTTGGGGAAGCTATGTTTGATGAAGATGATATTTTTTGTCCCCCAAGTTTTGATGAGCAAATTTATTATGATGAAAGCATGCCCCCTATCTATGATGATTATTGTGATGACACGTATGCTTTAAAGAATAATGATAACCATGAAACTTGTCATCTTGATCTTAATTTTCAATCACATGATAGTTATTTTGTTGAGTTTGCTCCCACTATTATTCATGAAAAGAATCTTGCTGGTGTGGAGAGTAGTAAATTTTCTATGCTTGTAGATCATGAAAAGAATGCTTTAGGTGATGGTTATATTGTTGAATTCATTCATGATGCTACTGAAAATTATTATGAGGGAGGAATATATGCTTGTAGGAATTGCAATAATATCAAGTTTCCTCTCTATGTGCTTAAAGTTTTGAAGTTATGCTTGTTTTACCGTCCTATGCAAGTTGATTCTTGCTCCCACAAGTTGTTTGCTCACAAAATCCCTATGCATAGGACGTATGTTAGACTTAAATGTGCTATTCATATTCTTCATGATGCTCTCTTTATGTTTCAATTCTTATCTTTTATGTGAGCATCATTGAAATCATCAGGCCTAGCTAGGGGCGTTAAACGATAGCGCTTGTTGGGAGGCAACCCAATTTTATTTTAGCTCCTTGCTTTTTGTTCCTGTTTAGTAATAAATAATTCATCTAGCCTCTGTTTAGATGTGGTTTTATGCTTTTAATTAGTGTTTGTGCCAAGTAGAACCTTTGGGAAGACTTGGGGAAAGTCTTTGCGATCATGCTGTAAAAACAGAAACTTTAGCGCTCACAAGAACTGCTGCCATTTTTATTTTAAGAGTGATATTTAGTTAATTATTTTTGAAGATGATTAATAGATAAATTCCTCAGGTCCCGCAATTTATTTGAGAATTTTATGAGTTCCAGAAGTATACGTTTGATCCAGATTACTACAGACTGTTCTGTTTTTGACAGATTCTGTTTTTCATGTGTTGTTTACTTATTTTGATGAATCTATGGCTAGTAAAATAGTTTATAAACCATAGAGAAGTTGGAATACATTAGTTTTAACACCAATATAAATAAATAATTAGTTCATTACAGTACCTTGAAGTGGTGATTTATTTTCTTATACTAACGGAGCTTACGAGTTTTCTGTTAAGTTTTGTGTTGTGAAGTTTTCAAGTTTTGGGTAAGGATTCGATGGAATATGGAATAAGGAGTGGAAAGAGACTAAGATTGGGTATTCCCATGGCACCCAAAGATAATATTCAAGGACAACCAAGAGCCTAAGATATGGGATGCCCCGGAAGGCATCCCCTCTTTCGTCTTCGTTCATCGGTAACTTTACTTGGAGCTATATTTTTATTCACCACATGATATGTGTTTTGCTTGGAGCGTCAATTTATTTTGTTAGGATTTGCTTGCTGTTATTTAGAACAATGTTTTGCATCTTTTATTTCAATAAAAGTGGCATTGATAGTCTTTACTATGCCTATGTTACAAGTATACATGTTGCTGTTTGAAAACAGAAAGTTTACCGCTGTTGCAATAATTCCCTAGAAAATTAAGAATGTGATAAAATGTTGAAACCTTTTGCATATTAAGCTCTGATAAATTTACTACAGTGGGAATTTTCTTTCATAATTTTTGGAGCTAGGGAAGTATGGATGTTGCTGCATTCTTTACAGATTATCCTGTTCAGGCAGATTGCTGTTATGTTTGCATTGTTTGCATATGGTTGCTTCTTTAATGATTCTATTTGAGGATAGGACTATTAAATATGCAGAGTCATTTAGTATGCAATGTTGAATAATAATTTTAGTGATTTGCTACAGTAGAGTATGATAAGGTTTTTGCAATGGTTTATGCTAACTTATCTCACGAGTCCTTGTTGAGTTTTGTGTGGATGAAGCCTTTGAGATTTAGGGAGACCGTGATATGAGAGGAATTAAGGAGACACAAAAGCTCAAGCTTGGGGATGCCCAAGGCATCCCAAGATAATATTTCAAGAAGTCTCAAGCATCTAAGCTTGGGGATGCCCTGGTTGGCATCCCACCTTTCTTCTTCAACAATTATCGGTTAGTTTCGGTTGATCCTAAGTTTTTGCTTCGTCACATGATGTTTGCCATTCTTAGAATGTCATTTTATTTTGATTTGCTTGCTGTTTGAATAGAATACCAAGATCTGAAATTATTAAATGTTAGAGAGTCTTCACATAGTTGCATAATTATTCGACTACTCATTAATCATCACTTATATCTTTCGGAGTAGTTTGTCATTTGCTCTAGTGCTTCACTTATATTATTTTGAGAGTCTTAAATATCATGGTAATTTGCTTAAAATCCTAATATGCTAGGTATTCAAGAATAATAAAATTCTCTTATGAGTGTGTTGAATACTAAGAGAAGTTTGATACTTGATGATTGTTTTGAGATATGAGGATGGTAATATTAGAGTCATGCTAGTTGAGTAGTTGTGAATGTGAGAAATACTTGTGTTGAAGTTTGTGATTCCCGTAGCATGCACGTATGGTGAACCGTTATGTGATGAAGTCGGAGCATGATTTATTTTTTTGATTGCCTTCCTTATGAGTGGCGGTCGGGGACGAGCGATGGTCTTTTCCTACCAATCTATCCCCCTAGGAGCATGCGCGTAGTACTTTGTTTCGATAACTAATAGATTTTTGCAATAAGCATGTGAGTTCTTTATAACTAATGTTGAGTCCATGGATTATACGCACTCTCACCCTTCCACCATTGCTAGCCTCTCTAGTACCGCGCAACTTTTTCCGGTACCATACACCCACCATATACCTTCCTCAAAACAGCCACCATACCTACCTATTATGGCATTTCCATAGCCATTCCGAGATATATTGCCATGCAACTTTCCACCATTCCATTATTATGACACGCTTCATCATTGTCATATTGCTTTGCATGATCATGTAGTTGACATCGTATTTGTGGCAAAGCCACCGTTCATAATTATTTCATACATGTCACTCATGCATCATTGCACATCCCGGTACACCGCCGGAGGCATTCATATAGAGTCATATTTTGTCCTAAGAATCGAGTTGTAATTCATGAGTTGTAAGTAAATAAAAGTGTGATGATCATCATTATTAGAGCGTTGTCCCAGTGAGGAAAGAATGATGGAGACTATGATTCCCCCACAAGTCGGGATGAGACTCCGGACGAAAAATAAATAAAATAGGCCAAAGAAGCCCAAATAAAAAAAGAAAGAAAAGAGGCCATAAAAAGAGAAAAGGCCCAAATAAAAAAATAAAAAATGAGAGAAAAAGAGAGAAGGGACAATGCTACTATCCTTTTACCACACTTGTGCTTCAAAGTAGCACCATGATCTTCATGATAAAGAGTCTCCTATGTTGTCACTTTCATATACTAGTGGGAATCTTTCATTATAGAACTTGGCTTGTATATTCCAATGATGGGCTTCCTCAAATTTCCCTAGGTCTTCATGAGCAAGCAAGTTGGATGCACACCCACTAGTTTCTTTTGTTGAGCTGTCATACATTTATAGCTCTAGTGCATCCGTTGCATGGCAATCCCTACTCACTCACATTGATATATATTGATGGGCATCTCCATAGACCATTGATACGCCTAGTTGATGTGAGACTATCTCTCGTTTTTCTCTTCTCCACAACCACCATTCTATTCCACCTATAGTGCTATATCCATGGCTCACGCTCATGTATTGCGTGAAGATTGAAAAAGTTTGAGAACATCAAAAGTATGAAACAATTGCTTGGCTTGTCATCGGGGTTGTGCATGATTTAAATATTTTGTGTGGTGAAGATAGAGCATAGCCAGATTATATGAATTTGTAGGGATAACTTTCTTTAGCCATGTTATTTTGAGACGACATGATTGCTTAGTTAGTATGCTTGAAGTATTATTGTTTTTATGTCAATATTAAACTTTTGTCTTGAATCTTTCGGATCTGAATATTCATATCACGAGTAAGAAGTATTACATTGAAATTATGCCAATTAGCATTCCACATCAAAATTATCTTTTTATCATTTACCTACTCGAGGACGAGCAGGAATTAAGCTTGGGGATGCTTGATACGTCTCCAACGTATCTATAATTTTTTATTGCTCCATGCTATATTATCTACTGTTTTAGGCAATATTGGGCTTTATTTTCCACTTTTATATTATTTTCGGGACTAACCTATTAACCGGAGGCCCAGCCCAGATTTATTGTTTTATGCCTATTTCAGTGTTTCGAGGAAAAAGAATATCAAACGGAGTTGAAACGGAATGAAATCAACTAGAGAAGTTATTTTTGGAAGGAAACCTACCGGATAGACTTGGACCCTACGTCAGAAGATGAAGGAGGAGCTCACGAGGGTAGGGGCACGCCCACCCCCCTGGGGCGTGCCCCCCTGCATCGTGCCCCCCCCCTTCGATCCACCGACGTACCTTCTGCACCCATATATACCTACGTAACCTAAAACTTCCAGAGAGCACAATAGATCGGGAGTTCCGCCACCAGAAGCCTCCGTAGCCACCAAAAACCAATCTAGACCCGTTCCGGCACCCTGCCAGAGGGGGCAATCCTTCTCCGGTGTCCATCTTCATCATCCCGGTGCTCTCCATGACGAGGAGGGAGTAGTTCTCCCTCGGGGCTGAGGGTATGTACCAGTAGCTATGTGTTTGATCTCTCTCCCTCGTGTTCTTGAGATGGTACGATCTTGATGTATCGCGAGCTTTGCTATTATATTTGGATCCTATGATGTTTCTTCCCCCCTCTACTCTCTTGTAATGAATTGAGTTTCCCCTTTGAAGTAATCTTATCGGATTAAGTCTTTAAAGATTTGAGAACACTTGATGTATGTCTTGCCGTGCGTATCTGTGGTGACAATGGGATACCACATGATTCACTTGATGTATGTTTTGGTGATCAACTTGCGGGTTCCGCCCATGAACCCATGCATAGGGGTCGGCACACGTTTTCGTCGTGATTCTCTGGTATAACTTTGGGGCACTCTTTGAGGTTCTATGTGTTGGTTGAATAGATGAATCTGAGAATGTGTGATGCATATCATATAATCATACCCACGGATACTTGAGGTGACATTGGAGTATCTAGGTGACATTAGGGTTTTGGTTGATTTGTATCTTAAGGTGTTATTCTAGTGTGAACTCTAGGGCTGTTTGTGACACTTATAGGAATAGCCCAACGGATTGATTGGAAAGAATAACTTTGAGGTGGTTTCATACCCTACCATAATCTCTCCGTTCGTTCTCCGCTATTAGTGACTTTGGAGTGACTCTTTGTTGCATGTTGAGGGATAGTTTTATGATCCAATTATGTTAGTATTGTTGAGAGGACTTACAGTAGTAAAAGTATGAACCCTAGGCCTTGTTTCCTAGCATTGCAATACCGTTTACGCTCCCTTTTATCATTCGTTACCTTGCTGTTTATATAATTTCAGATTACAAATACCTTTATCTACCATCCATATACCACTTGTATCACCATCTCTTCGCCGAACTAGTGCACCTATACAATTTACCATTGTATTGGGTGTGTTGGGGACACAAGAGACTCTTTGTTATTTGGTTGCAGGATTGCTTGAGAGAGACCATCTTCATCCTACGCCTCCTATGGATTGATAAACATTAGGTCATCCACTTGAGGGAAATTTGCTACTGTCCTACAAACCTCTGCACTTGGAGGCCCAACAACGTCTACAAGAAGAAGGTTGTGTAGTAGACATCAAGCATCACATGGCCTTTTTAAACCTGCCTCAAAACGGATCTCCATTCTTCCTCCTCTAGATTTACTTAACCTATCGAGTATTATCCCTGATGTTTGTTTCCTCTTGCGCCTAGTTGCTAGTCCAACAACGAACATAGGAAGTGTTAGTGTACATCAAACTGTGAGACTACATATAAAGAAGCATGCAATTGTAACTTGACTCCAGCAACTACCTTCTTGCTGTTGAAGCTCACAAGGTTCATCTGATATTGCCAACTCGTCTTGTGTCAAGAGTGCTTGGGAAGTAGTGTCAAGAGGCAAGGGAGCTTGGGAACGTGCTGCTAGCTCAGTTGACGCACGAGTAAGTCATGCTACTGGTAGTACTGTGGTAGGTGTTGCAAGAACTAGGGCTGTCTCTGCTTGTTTGGTGGCAGCTATTTGTTTCTGTTTGTCTTTTTTGCAACTCGTGTAGCATGGGATACCGTGTTTGTAGAATTTTCCGCTGGACTTTGACCTTCTATTGCACCATCAATACCAACAGAATCTGCAAGATTCATCCGCTTCTCATTCCTTGCCATTCTGTGTTTCTTCCTCTTTCTCTGTGCCATGTTAAGTCAAGCCGACAAGAAAAACGAATAACAATTTAGTTCTTCAGAAAAAATTGATGCGTGATGCAGATGAACTGAACTTTGATGTTAGACAACCACGTGATAGGAGGATGTAATCTGTATGAAAAACATGACGGAAGGGATAACCAGAACTATGATGTGTAAACTAAGAAGAAGACATTTCACCAAATTAGAAGCAATGCAATGGAAGGTAGACACCATATGAAAGATGCTACAAATATCGCTCTGCCAAGTTAACAGTGTCTCATCATAAATGGCGTTTAAACAAATGTGAAGTAGTACAAGAAATAAATCATATGCAAGATGCAAACAACATCACACTACCATGTTAGAGGTCTTTCGTCATTAGTGCCATTGCATATTCACAGCATTGCATATTCACAGCTTATGATGTGTAAACTAAGGAGAAGGCATTTCAACAAATTAGAAGCAATGAAAGCTAGACACCATATGAAAGATGCAATGAATATCACTCTACCAAGTTAAAACTGTCTCGTCATAAGTGTCATTTCAACAAATTAGTAGTATAAGCTAGAAAAGAATGTGAGATGTAACCTATATCACACTCCAAAGTCAAACGTGTCTTATGATAAGTGATTGTTGCAGGTTACACAACAGTAGTAATTTGATGTAAGACCATGGTGTGATAGACAGATATTGTATGTTCTAGAAATAGGAACACGTGTCTTATTCAAGTATAATGTGTAAAGTAAGCAGATGGAATTCAACAAAATTAGAAGCAATACAAGCTAGACGTCACACATAACATGCAACCACATATAACAGTGCCAAGTTAGAGGGAGCACCGGTGATGCTGCACTAGGGGAGACGTGCTCATCATAAACACAGCTTTGTTGAGTGTCTATGCATGAGTTGTCTTGGAAATCATCTTGGGGGTGTGGAGGAGTAGAAACTGCAGAGGCCCTCCGTTCGGAAGGAGCACCATTATCCGCTGCCGTACTAACTTCCTTCCGCTTTATTGATTTTGAATTGTCAAGTAAAACCGACAAGAAAAAGCAATAAAATTCTCTCTTTAGAACTCATTCATGCATGATACTGACAATCACTACTTTGATGTAAGGCAAACACATGATACCAGGATGGAATATGTACGAAAAACAGGATGGCATGGCATGTTCACAACTGTTTATGTAAACTAAGCAGAAACCATTCCAGCAAATAACAAGCAATGCAAGCTAGACACCACATGAAATATGCAACCAATATGACTCTGCCAAGTTAAAAGCGTCCCATCATAAATGGAATTTCAACAAATTAGAAGCAGCGCATGTTATAAATCATATGAAAGATGCAACTAATATCGCACTGCATATACTAAAGGTGTCTCGTCATGTTGATTGATGCGGGATACAAAAAATACAATAGTTTTATGTAAGGACATGCTTAATAGACAGATGTACTATGTACTAAATACATGAAGGCATGTCACATTAACAGGTATAATGTATAAGCTAAGCAGACTAGCACATGCAGTTTAACCAGATTGGAAGAATTACAATCTAGACACCATATGCAACATGCAACCACATATCACGCTGCCAAGTTAGAGCAAGCACCTGCGATGCTAGTGTAGGGGAAATGCTGTAATCAACTACAGAGCTACATTCACTATCTTCATCTAGCATTTCTGTTTCTTGAGAATCATGCCGGGAGGCTGACACTGCATTATTTAAATGAGGAGTAGTCCCCTTGCCTGTCTGCCTCATCATAAGTGATTGATGAGGGATACACAAGAACATTAGTTTGATGTAAGAACATGGTTAATACACAGATGTACTAGTATGTACCAAAAACAGAAAGGCATGTCATATTCAAAGGTATAATGTGTAAGCTAAGCAGATGCAATTTAACCAAATTGGAAGCAATACAAGCTAGACATCTGGCTGGAGTGGTGAGCATGATCATCTAGGACCTGAGAGCCTGGTGGGAGGCGGGCTGCTTCACCACCATCGTAGCTTTTTAGTTGGCTTCCGGGTGATGCCTATCTTTGTTGCGCTTGTCACTGGCTCGGCCAGTGCCCTGACTAGCTATTTGTCTTCTGGTACTCACGGGATGGTGGTTCATGTAAAAAAATATCTTTCCTTATCTTACCTACTTCGGCCTTTTGAATACAAGCTAGACACCATATGGAACATGCAACCACATATGACACCGCAAAGTTAAAGCAAGCACCTGGGATGGTGGTTCATTGTGAGCGAGGTCATCAACTCTAGAGCTACGTTTACCGTCTCCATCTGCTGACACTGCACCCTTTATAGCATTGTAACGTGTCTTGCCTACCCACATACGAAGCTGGAGCGACTTCTCTCTTTTCTTTTTGGCTTCTCTCATGGCAGCAGAGTCTGAAATACCCTTGCATAAAAACACAATAGTGAGAGTAAGGGTGAAGTGTGTGCAAAACTAGTGCACTGTAAAAGTAGCAGATAGCAGGTGGCTGAAAAATAAATGACATGCGACATATGATAGCTCTACAACATTGCATGGCAAACAAAATTAGATTCTACTTCGTATGATTTTGTAATATATGAGAACAGGAAATGCAGGTACTCCTCCAGCACACCACCACATGTGGTCATATCTAAGATAATAGTCGACTGAAAATAAATAGGTCAGTCAATTTTTTTAATGAACCATCCGATCTATAAGGAACGGGCAGATGGCCTTCGTCTACCTCCCGCCAGTCACTGTTGACGATCTTTCTCGAACCACCAGCGACCACTGGCCTAGACCCCTGCCTCCGCCGCCTTGCCCTCCCATCGACCTCACACCACCGCCGTGCTTGGCAGCGCCCCCAGGCCATCCCTTTAATCTTGGCCGACCTCCAGATCAGGCGCCAGTAGCTCTAGGCCGCACACGCCCCTAAGATAAACACCAAGGCACTGCTTCCCCGGCGTAATAGGCGTACTAGCGCCTGTTACGCCGGGGAATGCTTCCGTTAATTGGGAATCAACTGGCCAGAAATTGAAATTCAGGGGGCCGACGGACCTCTAGCTAAGGTGAAATAGTATATGAGGAGAACCCTTGTGCATCAGGAGTTACTAGGAACATCTAGTATCAAGAAGAAGTGGTCAACTAGTGTCTTCTGTGGGATGAATACCGTGTAAGCAGAGATGTAAGATTTGCACGAATAAGGGGAGAGGAGTACCTTTTTCGGTTGCCGGTGTGGTCACCTTCACATGTCGTGCCGATCTTCTTCTTTTTACTGGGGAAACCAATGTTCTGGAGGGTGCAGGCTTGGACGAACCCGTGGCCAAATTGTTGACTGTGTTGATGTGGTCGTATGTCGGCGAATGGGAAGCAGATCCGAGGCGGCGAAGGACGGTGTTCCAGGAACAGCTCCGGTGCGGTGGAGGGTGGCGAAGTTGGAGCGGCAGCGGTGAGGCGCAGGACGGCGTGGTTGAACTGGCTCGGGTACGGACGGCTCGGCCTCGGCTTCAACTACTAGCCGTGGAGGGCGTTGCAGTTGAGGTTGCGGTGGACGACGACGTCGGGGTATCGGCTCCGGCGTGATGGAGGAGGGCGGCTGTTGATGGGTGGGATGGGGTGGCGGACGGAGGACACCGGGGTTTCGCGGCTGGTGGAGAGGTAGTTTTGGCACCCACGGAGTACGAATGGGGAATCGGACGGGTGGGGGGAACCATGTTTCGGTCTGGGACGCGCTTGTTTTTGGCTTTTTTGAACAGAAGATGGGACGCGCTTGTTTGAAATTTGGGGAAAGTACAAACTTTTCCCCCTCTTAAATTTCATACCTATTGCGGGTCGGGGGTAGGATGGTAATCCCAGGTGTACCAAATAGTGGGCGGGAGCGATTTCGGCCGCGCGCATGTGTGCTTAGGCGGCCATTGTGTATGAATGTTTTCGGATGCGGTTGCGTGGCGTCTAGATGAAGCTACAAACCTACCCCGGTTTAGACTTTTGGACGTCGGGCTGCTAGGTTTCACGGGTCGGAGTTATTACAAAAGTAATTTCCTTGTACTACCAAACATTGGTCTCACGCGGTTTCGAGCGAGTAGAGGCTCTTTTGGCGCTTCGTTCGAAATTTTGAAACACAAGCATTCACATTTAGAGTACTCTTAAACTATTAGGATTGACCTAAATAGACAACGTTATATTTGACCTTGTATGTTTGAAAACCTCATTAAATTATCCGCTTCTTTTTGAAATTTTGACACTTGAAAATCCTATAACTATGATTATTTTGGAATGGAGGAGCTAAATTTGAATCTATTTTGTACACGACTACATATGCTATTATGTACAAAATCAGAGCAAAGATTGGTGCCCCCATAATTTAGGTATGGTTTACAAATGCCATGATATCAAATTCAAATAATTGAATGGACTTCATGTTGAATTCGATTTTTTTAAACCACCTTAAGTTGAATTCAAATGTATGCTAGTTCATAGGTAGCTATTTATAATGTCCATTGTGTAACTTTCGTATGTATAATGTGTTGGGGAACGTAGTAATTTCAAAAAAATTCCTACGCACACGCAAGATCATGGTGATGCACAACAACGAGAGGGGAGAGTGTTGTCTACGTACCCTCGTAGACCGGAAGCGGAAGCGTTATAACAATGCGGTTGATGTAGTCGTACGTCTTCACGGCCCGACCAATCAAGCACCCAAACTACGGCACCTCCGAGTTTTTGCACACGTTTAGCTCGATGACGATCCCCGGACTCCGATCCAGCAAAGTGCCGAGGATGAGTTCCGTCAGCACGACGGCGTGGTGACGATCTTGATGTTCTACCGTCGCAGGGCTTCGCCTAAGCACCGCTACAATATTATCGAGGATTATGGTGGAGGGGGGCACCGCACACGACTAAGAGATCAATGATCAATTGTTATTGTCTCTAGGGTGCCCCCTGCCCCCGTATATAAAGGAGTGGAGGAGGGGGCGGCCAAGGAGGGTGGCGCGCCCAAGGGGTGGAGTCCAACTCCCACCGGGAGTAGGACTCTCCTTTTTCCTATTAGGAGTAGGAGAGGGAAGGAAGAGGAAGGAGGGAGGAAGGAAAGGGGGGGCCGGCCCCCTCCCAATTCGGATTGGGCTTGGGGGGGCGCCCCCTCCCTTGCTCCTTTCCCCTCCTTTCCATTAAGGCCCATATACCTCCCGGGGGGTTCCGATAACCTCTCGGTGATCCGATATTGTCCCAATCTTACCCGGAAGCTTTCCGGTGTCCAAATATAGTCGTCCAATATATCGATCTTTATGTCTCGACCATTTCGAGACTCCTCATCAAGTCCGTGATCACATCCGGGACTCCGAACAACCTTCGGTACATCAAAATATATAAACTCATAATGAAACTGTCATCGTAACGTTAAGCGTGCGGACCCTACGGGTTCGAGAACAATGTAGACATGACCGAGACACGTCTCCGGAAATTACCAATAGTGGAACCTGGATGCTCATATTGGCTCCTACATATTCTACGAAGATCTTTATCGGTCAGACCACATTACAACATACGTTGTTCCCTTTGTCATCGGTATGTTACTTGCCCGAGATTCGATCGTCGGTATCTCAATACCTAGTTCAATCTCGTTACCGGCAAGTCTCATTACTCGTTCCGTAATACATCATCTTGCAACTAACTTATTAGTTGCATTGCTTGCAAGGCTTAAGTGATGTGTATTACCGAGAGGGCCCAGAGATACCTCTCCGACAATCGGAGTGACAAATCCTAATCTTGAAATACGCCAACCCAACATGTACCTTTGGAGACACCTGTAGAGCACCTTTATAATCACCCAATTACGTTGTGACGTTTGGTAGCATACAAAGTGTTCCTCCGGTAAACGGGAATTGCATAATCTCATAGTCATAGGAACATGTATAAGTCATGAAGAAAGCAATAGCAACATACTAAACGATCGGGTGCTAAACTAATGGAATGGGTCATGTCAATCACGTCATTCTCCTAATGATGTGATCCCGCTAATCAAATGACAACTCATGTCTATGGTTAGGAAACATAACCATCTTCGATTAACGAGCTAGTCAAGTAGAGACATACTAGTGACACTTTGTTTGTCTATGTATTCAGACAAGTATTACGTTTCCGGTTAATACAATTCTAGCATGAATAATAAACATTTATCATGATATAAGGAAATAAATAATAACTTTAGTATTGCCTCTAGAGCATATTTCCTTCAGTCTCCCACTTGCACTAGAGTCAATAATCTAGATTACACAGTAATGATTCTAACACCGTTGGATCCTTGGTGTTGATCATGTTTTGCTCGTGGAAGAGGCTTAGTCAATGGGTCTGCTACATTCAGATCCGTATGTATCTTGCAAATCTCTATGTCTCCCACCTGGACTAGATCCCGGATGGAATTGAAGCGCCTCTTGATGTGCTTGGTTCTCTTGTGAAATCTGGATTCCTTTGCCAAGGCAATTGCACCAGTATTGTCACAAAAGATTTTCATTGGACCCGATGCACTAGGTATGACACCTAGATCGGATATGAACTCCTTCATCCAGACTCCTTCGTTTGCTGCTTCCAAAGCAGCTATGTACTCCGCTTCACATGTAGATCCTGCCACGACGCTTTGTTTAGACCTGCACCAACTGACAGCTCCATCGTTTAATGTAAATACGTATCCGATTTGCGATTTAGAATTGTCCGGATCAGTGTCAAAGCTTGCATCAATGTAACCATTTACGATGAGCTCTTTGTCACCTCCATATACGAGAAACATATCCTTAGTCCTTTTCAGGTATTTCAGGATGTTCTTGACCGCTGTCCAGTGATCCACTCCTGGATTACTTTGGTACCTCCCTGCTAGACTTATAGCAAGGCACACATCAGGTCTGGTACACAGCATTGCATACATGATAGAGCCTATGGCTGAAGCATAGGGATCATCTTTCATTTTCTCTCTATCTTCTGCAGTGGTCAGGCATTGAGTCTTACTCAACTTCACACCTTGTAACACAGGCAAGAATCCTTTCTTTGCTTGATCCATTTTGAACTTCTTCAAAACTTTGTCAAGGTATGTGCTTTGTGAAAGTCCAATTAAGCATCTTGATCTATCTCTATAGATCTTAATGCCCAATATGTAAGCAGCTTCACCGAGGTCTTTCATTGAAAAACTCTTATTCAAGTATCCCTTTATGCTATCCAGAAATTCTATATCATTTCTGATTAGCAATATGTCATCCACATATAATATCAGAAATGCTACAGAGCTCCCACTCACTTTCTTGTAAATACAGGATTCTCCAAAAGTCTGTACAAAACCAAATGCTTTGATCGCACTATCAAAGCGTTTATTCCAACTCCAAGATGCTTGCACCAGTCCATAAATGGATCGCTAGAGCTTGCACACTTTGTTAGCTCCTTTTGGATCGACAAAACCTTCTGGCTGCATCATATACAACTCTTCTTCCAGATATCCATTCAGGAATGCAGTTTTGACATCCATCTGCCAAATTTCATAATCATAAAATGCGGCAATTGCTAACATGATTCGGACAGACTTAAGCATCGCTACGGGTGAGAAGGTCTCATCGTAGTCAATTCCTTGGACTTGTCGAAAACCTTTTGTGACAAGTCGAGATTTGTAGATAGTAACATTACTGTCAGCGTTAGTCTTCTTCTTGAAGATCCATTTATTTTCAATTGCTTGCCAATCATTGGGCAAGTCAACCAAAGTCCACACTTTGTTCTCATACATGGATCCCATCTCAGATTTCATGGCTTCAAGCCATTTTGCGGAATCTGGCCTCACCATTGCCTCTTCATAGTTCGTAGGTTCATCATGATCTAGTAGCATGACTTCCAGAACAGGATTACCATACCACTCTAGTGCGGATCTTACTCTGGTTGATCTACGAGGTTCAGTAGTAACTTGTTCTGAAGTGTCATGATCATCATCATTAGCTTCCTCACTAATTGGTGTAGGTGTCACAAAAACCAGTTTCTGTGATGTACTACTTTCCAATAAGGGAGCAGGTACAGTTACCTCATCAAGTTCTACTTTCCTCCCACTCACTTCTTTCGAGAGAAACTCCTTCTCTAGAAAGGATCCATTCTTAGCAACAAATGTCTTGCCTTCGGATCTGTGGTAGAAGGTGTACCCAACAGTCTCCTTCGGGTATCCTATGAAGACACATTTCTCCGATTTGGGTTCGAGCTTATCAGGTTGAAGCTTTTTCACATAAGCATCGCAGCCCCAAACTTTCAGAAACGACAACTTTGGTTTCTTGCCAAACCATAGTTCATAAGGCGTCGTCTCAACAGATTTTGATGGTGCCCTATTTAACGTGAATGCGGCCGTCTCTAAAGCATAACCCCAAAACGATAGCGGTAAATCTGTAAGAGACATCATAGATCGCACCATATCAAGTAAATTACGATTACGACGTTCGGACACACCATTACGTTGTGGTGTTCCAGGTGGCGTGAGTTGCGAAACTATTCTGCATTGTTTCAAATGTAAACCAAACTCGTAACTCAAATATTCTCCTCCACAATCAGATCGTAGAAACTTTATTTTCTTGTTACGATGATTTTCAACTTCACTCTGAAATTCTTTGAACTTTTCAAATGTTTCAGACTTATGTTTCATTAAGTAGATATACCCATATCTGCTTAAATCATCCGTGAAGGTGAGAAAATAACGATATCCGCCACGAGCTTCAACATTCATTGGACCACATACATCTGTATGTATGATTTCCAACAAATCTGTTGCTCTCTCCATAGTACCGGAGAACGGCGTTTTAGGCATATTGCCCATGACGCACGGTTCGCAAGTACCAAGTGATTCATAATCAAGTGGTTCCAAAAATCCATCAGTATGGAGTTTCTTCATGCGCTCTACACCGATATGACCTAAACGGCAGTGCCACAAATAAGTTGCACTATCATTATCAACTCTGCATCTTTTGGTTTCAACATTATGAATATGTGTATCACTACTATTGAGATTCATCAAAAATAGACCACTCTTCAAGGGTGCATGACCATAAAAGATATTACTCATATAAATAGAAGAACCATTATTCTCTGATTTAAATGAATAGCCGTCTCGCATCAAACAAGATCCAGATATAATGTTCATGCTCAATGCTGGCACCAAATAACAATTATTTAGGTCTAATACTAATCCCGATGGTAGATGTAGAGGTAGCGTGCCGACCGCGATCACATCGACTTTGGAACCGTTTCCCACGCGCATCGTCACCTCGTCCTTCGCCAATGTTCGCTTAATCCGTAGTCCCTGTTTTGAGTTGCAAATATTAGCAGCAGAACCAGTATCAAATACCCAGGTGCTACTGCGAGCTCTAGTAAGGTACACATCAATAACATGTATATCACATATACCTTTGTTCACCTTGCCATCCTTCTTATCCGCCAAATACTTGGGGCAGTTCCGCTTTCAGTGACCAGTCTGCTTGCAATAGAAGCACTCAGTTTCAGGCTTAGGTCCAGACTTGGGTTTCTTCTCCTGAGCAGCAACTTGCTTGCTGTTCTTCTTTAAGTTCCCCTTATTCTTCCCCTTGCCCTTTTTCTTGAAACTAGTGGTCTTGTTGACCATTAACACTTGATGCTCCTTCTTGATTTCTACCTCCACAGCTTTTAGCATTGCGAAGAGCTCGGGAATTATCTTATCCATCCCTTGCATATTATAGTTCATCACGAAGATCTTGTAGCTAGGTGAAAGCGATTGGAGAATTCTGTCAATGACACAATAATCCGGAAGATTAACTCCCAGTTGAATCAAGTGATTATTATACCCAGACATTTTGAGTATATGCTCACTGACAGAACTGTTCTCCTCCATCTTGCAGCTATAGAACTTATTGGAGACTTCATTTCTCTCAATCCGGGCATTTGCTTGAAATATTAGCTTCAACTCCTGGAACATCTCATATGCTCCATGACGTTCAAAACGTCGTTGAAGACCCGGTTCTAAGCCGTAAAGCATGGCACATTGAACTATTGAGTAGTCATCAGCTTTGCTCTGCCAGACGTTCTTAACGTCGTCAGTTGCATCAGCAGCAGGCCTGGCACCCAGCGGTGCTTCCAGGACGTAATTCTTCTGTGCAACAATGAGGATAATCCTCAAGTTATGGACCCAGTCCGTATAATTGCTACCATCATCTTTCAACTTTTCTTTCTCAAGGAACGCATTAAAATTCAACGGAACAACATCACGGGCCATCTATCTACAATCAAACATAAACAAGTAAGATACTATCAGGTACTAAGTTCATGATAAATTTAAGTTCAATTAATCATATTACTTAAGAACTCCCACTTAGAAAGACATCCCTCTAATCTTCTAAGTGATCACGTGATCCAAATCAACTAAACCATAACCGATCATCACGTGAAATGGAGTAGTTTTCAATGGTGAACATCACGATGTTGATCATATCTACTATATGATTCACGCTCGACCTTTCGGTCTCAGTGTTCCGAGGCCATATCTGCATATGCTAGGCTCGTCAAGTTTAACCTGAGTATTCTGCGTGTGCAAAACTGGCTTGCACCCGTTGTAGATGGACGTAGAGCTTATCACACCCGATCATCACGTGGTGTCTGGGCACGACGAACTTTGGCAACGGTGCATACTCAGGGAGAACACTTTTATCTTGAAATTTAGTGAGAGATCATCTTATAGTGCTACCGTCAATCAAAGCAAGATAAGATGCATAAAAGATAAACATCACATGCAATCAATATAAGTGATATGATATGGCCATCATCATCTTGCGCTTGTGATCTCCATCTCCGAAGCATCGTCATGATCACCATCGTCACCGGCGCGACACCTTGATCTCCATCATAGCATCGTTGTCGTCTCGCCAATCTTATGCTTCTACGACTATCGCTACCTCTTAGTGATAAAGTAAAGCATTACAGGGCGATTGCATTGCATACAATAAAGCGACAACCATATGGCTCCTGCCAGTTGCCGATAACTTGGTTACAAAAAATGATCATCTCATACAATAAAATTTAGCATCATGCCTTGACCATATCACATCACAACATGCCCTGCAAAAACAAGTTAGACGTCCTCTAGTTTGTTTGTTGCAAGTTTTACGTGGCTGCTACGGGCTTAGCAAGAACCAATCTTACCTACGCATCAAAAACCACAACGATAGTTTGTCAAGTTGGTGTTGTTTTAACCTTTGCAAGGACCGGGCGTAGCCACACTCGGTTCAACTAAAGTTGGAGAAACTGACACCCGCCAGCCACCTGTGTGCAAAGCACGTCGGTAGAACCAGTCTCGTGTAAGGGTACGCGTAATGTCGGTCCGGGCCGCTTCATCTAACAATACCGCCGAACCAAAGTATGACATGCTGGTAAGCAGTATGACTTATATCGCCCACAACTCACTTGTGTTCTACTCGTGCATATAACATCAACACATAAAACCTAGGCTCAGATGCCACTGTTGGGGAACGTAGTAATTTCAAAAAAATTCCTACGCACACGCAAGATCATGGTGATGCACAACAACGAGAGGGGAGATTGTTGTCTACGTACCCTCGTAGACCAGAAGCGGAAGCGTTATAACGACGCGGTTGATGTAGTCGTACGTCTTCACGGCCCGGCCGATCAAGCACCGAAACTATGCACCTCCGAGTTTTTGCACATGTTCAGCTCGATGACGATCCCCGGACTCCGATCCAGCAAAGTGTCGGGGATGAGTTCCGTCAGCACGACGGCGTGGTGACGATCTTGATGTTCTACCGTCGCAGGGCTTCTCCTAAGCACCGCTACAATATTATCGAGGATTATGGTGGAGGGGGGCACCGCACACGGCTAAGAGATCAATGATCAATTGTTATTGTCTCTGGGGTGCCCCCTGCCCCCGTATATAAAGGAGTGGAGGAGGGGGCCGGCCAAGGAGGGTGGCACGCCCAAGGGGGGGAGTCCAACTCCCACCGGGAGTAGGACTCCCCTTTGTTCCTATTAGGAGTAGGAGAGGGAAGGAAGAGGAAGGAAAGGGGGGGTGGCCCCCCTCCCTATTCGGATTGGGCTTGGGGGGGCGCCCCCTCCCTCGCTCCTTTCCCCTCCTTTCCATTAAGGCCCATATACCTCCCGGGGGGTTCCGATAACCTCCTGGTGATCCGGTGTGCAAATATAGTCGTCCAATATATCGATCTTTATGTCTCGACCATTTCGAGACTCCTCGTCAAGTCCGTGATCACATCCGGGACTCCGAACAACCTTCGGTGCATCAAAATATATAAACTCATAATGAAACTGTCATCGTAACGTTAAGCGTGCGGACCCTACGGGTTCGAGAACAAGGTAGACATGACCGAGACACGTCTCCGGTCAATAACCAATAGCGGAACCTGGATGCTCATATTGACTCCTACATATTCTACGAAGATCTTTATCGATCAGACCGCATAACAACATACGTTGTTCCCTTTGTCATCGGTATGTTACTTGCCCGAGATTCGATCGTCGATATCTCAATACCTAGTTCAATCTCATTACCGGCAAGTCTCTTTACTCGTTCCGTAATACATCATCTTGCAACTAACTCATTAGTTGCATTGCTTGCAAGGCTTAAGTGATGTGTATTACCGAGAGGGCCCAGAGATACCTCTCTGACAATCGGAGCGACAAATCCTAATCTCAAAATACGCCAACCCAACATGTACCTTTGGAGACACCTGTAGAGCACCTTTATAATCACCCAGTTACGTTGTGACGTTTGGTAGCATACACAGTGTTCCTACAGTAAACGGGAGTTGCATAATCTCATAGTCATAGGAACATGTATAAGTCATGAAGAAAGCAATAGCAACATACTAAACGATCGGGTGCTAAGCTAATGGAATGGGTCATGTCAATCACATCATTCTCCTAATGATGTGATCCCGTTAATCAAATGACAACTCATGTCTATGGTTAGGAAACATAACCATCTTCGATTAACGAGCTAGTCAAGTAGAGGCATACTAGTGACACTTTGTTTTTCTATGTATTCACACAAGTATTACGTTTCCGGTTAATACAATTCTAGCATGAATAATAAACATTTATCATGATATAAGGAAATAAATAATAACTTTATTATTGCCTCTAGGGCATATTTCCTTCATAATGTGCTTTACACACACAACATGAACTATACTCACGTTTATATTCGAGTGCTAAAGCGATGCATTGTCTGGAGTTCAAAATACTAACTATGTGGATCAATTGTGACGAATAATAACATATACATGCTCAAATTTGATAGAATCTAGATGTCTGATGGATCAATGACCGCTCCTTACGTGAATTGCAAATATCATGATCCCATCCTAATATTTGGATACAATTTATATCTTTAATCAATGTGTAGAGCAGTCTTTTACATGTAGTTTCACTCTCCATCGGTGGTCTCTCACACATGCTCACACACTCTCTCCCGAGGTGTCTTTCTTGCACACATGCTCTAGATATAACCCTCCCTCCCTCTCATAACCATTTACAACTGTTTCCGCTAACCTTTATCACAAGCACTCTTCCTCTCGCAAACATACACACGCACAATCCTCATCGACCCTTTCTATATACATGGACCTGCCTACGTGTCTCATGTACGCACATTATCTTTACGTCTGTCTCTCATGCATTGTCTCACACCTCTCTTCCTAATCGACGAGTATGATTCTAGCAGAGCATTCTGTAGGATGCCCCTTAAAGTTAGGTTGGATGAATAGTAATATCAGAGATAAAGGGGTTACCTTAGTCCGAGAACCTAGGGTTACAAATCCTAGCCGGCTTTGTCAGTGGACACAGAGTCCTTCACAATTCTGCTATCTTTGTCTTGTACGACTAGTCATCCATGGGTCTTCCTAAATGCGTCACGGGCCGACCAATGTGGCGCAGGACGGAACCGAACGAAGGGCCTCGCCTCGACCCACCGGACCTCACGCGATGACACATCCTCTGCCCCCACGTCTCATTATCTTCTCACACCCACACATACCAACACAAACACCACACACACAGAAAATTTCACCTGGTGCCTCTATTCCCTCCCCCTTGCATATACACACTCAAAGGAATGGAATCTCTTGTCGTGATGTCATATTCGTCTCTCTCTAGACCACTCTCATTTCTCGTGCTATCTCTCCCACGCCCCCTGATAACCCACAAGTATAGGGGATCGCAACAGCTTTCGAGGGTAGAGTATTCAACCCAAATTTATTGATTCGACACAAGGGGAGCCAAAGAATATTCTCAAGTATTAGCAGCTAAGTTGTCAATTCAACCACACCTGGAAACTTAGTATCTGCAGCAAGTGTTTAGTAGCAAAGTAATATGATAGTGGTGGTAGCGGCAACAAAAGTAAAGACAGCAGAAGTAATGTTTTTGGTATTTTGTAGTAATTGTAACAGTAGCAGCGGGAAAGTAAATAAGAATAAACCAGTATATGGAAAACTCGTAGGCACCGGATTAGTGATGGATAATTATGCCGGATGTAGTTCATCATGTAACAGTCATAACATAGGGTGACACAGAACTAGCTCCAATTCATCAATGTAATGTAGGCATGTATTCCGTATATTGTCATATATGCTTATGGAAAAGAACTTGCATGACATCTTTTGTCCTACCCTCCCATGGCAGCGGGTCCTATTGGAAACTAAGGGATATTAAGGCCTCCTTTTAATAGAGAACCAGAACAAAGCATTAGCACATAGTGAATACATGAACTCCTCAAACTATGGTCATCACCGGGAGTGGTCCCGATTATTGTCACTTCGGGGTTGCCGGATCAAAACACATAGTAGGTGACTATAGAATTGCAAGATAGGATCAAGAACTCACATATATTCATGAAAACATAATAGGTTCAGATCTGGAATCATGGCACTCGGGCCCTAGTGACAAGCATTAAGCATAGCAAAGTCATAGCAACATCAATCTCAGAACATAATGGATACTAGGGATCAAACCCTAACAAAACTAACTCGATTACATGATAAATCTCATCCAACCCATCACCGTCCAGCAAGCCTATGATGGAATTACTCACGCATGGCGGTGAGCATCATGAAATTGGTGATGGAGGATGGTTGCTGATGACGACGGCGACGAATCCCCCTCTGCGGAGCCCCGAACGGACTCCAGATCAGCCCTCCCGAGAGGTTTTAGGGCTTAGCGGCGGCTCCGTATCGTAAAACGCGATGATTTCTTCTCCCTGATTTTTTTCTCTCCGAAAGCAAATATATAGAGTTGGAGTTGGAGTTGGAGGGCATCCAGGGGGCCCACGAGGTAGGGGGCGCGCCCTAGGGGGGGGCCCACCCTCGTGAGAAGGGTGTGGGCCCCCTGGTCTTCATCTTTGGCGAGGATTTTTTTTTGTTATTTATTGTAAGGTATTCCGTGGAGTTTCAGGTCATTCCGAGAATATTTGTTTTCTGCACATAAAACAACATCATGGCAATTCTGCTGAAAACAGCGTCAGTCCGGGTTAGTTCCATTCAAATCATACAAGTTAGAGTCCAAAACAAGGGCAAAAGTGTTTGGAAAAGTAGATACGACGGAGACGTATCAACTCCCCCAAGCTTAAACCCTTGCTTGTCCTCAAGCAATTCAGTTGACAAACTGAAAGAAAGAAAGAAAAACTTTTACAAACTCTGTTTGCTCTTGTTGTTGTAACTATGTCAAGCCAGTATTCAAGTTTTCGGCAGAGATCATAACTAACCACACTTGCAATAATTCTCAGGTCTCATAATTACTCATATCAATAGCATAATCAACTAGCAAGCCATAATAATAAATCTCGGATGACAACACTTTCTCAAAACAATCATAATATGATATAACAAGATGGTATCTCGCTAGCCCTTTCTGAGACCGCAAAACATAAATGCAGAGCACCTTTAAAGTTCAAGGACTGACTAGACATTGTAATTCATGGTAAAAGAGATCCAATCATAGTCACACCCAACATAGATTAATAGTGATGAATGCAAATGACAGCTGTGCTCTCCAGCTAGTGCTTTTAATAAGAGGGTGATGACTCAACATAAAAGTAAATGGATAGGCCCTTCACAGAGGGAAGCAGGGATTTGTAGAGGTGCCAGAGCTCGGTTTTGAAATAGAGATAAATTGTATTTTGAGCGATATACTTTCATTGTCAACGTAACAACTAAGAGATGGCGATATCTTCCATGCTAAACACATTATAGGCGGTTCCCAAACAGAATGGTAAAGTTTATACTCCCCCTCCACCAACAAGCATCAATCCATGACTTGCTCGAAACAACGAGTGTCTCCAACATACATCAGGTCCAAGGTGGAGTTTTGTTTGCAATTAATTTTGATTTATTTTGCATAAAGCATGGGACTGGGCATCTCGGTGACCAGCCATTTTCTCGTGAGTGAGGAGCGGAGTCCACTCCTCTTGAGAATTACCCGCCTAACACGGAAGATAAGGACAGCCTTGGCTGGTACATGAGCTATTCGAGCATACAAAACAGAATGTTTATTTGAAGTTTTAGAGTTTGGCACATACAAATTTACTTGGAACGGCAGGTAGATACCGCATATAGGAAGGTATAGTGGACTCATCTGGAATAACTTTGGGGTTTAAGGGATTGGATGCACAAGCAGTATTCCCGCTTAGTACAAGTGAAGGCTAGCAAAAGACTGGGAAGCGACCAACTAGAGAGCGACAACAGCCATGTACATGCATTAAAATTAATAAATATTGGATGCAAGCATGAGTAGGATATAATCCACCATGAACATAAATATCGTGAAGGCTATGTTGATTTTGTTTCAACTACATGCGTGAACATGTGCCAAGTCAAGTCACTTCAATCATTCAAAGGAGGATACCACCCCATCATACCACATCATAATCATCTCAATAGCATGTTGGCACACAAGGTAAACCATTATAACTCATAGCTAATCAAGCATGGCACAAGCAACTATGATCTCTAATTATCATTGCAAACATGTTTATTCATAATAAGCTGAATCAAGAATGAGGGGCTCATCATATTTACAAAAACAAAAGAGATCGAGTTCATACCAGCTTTTCTCATCTCAGTCAGTCCATCATATATCATCATAATTGCCTTTCACTTGCACGACCGAATGGTGTGAATAATAATAAGGGTGCACGTGCATTGGGCTAAGCTGGAATCTGCGAGCATTCAATAAACAGGAGAAGACAAGGCAATATGGGCTCTTGGTTAAATCAACAATAATGCATATAAGAGCCACTTCAACAATTTAATTATGGTCTTCTCCTACTGACCCCCAAAGAAAAGAAAAGAAATAAAACTATTTACACGGGAAAGCTCCCAACAAGCAAAAGAATAACGGGAAATATTTTTGGGTTTTCTTTTTAATTATTACTACTACAGCAGAAAAATAAACTACTATTAATTTTTTTTTGGTTTTTCTTAAGGTTTAACAAACACACAAGAAGAAAGCGGGAAAAAGAAAATAAAGTAGCATGGATATTACAGTGAAAGAGTATGAGCACCGACATCTAGTAATGAGTGTGTGTGAGCATAAATGTAATGTCGGTGAGAAATACGTACTCCCCCAAGCTTAGGCTTTTGGCCTAAGTTGGTTTATTGCCAGGGATAGCCTGGCAGATACCCATAGGTGTAGCTGGGGTCGTACTGTGACGAGGAATACTTGGGATCATACTGATGTGCAGCGGTTATCGCCTGCTGAGCTGCAGCGTGGAGTCGAGCTGCCTCAGCTCTCCTCTCGTACTCTTCTGCCTCCTCTCTGCCAATAACATATCTTCTTTTTGTCTCCTCACAAATGAACTTGTGAGATCATGATACTGGGGGCATTTGTTAGCCTCAAAATCCTCAAGACCGGCATTGCGCAAATATGCTTTGAATTCTTCTTTAATTCCCGCACGGTCCATAAAATTTTCCGACGGCCATTCGCAAGGCCGTACTGGAGCGTCTCTTGGTGGATCCTCGTCAGCATCGCGCATAGCAATCCTGGGTCCTTGCTTCTTAGAAGAACCACCTTGGAACATCTTCCTAAGCATATTGTTTTTCTCCGAAAAATTCTGAAATTTTTAGTAACTTCAAACAAAAGTGAACCAACTTCAATAAAACTGATAGAAACTACTCCTACAAGTGCCTAGAGCCTATATCAAGCATTAGAACTACTTGGAACCATATAAATTTGACATGCAAGCTCAAGAACATGGTCACCTATGCAGCACAAATTTGCAAAGAATAAAGCACTAGAACAAAAAGTAATTGGACCAATGGAGGAGTCACATACCAAGGAACAATCTCCCCAAGTAGTTTTGCGAGAGGTGCTTTGAGCAAGGAGATTGAAAATCATAGCAAAAGTGGCTGGAACTCGTGCTTGAGTTGGTTTTTCAGGTTTGTGTGAGATGGAGGAAGAAGATGGGTGCTGGTATAAGTGGAGGAGGGCCACCGTGGGCCCACGAGGCAGGGGGGCGCGCCCTAGAGGGGGGGGCGCGCCCACCACCCTCGTGGCCAGGTGGCAGCTCCTCCCGCGGTAATTTTTGCACAGTAAATCCTCAAATATTCCCGAAAAAATCATATTAAATTGGCATGTCATTCTGAGGACTTTTATTTTCGAGATATTTTTATATTGCATGGATAAGTCAGGAAACAGATAGAAAAAATACTATTTTTACTTTATTTCTACTAATTAACAGAAAATATAGAGAGGGTACAGAAGGTTGTGCTTCTAGTTTCATCCATCTCATGCTCATCAAAAAGAATCCACTAACAAGGTTGATCAAGTCTTGTTAACAAACTCATTCCGATAATCATGAAACCGGAGAAATTTCGAATAACACTTAGTTACCTCAACGGGGATATGCACATCCCCTATAATAAGTATATCATATTTGTTTTTGACAGTAGGAAGAGGAAATTCAAAACCTCCAATTATAATCGATGGAATTTTTCCAATGGAGTTGATACTATGAACTTGACATTGTTTCCTCGGAAAGTGTACCATATGCTCATTACCATTAACATGAAAAGTGACATTCCCTTTGTTGCAATCAATAACAGCCCCTGCAGTATTAACAAAAGGTCTTCCAAGAATAATAGACATCCTATCATCCTCGGGAATATCAAGTATAACAAAGTCCGTTAAAATAGTAAAGTTTGCAACCACAAGAGGCACATCCACACAAATACCGACAGGTATAGCACTTGATTTATCATCCATTTGCAAAGATATTTCGGTAGGTGTCAGCTTATTCAAGTCAAGTCTACGATATAAAGAGAGAGGCATAACACTAACACCAGCTCCAAGATCACATAAAGCAGTTTTAATATAATTTATTTTAATGGAGCAAGGTATAGTAGGTACTCCGGGGTCTCCAAGTTTCTTTGGTATTCCCCCCTTAAAAGTATAATTAGCAAGCATGGTGGAAATCTCAGCTTCCGGTATCTTTCTTTTATTAGTAATGATATCCTTCATATATTTAGCATAAGGATTTGTTTTGAGCACATCAGTTAATCGCATACGCAAAAAGATAGGCCTAATCATTTCAGCAAAGCGCTCAAAATCCTCATCATCCTTTTTCTTGGATGGTTTTGGAGGAAAAGGCATGAGTTTCTGAACCCAAGGTTCCCTTTCTTTACCATGTTTCCTAGCAACAAAGTCTCTTTTATCGTAACGTTGATTCTTTAATTGTGGGTTATCAAGATCAACAGCAGGTTCAATTTCTACATCATTATCATTACTAGGTTGAGCATCATCATGAACATCATCATTAATATTTTCATTAGGTTCATGTTCATTACCAGATTGTGTTTCAGCATCAGACATAGAGATATCATTTGGATTATCAGGTGGTTCAGCAATAGGTTCACTAGAAGTTTGCACAGTTCTATCATTTTGTTTTTCTTCTTTTTAGAAGAACTAGGAACATCAATATTATTTCTTTGAGAATCTTGCTCGATTCTCTTAGGGTGGCCTTCAGGATACAAAGGTTCCTGAGTCATTCTACCAGTTCTAGTAGCCACTCTAACAGCATATCATTTTTCTTACTATTCTTTTCATCAAGCACTTCTTTTTGAGCCTTAAGTACTTGTTCTACTTGAGTGGTAACCATAGAAGCATGTTTGCTAACAAGTTTAAGTTCACCTTTAATATTAGCCATATAATCATCCAAGCGTCTAATCATATAAGCATTTTCTTTTAATTGTCTACCAAAATAAGCATTGAAGTCGTCTTGCTTAAACATAAAGTTATCAAACTCATCCAAGCACCGACTAGCAATTTTAGCAGGAGGGACTTCAGCTTTATCATATCTATAGAGAGAATTTACCTTTACTACCTATGTCGGGATATCGGGATTAGGAGGTTCTTCAGTAAATAAAGAATTGAGATCATATGTTTCTTCAACAGGCGGTATATTAAGACCATGTATTTCTTCAATAGGAGGTAAATTCTCAACATCTTCAGCTTTAATACCTTTTTCTTTCATAGATCTCTTTGCCTCTTGCATATCTTCGGGATTGAGGAATAGAACACCTCTCTTCTTTGAAGTTAGTTTAAGAATAGGCTCAGTAATTGGAGCAGGAGCTAGCTCAGGAGGTGCCCAATTATTTTCATTTGTCAACATATTATTCAATAGAATTTCAGCTTCATCCGGTGTTCTTTCCCTGAAAAGAGAACCAGCACAACTATCCAGGTAATCTCTGGAAGCATCGGTTAGTCCATTATAAAAGATATCAAGTATTTCAGGTTTCTTAAGAGGATGATCAGGCAAAGCATTAAGTAACTTGAGAAGCCTCCCCCAAGCTTGTGGGAGACTCTCTTCTTTAATTTGCACAAAGTTGTATATTTCCCTCAAAGCAGCTTGTTTCTTATGAGCAGGGAAATATTTAGCAGAGAATTAATAAATCATATCCTGGGGACTACGCACACAACCAGGATCAAGAGAATTAAACCATATCTTAGCATCACCCTTTAATGAGAACAGAAATATTTTGAGTATATAGAAGTAACGCGATCTCTCATCATTAGTGAACAGGGCAGCTATATCATTTAACTTAGTAAGATGTGCCACAATAGTTTTAGATTCATATCCATAAAACGGATCAGATTGAACCAAAGTAATTATATCAGGATCAACAGAGAATTCATAATCCTTATCAGGAACACAAATAGGTGAAGTAGCAAAAGCAGGGTCGGGTTGCAATTTATCTCTAAGTGATTCTTTGTTCCATTTAACTAATAACCTCTTGAGCTCATATCTATCTTTGCAAGCTAAAATAGCGGCAAAAGATTCCATATCAAAAAGATAGCCCTCAGGAATAACAGGCATATTTTCATCATCACTATCATCATCATATTCAGATTCAATAATTTCTTTTTCTCTAGCCCTAGCAATTTGTTCATCAAGAAATTCACCAAGGGGCACAGTAGTATCAGGCATAGAAGCAGTTTCATCATAAGTATCATGCATAGCAGAAGAGGCATCATCAATAACATGCAACATATCGGAACGAATAGCAGAAGCAGGTTTAGGTGTCGCTAGCCTACTCATAACAGAAGGTGAATCAAGTGTAGAGCTAGATGGCAGTTCCTTACCTCCCCTCGTAGTTGAGGGATAAATTGTTGTCTTAGCGTCTTTCAAGTTCTTCATAGTGTCTAGCAGATATAAATCCCAAGTGACTCAAAGAATAGAGCTATGCTCCCCGGCAACGGCGCCAGAAATTAGTCTTGATAACCCACAAGTATAGAGGATCGCAACAGCTTTCGAGGGTAGAGTATTCAACCCAAATTTATTGATTCGACACAAGGGGAGCCAAAGAATATTCTCAAGTATTAGCAGCTGAGTTGTCAATTCAACCACACCTGGAAACTTAGTATCTGCAGCAAGTGTTTAGTAGCAAAGTAATATGATGGTGGTGGTAGCGGCAACAAAAGTAAAGACAGCAAAAGTAATGTTTTTGGTATTTTGTAGTGATTGTAACAGTAGCAGCGGGAAAGTAAATAAGAGTAAACCAGTATATGGAAAACTCGTAGGCACCGGATCAGTGATGGATAATTATGCCGGATGCGGTTCATCTTGTAACAGTCATAACATTGGGTGACACAGAACTAGCTCCAATTCGTCAATGTAATGTAGGCATGTATTCCATATATTGTCATACGTGCTTATGGAAAAGAACTTGCATGACATCTTTTATCCTACCCTTCCGTGGCAGCGGGGTCCTATTGGAAACTAAGGGATATTAAGGCCTCCTTTTAATAGAGAACCGGAACAAAGCATTAGCACATAGTGAACACATGAACTCCTCAAACTATGGTCATCACCGGGAGTGGTCCCGATTATTGTCACTTCGGGGTTGCCGGATCATAACACATAGTAGATGACTATAGACTTGCAAGATAGGATCAAGAACTCACATATATTCATGAAAACATAATAGGTTCAGATCTGAAATCATGGCACTCGGGCCCTAGTGACAAGCATTAAGCATAGCAAAGTCATAGCAACATCAATCTCAGAACATAAAGGATACTAGGGATCAAACCCTAACAAAACTAACTCGATTACATGATAAATCTCATCCAACCCATCACCGTCCAGCAAGCCTACGATGGAATTACTCACGCACGGCGGTGAGCATCATGAAATTGGTGATGGAGGATGGTTGATGATGACGACGGCGATGAATCCCCCTCTCCGGAGCCCCGAACGGACTCCAGATCAGCCCTCCCAAGAGGTTTTAGGGCTTGGCGGCAGCTCCGTATCGTAAAACGCGATGATTTCTTCTCCCTGATTTTTTTCTCTCCGAAAGCAAATATATAGAGTTGGAGTTGGCGTCGGAGGGCATCCAGGGGGTCCACGAGGTAGGGGGCGCGCCCTAGAGGGGGGGCGCCCCCCACCCTCGTGGACAGGGTGTGGGCCCCCTAGTCTTCATCTTTGGCGAGGATTTTTTATAATTTTTTGTAAGATGTTCCGTGGAGTTTCAGATCATTCCGAGAATATTTGTTTTCTGCACATAAAACAACATCATGGCAATTCTGCTGAAAACAGCGTCACTCCGGGTTAGTTCCATTCAAATCATACAAGTTAGGGTCCAAAACAAGGGAAAAAGTGTTTGGAAAAGTAGATACGATGGAGACGTATCACCCCCCCCCCCCGTCGGCCCCTCTATCCATGCCTCTCTCGAATACGTAATACACACACATACCTCTCTAGGCCCCGCCAAATGCATCAACTACACATTCACACATGTTACATCACGTACCCCATTGATCTAAAAAGCCCTGTCTTCACGTTTATTTCGCATACAACATTCCTTTTGAATAAAGTGTGGCCAAAAAATTATTTTAGAGTTTCTACATATATACAACATTACAAAGTTATATGGAGGAGTACGAACGCTAATTTGCATTGCATGGTGCCCGCAATGATATTTATTCCACACTGTGAATTTGTATATTTTTATACTATATATAAAGTTAGTCATAATAAAGAGAAACGAAGAGCATCTCTCTCTCCATCGCATACCCCCCTGTACGCCCCTTTCACGTATGCACACAAAACTATCTCCAGGTCCTCTAAAAGTAAGCCCCCAGAAAATTCACGCATGTTTCATCTTTCTCTCGCGATATATGCAATGACGATCATTGTATTTGAAGCGAAAGCACGATACATACATTGGACTTCAGAATCCACTCATTACGGTCACCATTTACGTTTAATGGTTATTATACACTCACGGGCTCACCGTACAACTCTGTATTTGCTCATGACATGACTAGTTGACCAGTTAAACGCTCCACGTGGCACCTCTAGTGTTGCATCACATTATCTCACTACCATCGTGCCCACCTGTCGACTTGTATCTACTCTACATCTACACTCTTATAAAATACATAAAATACACTCTTATAAAAAACAGAGTTGGTGATGATGGTGTGCCTGCCATCCTGCAATATAGGCCGTTCGATTTATATCTGGCGGATAGGAAAGAAACTATGGCAATTTTGCAAAAAGGTACCCATACACCTCTCCATATTTGCAAATAAGGCCTTCTATCGTTCATCCTTTTCTCTCACAAGATAAATAAGTCATACAAATGCATCTTGATGTTACGTGCAACACACGGGCATCTTGCTAGTAAGAATGAAAACAAACGACAAAAAAATATTTGGACGGTGGTTCGAAGTCATGACCGCGGGCACAGCGGACAAGGTGGCCTTGTATTGGTATGTTGAGCCGTCTGTTTTAACACACAGGAGCTGGTGTGGTGATTATACACACACGCACGCATGCACACGAAGTGCATCCACGCAACACTCACACAAATACATGCACCCACGCACGCACGCAACACTCACACGTACACACGCAGCCACGCACGCATGCAACACTCACACGCATGCACGCAACACTCACACGCACACACGCACACATGCATGCACACACCAGTACACCACACGACCAACACACACTCTCACGCTCAAGTGCTCAACCTACATGTGCATGTGCACACATCAGGCCCTGACAGACACATACACAACCAGGTGATTCCCGTGCACGGGTTGGAGCCTTTTCGCGCCTACGTAAATTTGTGTTTATCTGACCTTTTGCCTATGCGAACTGACAGGTGGGACCCACAAGGAACATGGTCAATTTAACTAGTCAACATGGCACCACACAGACTATTTGGCCGGTCAACAGAGTGCAATCTGATGCTGAACTGTGAGCAAATGACCGTATAATCACCGCAAAATGTATATAGTGACCGTAATCAGCTCATTCTGAAGTTCGGTGACCGTATTACGCTTTTATCTCTGTAGGCCCTCCAAAACTACATCTCTACACGTTCTCGCATGTTACATCTAACAACTACAGTATGCAATACAACACTACTACTACACTCTAACACAATAAATCATATGTGTTTTTAGTTTTACTAGATATCATATTGTTACTTATAATTATTCAGTTTGAATACATTAAAATTGCCTTTGAAATGTATGGCCAGTATCATCTACCGCGCGGGAAAAATCCCGCCCTTTCCTGTTTAATCGGGTTTGTATCGATGGATCGTGCGAAACAGCAAAACTATAGTACTATACAGTACAAGTGACAGTTCACTGGGCCGTCGTGCCGTCTACTCCTCCGTCGTAAGAGTGGAGCGCTTGCTTTCATAAATCTTCTAGTCCCTTTCACCGACATGTGGGACATCAAGCTACCGGGTCCACGTGCCATACCGGAATACAGTGCAGAGCAGCCGGGGTGAAGCACCCCGGTCATGGCGCCGGCGTAGTAATGAGCAATGAGGCGTCAAATCACAAAGCTGCACCTTTCCCGCAGTTAAGTTGGAGGGACGAAGCAACCATCATTTCACTCGTTGCTGAATCCGCTTATCCCTCATCTTCTTCGACTTAACCATGTGTTGCTTCTGCCGTTGTTCTGCCTCATGTGGGACGCGGATTGGCTTGGTAAAGCACTGACACATGGGAGCGCATGTTAACAAACCGCCAGGACAACGTCCTCCGAAAATAAGAAGCCTAATCCTAGACTTACAAAGGGCTACGTAGCTGCTACATATACTTTCCATCTAATCTATATATGCCCCCCTGATTTTCAGGTGGGGTGGGCCTAATCCTCTCCTTTAATCCAATCAAATAGTCTCACATCACATCAGTTCGTAACTTTACGTAAACCATTACGTGGATGTAGCATTGCTCAAATAAGAAACCTCCCCCGCCATCCGCGCGGCAAAATCACCTCCTTTTTACTAATCTTGATTCTATAATTTTTTAGATCAATATAATTAAGATTTGTATAGATAGCACACAGGAGCAAAACCAAGTGGTACGGTTAAGGGCATCCACAATGTGTAGCCAAATGTGAAAATAGCTTTTGGCATCATGGGAACCATTGTGGACGGTGTTGCCAAAGCCAAAAAGATGGAACCGAAGCTCATGCAACGTCTCTCCTCTTTCTGCCATGCTTGGACGCATGTAGTACAGTATAGAGCACAGAGTCTACTCCCCTGTCCCTTCTATCACAAATCACAAAGCAGTGAGGCGTCAAATCACAAAAGCACGGACGAAGCAACCATCATTTCACTCTTCGCTGACTCCGCTTCTCCATCGTCTTCTTCGAGAAACCATCTCACCGCACTAGTACTCCTAGTAGTACTCCCTCCGGTCCTGTTTTGTCTGCGTCTAAGAAAATTTCGTTTTCCCCGCAATGCTCTGCGCATTGGCATTTTTTCACTGCTCTTTCCAACCGGGCCCTCCATCCCTTTCCACCGCATGCGTGCCTGCAGTAATCCCATCTCTCTTTCCCATGTGCTTCACATCTTCCCAAGGCAGAGAGAGCTGCTTGCATGCAGAAACAAGAGAGAGAGAGAGAGAGAGAGAGAGAGCGAGAGGCGCATGCGTGCAGAGAGATGGACAGGGGAGAGAGAGACGACATGCATGCATGCGGAAGTGAGAACGTTGGTTTGCATGGCGCTGCATTAATCAAGCGATGAGGAGTGAGATGGTTAGCTCTTTGGTCTTTGGAGAAAAAATATGCATTAATTGACACGTGAAACGAGGTTGTATCGATTAAATCCCGCGAAGGAAAACCCTTCTTTCTTTTTTAACACTAGTACTCCTAGTACGTACGTACTTATCCTGTTTGGGTCTAGGCCTTGCATTGCCAAACTTCGCCACACATTTTTGCCAAGCTTGCCTAAAGTTTTCAAAATGAGAAGGAGGTACACTTGCGCACGGCTGTCGCGGTCGCACTGCACCCTCACACGGTCGCTCCTGCACGCCGCGGTCGCACCGCACCCTCACACAGTCGCTCCTGCACGCCGCAAACCCAACCAAGGGAACGCACCCTCACTGACACGTGCTATCGCATGTGAACAAACCAAACTCAGCCATCCTATCGCTGACACATAATTTTCGTTCATAGAGTATGTTTATCCAACCGCATGTTGGGGAGTATCCATACGGCCCGTGTGGTGGTCTGTTGGGGAAGAAGAAGAGGTAAGGAAGAAGGAAAGAAGGGTTAGGAGACGTAGGATATTCATCCAACCGCCTGAAATGGTAGACTGACCCAAGTCAGGCGACTTGCATAACAAATATATGTTTTTACACAGCAAAAGATCCATAAAAACAACAACATAAAGAAAAACTATCACTGCTCGCGGAAAGAGACGGCCTCGTCGTCTTTGGCTGCCGGTGCGAACCAACCGCCGCTGTCGACGTGTGTCTCCGCACCGTGGTTGTCCTCGGCCTCCAGCTACTCGTTCAAGCGGAGCGTGCGGGCGCTCCGCACAGACAAGAGCACAGCCCGGTTCAAGTCGAGGACGTCCGGTTCCGCGTGCAGGAGGGCCTCGATGGCAGCGGCATCCGCGTGCTCCGCGTCGAGTCGAGCCTCCGCCGCCCGGTTCAAGTCCAGGATGTTCGGTTCCGCCTGCAGGAGGACGTCGATGCGAGCGGCATCCGCGCGCTCAGCGTCGAGTCGAGCCTCTGCCGCCCGGTTCAAGTCCAGGACGTCCGGTTCCGCCTGCAGGAGGGCCTCGCTGGCAGCTGCATCCGCGCGCTCCGCCTCAAGTTGAGCCTCCGCCGCCCGGTTCACATCCACGACATCCGGTTCCGCCTGCAGGAGAGCCTCGATGGCAGTGGCATGCACGCGCTCCGCGTCGAGTTGAGCCTCTGCCTCCTGGTCCTCCTTTAGTATCGCCATGTTGAACCGCTGGTCCGCCTGCACCATGGGGGAGTCGGACGCCGGGACGAAGTCGACGTCCATCGTCTCATACCCATCGGGGGCCTTCTGCGCCGTGACCTCCGCCATGAACATTGGATCAGCTTGCTCCTCGTAGCTTGGCTCTAGAGAACTCGGGGATTGGCCCACTGCAAAGCGAGCTTGGGAACGGAGGTCTGTGGTGCCGACCGCCGCCGTGATTTCTGCGCGGCGCTCCGGCATCAGCATCTTGTAGTAAGTGATCTTGCGGCGCACCATGGCTTTCCGGCGAACTAGGGGATGCTTGATGCGGGCTGGGGGGTCGAAAGGTGGGGGAATGGGCTGGAGATTTGGTGTGGTTTTAGGGAAGTGGCTGGCGTAGGCCGAGCAGCGAAGGTTCTGGTGTGAATAGTGGTTCTGGTGATGACCGATCAATCGGTTTTGACTGTACATCGCTCTTGTCGCGTTCGCGTTGCAGTCCGGCACGCTGGACCCTCCACGTCTCTCACCGAATGGAACGCGCTTCGTCTTGCATTTTCTCTCGCTTGTGGGACCGCAGTTGAGAGCAAACCGACGTCCCTCCCCCTCCCCTACCCGCGTCATTTATTATACCACCACTCCCGGCATTTTATGCGGAGTAAATAAAAACAGAGGGAGTATACTACGGATGAGGATCCCCTGACGTGGCCGAACCCATTGAGTAACTGACATGCGAGGCCTAGCAAGCATGGGGTCTGCCAATAAGTGACCGAAAGGGAGGGTAAGGCAGGGATACCTACGTTAGAGGATCCACTTCCACTATACTACTTTGACCAAATGTTAGAGTAATAATATATGACATGCAACTTACACAAAGCATACAGGGTCTAATGTGTTTTTCGAGGCTAACTTTGACCAAATGTTAGAGTAATAATATATGACATGCAACTTACACAAAGCATACGGTCAAATTCGTATGTGAAATGAGTTTCCAATGATATAATTTTCACATTATACATCTCATGTACTATTAATCTTGTCAATAGTCAAATTGGAAACCATCTCGAGTACAAATCTAGGAGTACATACGAATCTAACAATATTGCTTGGGCGTTGTTGAATGTTGATACCTTTTTGATCAAAGTAGAGATACTTTGACTACACATAAAACTTATATGTAAACTAGAAAGGATAGGAGGGAGTATATTGTACGTTCAAAAACGAAACGAACGTTGAATACCCTTTATATATGATTTGCGGATGCTATGATCACCGGTTCAAAATTTTGAATCCGCCTTAGGTATCACGTGCCCCCACTCGTTCCCTCTCGATTTCATCTCGGGGTCCGGAGATATATTGAAAGAGGACTAGGGTGGGTACATGTGAATGATACTCGGTGGAATGTTCAAATGAGGCATGCGGGAGGATGGACTCGACTGGAGGGCGACATGATCGATGGAGAAGAGGGTTGGAGAGGAATGAGAAATAAGCAAACGCCACATGATTATACTTGAACGGCTCAAATAAACAATAAGTTGTCTCACTTGGCCTACATAGTGAAAGGCCTAATGCGCAACGCGGAGCACTGACGCTCGAATATGGTCGGGAAAACAGGGAAACCGACATGTGGGGCACACCCGTCGGGACGACGTAGCGTAGACTAGTCCAATGGAGGAGCTGGCCCATGACCTCCTCACCACCGACAACCGTTCATGTGGGTCGTTGGGGCCAACAACGGGGCGCAACTCCAGCACCGCCTCTGGACACGGCGACCGCAGTGAGCGACACGCTCATATCGTAGCTAGACACGGTTTCAGTGTGCCGAGGGTGGCGTTAGTGCTGTGGCACGACCAACGGTATGTTTGGTTTGTGCCCAAGGTTGCCCCATCAAAGCATTGCGTAGCCAAAATTTTGGTTGAGGTATTGGTTGCCCATGATTTGGCCGACATTGGCAAGAAAAATGAACTAGAGTTGGCTAGAGTTCATTGGCATGCCAAAGATATGGCAACCATCCAAACAAAGACCAATCTTTGGGTCATGACCAAAATTTTGGTTGAGGTATTGGTTGCCCATGATTTGGCCGACATTGGCAAGAAAAATGAAATAGAGTTGGCTAGAGTTCATTGGCATGCCAAAAAAATGGCAACCATCCAAACAAAGACCAATCTTTGGGTCATGACCAAAATTTTGGTAAGGTGCACTTTGGCCACAATCCAAACACACCCCAACACCCGGCTCGTCGAGGATGCACGGGGCGCCGTGACGCGTCCGCGGAGTGGTGTAGCGCGGCCAACTGCATCCTCTGGACCTGAGACCATGCCGAGTCGTCTTGCTTTTTCAATGACATGCCGGGATCGCATGTGAGCAAAGGGCATCTCCAACGTTGCCACGACCGCAGCTGACTACCCTGGCACACCAAAACCCTCGTCCCTCGCGCCGTCGCGCGGTGCGTTCCCAGCCGGCGCCAGCTGCCCGCATTCATGTCGTCCGTTCGTATGTCATCGTTAAGAGGCTCGGTGCCCGAGGAACCAACTCCGGCGACTTAATGACGCACCCGGACGCTTGGCCTCACCGGATTGCGCTACTTAAAGCGGCAACGCCCAGCTAACCTCCACACCATAGCGCATCGTCCTCCTACCTGGCACCACATCCGCCATGACCGCAAGTGCAAATGCTCTGCGGGAGAGCTTGTCTTCGGGGATGAAGCTCGAGGTGCCGCCCTCGCTCAAGTCGCCTCTCGCGATGCAATAGCGGCATAGCCGGACGCGGACGCAACCGCACAAGCGGTGGCCACGCTGGCGGCCGACGACGGGAGCACCGTCAGCCACGCGTCCTACTTGCCGCCGTCCAACGTTCGGCACCGCCGAGGTCGGGGACTCCTCCGAGGATGAGTAGGGCATGGGAGGCGGCAGGGCATGGTGTGCCAACTGGCCGGTTCGTATCCCATGTTCTACTCTTCCTCGCCGGAGACCGCACCTTCACTTCACGGGTCTTGAACCCCGCCCCCGTACATAGAGATCGCGGATGGAGGACGTCGGTCGCCGCCGTAGAATAGGTTTAGGTTTGGGTTTCTTTTATTTTTCCGTCCTATAAAAGTTCGAAATGTAATGAAAATCTGTCGTGTTTGCATTAATCTCGGCCAGTGTATATGAACTTTACAATAATATACATATTGTAGGAGTACTAGCAAGATGCCCGTGCGTTGCACGGAAGATCAAGATCTTGTGGGAGAAAAGGATGAACAAGGGAAAGCCTTATCTACAAATGTGGAGAGGAGTGCGGGTAAATTGTCATAGTTTCCTTCCTATCTGTTAGATATAGATCGGGCGGCCTATATTGCAGGATGACAGGCACACCATCATCACCAACTCTGCTTTTTATTGAACCGAGACAAATCTAACATGCGAAGTAAAATAAACACATAGGGTCTATACATACACAAATTATCTTAGGCACTCCAATAGTACGTCCACTACACATTCACGCATTTCACATCTTTCTACATCTACGGGAACCTACGAAAGGGTTAACGTAAATTGCCTCTCTCTCTCCTCCCCTGATTTTCATGGTGGTGGGCCCCTCCCTCCCCCCAATCTACAATCAACAGCTCACACGTTCCACATTATGTTAATTACGTAACTGGGATTACGTAGGTGTAGCATTACTCGTCCTAAAAAACCCAACTAAGCCAACCTCCCAGCATATCGCGCGGGAAAAGACCCGGCCGCGCCGTTTTAGTCGGGATTACCGGATTACTAGTAGTAGTATCGATGGATCGCATGAAGCAACAATTTTTTTGAGGGGGCGAAGCACCTAGTTTAAAAGGAAAAAAGGTGGTACACTCACAGCACTCATGTCGCGGTCGCATTGCACCCCACACACGTTCGGTCCTGCACACGGCTCACGCAAACGGAACACACTTCGGCTTGCCTCTTCACTGACACGTGGGACTGCACTTGGAGAAACCGACCATGCGCCAAACTCCCCCCGCCCACTGTGCAAAAATCCTCCCCCCCACACCCAAAAATTCCCCCCAAATCCGATTCAGCCGCCCTTCGGCCAACTAGCCAATAATATTCCCCAAACCCCCTCCCCCCTCCCCCCCTCCACTCCATTCGCTCCGCCAAAGCCGCCCTCCCCGCCGCGCCGATACGTCGGCGCCGCGGTTCGGCGATCCTCTCGCTCCCACAGTATGCTCTCGTAGACTGTCGTCCTCTAGCCGCGCCGCCACCTCTGGCTACGTTCTTGTGGAGGCGCACGGCGGTCAGCGCCGCCACCGCTGGCGACGTTCGTGTGGAGACACACGACGGTCAGCTTCTCCCACGGTACGCGCATTCTAGACTGAGGCCCCGTTCATGTCGGTGTAGCGCTGAATGTTAGCTGATAGACGCTGTTAATCTCACTGTTTGCCGAAGTAGTTTACTATCAATATGCTCTGCTTAAGAAGCTTCCTTGCCCTGTTCTGCACTCAATCTGCTTAGCTGAGATGGCATGCCAAGGCCAATTAGTTGCTAAAATATCCTTCCATATATTTATTTTGACATACATTACCATGGTCTAGTAGCCAATCTGTTAGGTGAAATAGCTCTACACCATTTTATACTCGATCTTTGTTGCTGCGATGGCCTTCGATAGTTCGATGGCTGTGTGCTCGGCCTCATTGACTGCTGAAACAACCTGCCATAATTTGGCACTCAAATCTGTTTGCTGAATTAGCTTTACATATATTTCGTTACTTAGATCTGCTCGTCCAAATATCTTGCCATAGCTTTAGACATTGACCTAGGTATTTTTTTCTGGACTTCACAAAAAAGCATATATGTTTTTCCTGTAATATCTAGTAGAATAACTAATTTGTATGTCTAACAGATGGACGGGACTTGGATAACTTCTGCTCGAAGATTCTCCGCTGCATATGTCAAGGGGGTTGAAAACTTCATGAACTTTATCAGAGCTGAGTACGGTGGTCCAAAATCAGATGTGCTCTGCCCGTGTAGCAGTTGTATGAATTCAGTTACAAGACCCCAGTCAACTGTGCAAAATCATCTACACTTGTATGGGATGTCGGTCACATATACTAGGTGGGTTCATCATGGTGAAGCTGTGAACGTCAATGTTATTGACTACGTGGAAGCAGCAGATCACCATCTTGATCTACCTGATGCTCAGGTGGAAGAGGAGGAGGAGGTGGTGGTGGCGGAGCCAGTGAGTTTGACCAACATTGAAACAATGCTACGAAATGCTCGTGCGTTCCGTGAACTTTCACCTGCAGAAGAAAAACGGTGGGCCCGCATGTTGGAACAATGCAACGTTGCTGTCACCCCAGGAAATAAGCTGTCAGTATTCTCAGCTATGGTCACCTTTCTTCAGGTGAAGACATCTGAGCAGATGACCAACAAATCATTCGATGCGATGTTGGCTGCTTTCCGCAAATCTTTCCCAGATGCGTCTGAGCTGCCACACACCTATAGTAAAATGAAGAATTTCCTTCGTGCAGTTGGAATTGGATATGATATGATCCATGTTTGTAAGAATAATTGTGTTCTGTTCCGGAAGGATTATGCCAACTTAAGTGAATGCCCAAAATGCAAATCATCAAGATGGAAAGATGGCGATGTTGTCAAGAGGATTCCTCATAATGTTCTGAGACATTTTCCAATTACACCAAGATTGCAGAGGTTGTTTCATGATGCTGAAACAAGAGAGGATGTATTGTGGCATTCTAGGAACCAGGAGTACAGAGATCAAAATGTAATGAGCCATCCATCTTAGTGAGTGGAAAAGCTTCAATGATAAACACAAAGAGTTTGCTGCTGACCCGAGAAACATTAGACTTGGCTTAGCTTTAGATGGATTTAACCCATTTGGTCACCAGAGCACCACATATAGCATGTGGCCAGTGCTTGTTATCCCTTACAACATGCCTCCAAATGTCTGCACCAAAGAATCAAAGTACATGATGGCCTTGCTCATCCCAGGTCCAAAACGTCCTGGAAAGGATTTTGATTTGTTCATGGAGCCTCTTGTGGAGGAACTTCAACAGCTATGGAAGGGTGTTCTCACTCGAGACCTATATAGCAGCCCACCAGCTGATTTCTTTCTGCGTGTTGTTATAATTTGGTGCATCCATGATTATCCGGCTTTGGGCACTATGTCAGGGCGAATGACACATGGTTACAATGCATGTGTTCGCTGCGACAGGAATCCGCTGTCATACGCAATACTTAGCAAGATCTGTTACATTGGACACCGCCGTTTCCTTGCCAAGGACAAGCCGCATCCTAGAAAATACCGAAGACATGTGTTCAATGCAAAGCATGAAAACCGTGATGCGCCAAAGAGGCTCACCGCCGATGAGTTGCAAGTGGAATTAGAGAAGGTCAGGTATATTACACCAGGGAACCATCCTGGTAATGGTAGCGGGAAAAGGAAGTGTGGCAGGGTAGAAGAGAGATTATTGTTTACCCGCAGGTCCACTTTGTGGGACTTGGAATATTGGAAAGATTTGGATCTGCGGCATAATCTTGATGTGATGCACATCGAGAAAAATATATGTGACAGCATTATCGACACACTTCTTAATATTGAAGGCAAGACGAAAGATACCTTAAAATCTAGGATTGATTTGACACATCTGGGTATCAGAAAGGATTTGCAGGTGCAATATGAAGGTAAACCACGGGATATGGCACCAGTTGTGTACATCTTGGACAAGGTAAAGAGAAAAGAATTCTGCGAGGTCCTGTCACGTGTGAGATTCCCACATGGATTTGCTTCCAACCTTGAAAGGAGAGTCAGTGCAGATGGAAACAAGTTACAAGGGTTGAAAACTCATGACTGCCACGTCCTACTTCAAAGGGTTTTACCTGTTATCCTTAGAGGATTGGGCCGCCCTGACTTATACATAGCAGTTGCAGAGTTGGGACAATTCTTCAGGGAACTCTACAGTAGGAGTATCAGGATAGATGCTTTGGAGCATCTTAGAGACAAGATACCAACTATCCTATGCGACCTTGAGAAGATATATCCTCCAGCCTTCTTTGATGTGATGGTGCATTTGGCTGTTCATCTACCTGATGAGGCACTACTTAGAGGTCCAGTACAGTATGGCTGGATGTACCCTATTGAAAGGCGGCTAGGCACTTTCAAGGGCTATGTTAGGAACAGAGCTAGACCCGAGGGTTCCATTGCAGAGGCCTACATTGCTACAGAAGCGTTGACATTCTGCTCAAAATACATTGAAACAGCTGTTCAGCTTAGCAAAGAGGTGGGTGAAGACAATCTCGGGCTCAATGTTTTCGATTATTCTATTTGATTTACAGGGAAGAGTCGTCAAGAGGACAAACCTAAAGATCTGGACAAAATGGTTTGGTATGTGTTGAATAACTGTCCTGAGATACTACCTTATATCAAGTAAGTGCAGTACTACAGCTTATACATCGTAATCTACTAAACTTGCAGCACATTCTTGTATATTTAGATGTTTGACGTGATCACTATGTTGTGCAACATCTACAAAGAGGAGTTACTGCCGCAAAATCCAAGAAACATTGACAAACTGGTTATGGCAAGATTTGCGAAATGGTTCAAGAACCATGTAAGCTTTTGAAGTGCACTGTCAGTTTTTTAAATATATTGAGTACATAAGATGATCAGCTTGTCTATTTTCTAACCATAGGTTAAGAAGATGCGGGAGGATGGGCAGGCAGTTGATGATGCCCTTTACTCACTAGCAATGGGTCCTGATACTCGGGTAAGACATTATGAATCTTGCGTTGTTGGAGATGTGCGCTACAACACCCTTGCACGAGACGAAGGCAGGAAGACACAAAACAGTGCCATCATGAGCACGGATACGTATGACAAAGAGACAACTGAAATGTATGCTAACATAACAGACATTGTTCAGTTGCAGTATATCTCCAGTTTCGAGGATCATCGGTGTGTGGTTCTGTTGTGCTGTCGTTGGTATAACCTGTTTTCCAGGATCGCAAAACCCAGAGCTGATGATTATTTCAAATCCATCAATGTCAAGGCGGCATACCAGATCAACGAGCCTTTTATTTTGGCAAATCAAGAAACATAGATATTTTTCTTGGAAGACACATTTGCACGTAGTGATGACTGGAGAGTATTGCAAAGGTTTGAGCAGAGGAATTCGTTTAATGAAGTTGCACAACAAGATGATGCTTACACTGCTCCTGATGTACAAGATAACATAGATGTTCCTAATATCTTTGAGAACCATCACGTCAATAACGCCGGCGAAAAGATTGCCTGTCGTGCTGTGGACATACAAGAGTTGATCAAGAAGAAGCCAACGTTCGAGGACGTTGAGGACGAAGAAGAAGATGACACCGTGGGGAATTACAATTCAGACTGATACACATGGCGAAGATGTTGACGCTGCTGCTGCGGATGATGATTACATTGCTTTTGTCGTATTTGCCTGTCAGAAGACGTTTTTTTATCTACTATGTGAAATTGTGTTTGCTATGACAACTAAAACCTGATGAACATGTTGTTTAGTATTTTGATGTGAGAACATCACTTGTTATGTATGCTGATTTGTGTTTGGTGATTGTATGACAACTAAAACATGATGACATTGTTGTTTAGTTGTACTCATATTTGGCTGTGAAACTTGAATTTGATGACATAGTTTGTTGTTGGACTGCAATTTGCTCGACGTCTTCGAATGAGAACAAAGCTGACCCAACAGGGCCTCTACTATTTATTTATTTATATGAGCAAAAGGGGGTACCCCCTGATTTTCGTTAATAGAAATCATTAGATGTTCACAACACTATGCCCAGCCTGCTACACAGGTTTCATTCATTACTAGTTTCAGCAAAGTGCTCATGTCGTAGCCACTGAATACATCACGAGTGCTACATACACTGCAAATAAAGACAATCATCCTACAGAGCACATCGATTTTGCCAATTATCTTTACAAGCTCTTTCATCTCCTCATTGCTGTCAAGGCCGTTCAGAAGCTGTTGCTTGGCCATGATCAGAGAAACTGCATCTTTAACCTTCTGCTCTGCATCTTCCTCTTCTGTCGTTCCTTCAGTTACTTGTCCAACACCCCAACCTGCTGGTATTGGGATTCCTCGGCTAACCAAATAATCAGCGTAGTTGCATTCCCCCACATCAGCAACTTCCCAGAAATACAAATCACACGAATCTTCCCTTTTCTGCACGAATCAAATTGGAAGATCATCAACCAAACTATTAAAAAAAATCAGCAACTGAAAGCAGTAGAACAACACTTAAACATATTATTACCCCATGATTCAGGCATTTGTAGAAGACTCGGCCAGGGTTGCGGATTGTGGTTGAGACGCGACGGATGACTCTGCGTGATTTGTAGCAGTGGCACCACACCAACGACAGCGGGTTGCGATGAGCAATCGGCTGCGGTGCGCGTGCCGGCGGGGGTGTGATGAGACCCACATGCAATGGTACGGGTGGCGACTTGGCGCATATCTGGTTGTTGCCTACTGAAGAGCAGGTGGACGAGCAGCCAACGGACATGGTTGCTGCAGCCAGAGCTTCTGATGCTAGGCAGAGTAAGTAGAGAAGAGGAGAAGCGAACGTTGGATATGTCAGTTTCATTACTTGCAGAGTAGCATAGCACCATATATAGTAATAGTCTAGGTTTGGATTCGAACCAGCTACAGGAGCACGTCTTTCTTTTTTCTAAAACTCGGCGACGTCTCTTTACTGGTACACTAACTTGTTCTGTACGCCTTCCCAAGTCTTTGATTTTCTTTCTATATATAAAAAAGTATGCTACTTGGTGTCCGCTTAGTCAACAAACGATTGTGCCAACCTTGACCGTTGGATTGACATTCAAAGTCTGTCGCGTTTCTTCAGTCTCTTCTTCCTCGAGCCGCCAAAGCCAAACCAGCGCCGGCGGGACCGCCTGCTCCCGCCTCCCACGGCTGGCTGTGATCTTCCCCGGCTCCTATTCGTTCCCGTCCGAGGCCTCACCATCGTCCTCCGCCTTGGTTCGCTCGCCGCGGCGCCGCCCATCGGTGTTGTCAACATGGTCAACAACCGAGAGGAATAAGGAGATTACTGTACATGGTGAGGATGATAGTAGGGACCCAACAGCGCGCGTAGTAATTTTGTTTTTTCGGGACGGAGAAGGGTATCAACTGGGTTGTGCGGGACCCGTGGCCCGTCTAGCCCAGACTTTTATTTCATATGTTTAGCACATGACCATTCCAGTTTGTTTTTTTCCTTTCTGAAAATGGCTAGCCAGCTATTTTGTTTTTTGCAGAATAACCAATGTAGGCCTACTTGCTTTTCTACGCCCTGCTGGGCCGGAAATCTTTCAAGACGAGGAGGGATGCATTTTGCTCAGAAAATGGGCTATAAGTAATAAGAAATGGGTTATAAGTAATAATAAATGGGCTGTAAAATAAAAAAATACAACAAACAGGCAATTAGTTCCAAAATACTGTTTTCTTTCATATTTTGATATTTTAAATTTCATTGTTTTTGTGCGGGTAAAATTTCATTGAATTTAAATTAAGGTATATTTAGATTTAAAATTAATTTGAATCTGGCTAGAAATTTCAGGCTGTATGCTGTTTGGGACAGATTTGGAGGCTGACTTGTGGGTCTACTAGGTTGACGTGTACTTTGACTTTGTCAACTTAGTCCACAAACGATTCTAGCAGCAGTGACCATTGGATGTTAATCCAACGGCCGTGCTGCTTATTCACTATCTGATCTTCTTGCTCCAGCCGCCTAAACCAGCTCCGGTGGGACTGCCTGCTCCCGCCTCCCGTGGCCGGCTGTGCTGCCGCACAGGCAGCCCCGCCCCACCCTACTACATTGCTGGCCAGGCCATTCCTCTACTCACCCACATCTCCTCTTATTTTCCGGCGATGACAGCCGGACCAGTAAACCCTCGTACTCCCCACCGCGTGGGCAACCATTGCCGAGTCTTCCCCGGCTCCGTGTCGTTTCCTTCCTAGGCCTCGCCGTCGTCCACTACCATGGTGCTCTCGGTGCGGCCTGGTCAACGTGGTCAACGAACGACATCCATCGGCCGTGGACTATACGCGCAAAATAATGATTCCTCCACCTGACAGCTGGGACCCACCGGAAGGGCCTCTGTATTTCACGAAAAAACGTTCCCCCCGCTGACATGTCGGACCCACCAGCTATATCTTCGCACGCAAGGAAGTGCCTCCTTATTACGCACAAAAAAATGAATACCCCCTGCTAGCTGGGACCCACCATTGTGGGAGGCTGACTTGTGGGCCTACTAAGTTGACGGGGACGGAGGGCTTTGTCAACTTAGTCAATATGAACAATTCTAACTCCAGTGACCATACGATGTCCATCTAACGGCCATAGTGCTTCTTCAACCTCTGGTCTTCTTGCTCCAGCTGCCCAAAGCAGCGTCGGTCGTGCCGCATGCTCCTGCCTCCCGTGGCCGGTTGTGCTGCCGCGGAGGCCTCACCGCCCCTACTATTCCCACCGCTGGCCAGGCCCTGCGGCGACGGCAACCTCACACCGCAGCCGAACCAGTGAACCCTCATACTCCTCTCCGCGTGGGCTTCCACTGTTGCGTCTTCCCCGGCTCCACGTCGTCCCCTTCCTAGGCCTCGTCGTCGTCCACCGCCGCAGTGCTCTCTGCGCGGCGTGGTCAACATGGTCAAGGAACGACTTCCATCGGAAGAGTATTGTACGTGGAGAGGCTGACAGCTGGGTCCATGGCCACAACCCAGTTTTTTGTGATTTGCCAAGTAAGTCGCTTTGTCAAGCCTGTTGGGCTGCAAATTTTTCAAGACAAGGAAAGCTTTCATTTGGCTGGCCGAGAAAATGGCCCATGAGTAATGAGAAATGGGCTGTACATTTTTAAAACACATCAAACCGACAATTAGTTTCAAATTATTTTTTTCATTTCGAGATTTTAAATTACATTAATTTTTATGCGTGGAGAATTTGTTGGATTTTATATTGATATACATTTATTTTTAAAATCGGTTTGAATGTGAGTCGAAATTTCGGGATTAAAAACAGTTCAGACCGCATCGAAATATTCAAAATTTCGTATAATTTTTTAACCGTGGCCACAATATGGGTTGTAATGCTAACAAAAAGAATATGGGCTCCAAAAAAACCTTAAGAATTAGCAAATGGGCTGTAAATTATTAGAAATAATGGCAGATGGGTTGTATGCTGTTTTCCACAGATTTGAGGCTTTCCTAAAAAAAGGTTGACGCACAAGCAGTGACTGTTGGATGTCCATCGAATGGCTGTCGTGCTTCTTCAATCTCTGCTCTTCCTGCTCCAGCCGCTCAAACAAGCGCCGACGGTACTGCCTGCTCCCTCCTCCCCGCGGCCGGCTGTGCTGCCGCGCAGGCCTCAACGCCTCATCGTACTCCCATCGCTGGCCTAGTCATCCCTCTACTCACCCACACTTGTTGTTATTCTCCGGCGACGGCAGACGAACCAGTAAACCCTCGTACAGTTGTACTCCCCTCCGCGTGGGAAACAACTGCCGAGTCTTCCCTGCCTCCGTGTCGTTCCCTTCCTAGACCTCGATGTCGTCCACCGCCCTGGTGCTCTCGGCGCGGCCTGGTCAATGTGGTCAACGACCGACATGCATCTGAAGTGGACTGTACGTGGAGAGGCCAACAGTTGGGTCCACGGCCGCACGCAAGGAAATGCCTCCTTATTACGCGCAAAATAATGATTCCTCCACCTGACATCAGGGACCCACCGAAAGGGCCTCTGTATTTCGCGAAAAAAACGTTACCGCCGCTGACAGCTCAGACCCATCAGCTATATCTTTGCACGCAAGGAAGTGCCTCCTTATTATGCATAAAAAATGAATACTCCCCCTATTAGCTGGGACCCAGTATAGTGGCAGGCTGACTTGTGGGCCTACTAAGTTGACAGGGACGGAGGGCTTTGTCAACTTAGTCAATATGCACGATTCTAGCTCCAGTGACCGTACGATGTCCATCCAACGGCCGTAGTGCTTCTTCAATCTCTGGTCTTCTTGCTCCAGCCGCCCAAACCAGTGTCGGTCGTGTCTCATGCTCCTGCCTCCCGTGGCCGGCTGCGATGCGGCGGAGGCCTCACCGCCCCCTACTACTCCCACCGCTGGCCAGGTCATCCCTCTACTCACCCACACCCCCTGTTATTCTGCGGCGATGGCAGCCTCACACCGCAGCGAACCAGTGAACCCTCGTACTCCTCTACGCGTGGGCATCCACTGTCGTGTCTTCCCCGGCTCCGCGTCATCTCCTTCCTAGGCCTTGCCGTCGTCCACCGCCCTGGTGCTCTCGGCGCGACGTGGTCAACGTGGTCAAGGAAAGGCTTCCATCGGACGTGGACTGTACGTGGAGAGGCTGACAGCTGGGTCCACGGCTGCAGCAAGGAAGTGCCTCCTTATTACGTGCAAAATAATTATTCCTCCACCTGACAGCGGGGACCCACCGGACGGGCCACCGTATTTCGCAAAAAAATGTTTGCCCCTGACTGCTGGGACCCACCAGCTACATCTTCGCATGCAAGAAAGTGTGTCCGGGCAAAAAAACGATTCGCCCCCCTGACTGCTGGGACCCACTAGCTACATCTTCGCACGCAAGGAAGTGCCTAACAGTCGGGACCCACCTAGTCGAAGCATACGTAGCATTGTCATTCTGGTCGCGAACGTGTACGTACATATATACTGGTGGATGTAGAGGCGCGCACGTGTCGTAGTAGAGGCGTGTACGTGTCGTAGTAGAGGCGCGCACGTAGCATGTACACGTACGTACAACGGCCAGGGTGCAAGAAAGAAAATACGGCCACGTATGTGTACATACGGGCGGGGTCTCGAACGCCTACTCACGCATATGTACGGCCAGGGCTCGTGTACATGGCTGGGTCGGAACGGAGAAACAACGTCGTCATCGTGTTCATGGGGAGGCAACGGAATGCGTCGTGTTCATCGGGAGGCAACGGAACGCGTGGGAGCCAACCGGCTGGGTCGGAACGGAATGCATGGTCGTGTTCATCGGGAGTGCTCGGATGGAACAGGCGATGGAAACGAGGCCTGGCGTATCGCACAATGGAGGAAACGGACCTCCTACGTTCGGAACGGGGTCCTATTGATCGGGAGGGGTCTGGCGTACCGCAAAACAGAGGAAACGGACCTCCTACGGTCGAAACGGGGGTCCTGTTGATCGGGAGGGGTGTGGCATACCGCAAAACGGACGAAACGGACCTCCTACGGTCGAAACGGGGGTCCTGTTGATCGGGAGGGGTGTGCCGTACCGCAAAACGGACGAAACGGGCCTCCTACGGTCGAAACGGGGGTCCTGTTCATCGGGAGGGGTGTGGCGTACTGCAAAACGGGACTCCACGGGATACTGTTCATCTCCACCGTCGACCCCCTCCAGCCTCCATGGGCTACCGTCGACCTCCTCCAGCCTCTACGGGCTCCTGTTCATCCAGCCTCCACCGGGCGCTACTCCCCCGGCTACTGTTCAACCACCCCTCCACCGTCTACTGTTCATCCAGCCCTCCACACCACGGGGTCCTGTTCAACCACCCCTCCACCATGTACTGTTCATCCAGCCCTCCACCACACCACGGGGTCCTGTTCATCCAGAGGCAACGCCACCGCTCACTGTTCATCCACCCCCCCCCCCCCCGCAACGCTCACTGTTCATCCCAGAGGCAGCATCGATCGACTTTAGTTAGCAGCAGTAGCGAAGGAATCGCTCAATCGGGTTCAGTTAATAGCCATCGATCGATCGCTCGGGTTCAGTAACGCATAGCCTGCAGTGCAATCGCTCGGGTTCAGTTAGAGCCCAACGCCTCGCTCGGGTTCAGTTAGAGCCAACGCCTCGCACACACGCGCGTACGTGTACGAGAGAAACGTGCATCGCTCGGCCCCCGACCTCCCACCGTAACCGGGAACTCCCCGAAATTTTCCTCCCCCTCGCTTCTACCACGATTTTTTCCGTCAAGGACGGTCCAAAGAATGTCATGTAGCTGCGTCTCCGGCCCGCCCAGGACGAAAAGCCCATTTTCTGTCATGATTTTTTGTCATAGAAGTAGGAGTCCACCACATCTATGATGATACCAGGTTTTGTCACAATTATCGTCATAGAAGTGTCATATGTATGACAGAAAAAAATTTCGTTCGGCCCAAAATGTCACGGATGTGTCTTTTTTTTGTAGTGAGGAGATGGAAAGCAAATATCTTTGATTAAAGATTATTAGATCCCAGACTCATTTCCTAGCATCCCTTGCACAAATTTCCCGGTGGAGGAGGATAAGACTGTCAACCATTTGTTTTCAACTGATGGGAAATCATGGAACGGTGTGGCTGTTAGTGAAATGTTTCGAAAAGACCTGGCTGTAAAGATTCTCAAGATCCCTCTAAGTTGAGAAGGGTGCTCGGATTTCGCATCATGGCCATACACCAATGGAGGCACCTACACAGTATGGTCTAGGTATAACCTTGCAAGATCCTTATCCTTCTGGCAGTACTGCAGCTCTGATGGTAGAGGATCAACCTCAAACTTGAAGAAAACAGGGAAAATATGGAGGAAACTCTGGAGGATACAATGCCCAAATAGAATGAAGATAATCTTATGGAGAATGGCTCATAATTGTCGACCTACTGGTGAACAACTCCAGAAATGTAGAATTCCTACGAAGTACGAGTGTTTTATTTGTAATAGAATTGAGACAGTGGAACATTGCTTCTTGTTTTGCCATTATGTCAAAGAAATTTGGGCCGAGCTGAAAAGGTCTTTTCATATCTTGCTAAATCTGAAGGGGTTTATCAATATTGGGCAATGGTTGCTGGAATGGGTAAATGTTGCATCAGATCTTCACACAATGTATTTTGCTGTGGCTATATGGCACATCTGGGGTAACAGAAATAACATAAGAAATAGTGAGAGTTTGCCTCATCCGCATCGTGTGGCTGGGAAGATTAAAGCCTATATTGATTTCATCTTATTGAACAATTTCAGATTGAAGCAGTCCACTAGGCGTGAGAGCCAAACATCAGTCCAGAAATGGTCTGCGCCGCCGGAGGGTTCGGTGTTGATAAATGTTGATGTTGCAATCTTCTCCCAGTCATCACGAATGGGAGTGGGCATAGTAATAAGAAGTCACCTCGGACTAGTGCTAGCAACCAAAAGGAGGTATGTGGACCAAGTGGTTAACCCTGAACCGGCGGAGGCCATTGCTATCTGTTGTGCACTAGAATTTGCTAAAGAAGCGGGCTTCCAAAGAATTGTCGTCGCATCTGATTGCACCACTTTGGTCAGCAAAGTGACAAGTGCTGCGATGGACAGATCTCAATCAGGTGTCATCGTTTTTTATACTAAGAGTAGGGCTCCAAAGTTTGTATCTTGTTTGTTTACTCATGTTAGTCGGTCATGTAATATGGCAGCTCATGTTCTGGCAAAATCATCGGAACATGATCTTGGGTCATGTTGGTTCGATGAAGTTCCTGAGATAATCAAGAACATTGTATGTAATGAACAATCTCTGTTTGTATAAATAAAGTTGCCATTTGTCTAAAAAAATCATCTTAACATTTTTTAACATGATGGAGTAAACTACTACTAGCATAGTGCACAAGAAACGAAATTTACTTTGGCACATGGGAGCATATGCTCCTACCATCGAAAAATATATTTCAAAATGTCAAAAAATCCGAACACAAGTTTGACATGCACATCTCAACATTGTATTTACACACGGCAAGTTTCGGTGAAAACCCGACATTTCATACACCTTATGTAAAAAAGAAAAAAAAACATGTCTCATGAAAAGCCTTTTTTAACACTAAATTTTTCCTTCCTTGCATGTGAGACAAAAGTTCTCGGTTTTCCACTAAACGAGTTTATATGCACGTAGAATATCAAGATGTATGCAAGAATCATCTTGTCAGAATTTTGTGACATTTTAAAATATGTTTAGAACACATTTTAAAATCCAGGAGTATATCAAAACGCCACTCTCGAGAAGAAACTGCTACTGGGTTGGGCAAAAACAAAAAGAAGAAACCATTTGAATGTGGGCTGAAATGCTGAATATATTTATTCTTTAATCCATCACATCAGTTTCACGACAACAAGGTCAATTCATTTGTTCCCCTCTACAGTATCCCAGCAAGCTCGCCATCGTGCTACCGAATGGGCATCTCTCTGATAGTACCCCTTTAAACATCATAGTGCAGCCTCAGGAACATCAGGTCAAAAGGCTACAAGGCTATATAAATCATCACATGCTCACGCTGCTCATCTCCCTGTCGAAGGGAAGAGTTCGGATATACATATGGACCGGAGGAACTGAAATTGTCGATAAACATTCAGAAGACAGACCGTTAGACATGATGAATCCATTGATAAGATGCACATGGGTGCATGGTGGAGAGCAAAGGCCCTATGCTAGTACTATTCGTTAAAAGAAGAGAAATACCTCCTAGACGACATCAGACGGGAAGAAGTGGCTGCCTCTCATCAGATCCATGGCGGTGTTTAGCCTGTATGCACATATGGAATGGTTGTCAGACTTACAAATTTGGCAAAAACAGCGCCTTGAAAGTATAGTTACCTCACTTGCCACCGTATCAACTTTGACAATTACAGATTCCTCTAATCTGTTGGACAAGGCATCCATCAAAACACACATATTAGTATATTACTAATGAAGTGCATCAAGTTTTCATTGGCTACAGAAGAAAACAATTAATTTCTTCTGAAGGCGGATCGCAGGATGAAACTTCAGAGCAATTTGGGTGCACCAAGTATCAACTAGTCGAGTACAAAACATGACTGACCTGTCATCCTCAGCATCAGACATCTCAATTTTGCTGCTTGGCACTTGATCCTTAATTTGGTTTGCGAGATACTGCAACAAAGACCCATCAAAAACATGTAAGGGTAGAAGTAACTTCAATGATTGAATCAACAAAGAAGGGAAGGCAGGCTACCTGATGCATAGATATAATTACTATCGATATTCCAAGAACAAAATTTATAGTCAGAGTATGACCGAACAGTATAGCAGACGCTATCCCAGTAAAGATTGTGGCGATTGTGGATGAGTACTTCTTCAAAATTGTATCTGCATTCACCATTAATGTACTGAATCTCACCACATTCACTTTCCAAAACTAACATACAGTAACCAAATTGCACATCATAGAATTAGAATATACATGTATATATGTATGCTCCCACGACTTAGGACTGAATAATTAGTGCTCATGTTCAGTGTGTTTTGTGTACTCCGATTTTAAGCAAAAACTTCGATTAGTTAGATGCTGAATATTTAATGGCAAAGTTTTGGTGTGTACATGCCACGTAAATAGAATAAGAAGTCTTCAAGGATACTGAAGAAACGTGGTACATTTCAAGAGCATGTCAAACAATTACTAGGGAAGTTTTTATGCTGGTAACATACCTGCATATTTGAAGAAAAATGACGAAAGTATGCCTTGTGCAGCATTGTTGCAAATAAGAAACATGGTGGCCTTTGAATGCCCTTCCAGAATGTGAAAGCTACGAGGCCCTGTAAATTTTACACAACCAATATCTTATAGCAAGCTAACATAAGGCCAATTTGTATCCACAGAGCAAAATGTTTTGGCAACACAACACAGAACAAAAGAAAAGGACACAAAAGTTACACTGTTTATCATGAAAGAGATGTACTCCAGAAAATTACCTTGGATGAGGGCAGTGATCACAAGCCCAAGGAAATTAAATATTGCACCATATCCATACAGAAATAAGTTCTGTAAAGATGACAAGCATGATGAGAAGTAGCTTTTTAGAGAAATAGAACAAATGCATTAATATACTTAGGACATTGTCATTGAGTAGCAAATAGTGCCTGACAGAAATAGCCATAGAAGAGTACACAAGGATATGGTCATACCTGAAGATATATGCTGGTATCGAACTGGCTTTTCAGAGCCTTTTCATTGTAAACTGAGGCCAATGCAGGAACTGTTATCTGATTGCGCACAAAATTAGTACGCAATGTCACATGTCACCTTAATTCTACTCTCTAAAAAAATTCATTTTAACACTTTGTTAACAACATTCAAATGAGAAAGAAAAGCTCCATATTGTCCCCATGTGAAACATTTGAATGTATAAATTCTATCCCAGAGTGCTTACACAGCCAATTATTCTTTCCACTGGAAAATTACTACAAGTTCTGGATCATATTAGGTAGACGCTGAAGTTGCAGGTAACCAAAAGCTGAACCGTAATATCAAGTAATATGGTTGAAAGCAAGAAATAGCATGCACCAAGCACTGTACCAACCAGACAAAAAACTACAACATTTCTGATTAATTACAGCTAAGGAGCAGGGCCTATACAACTATTACATAAATGATAGTTCTGCTAGCCTCCCAAATTTCATCAGCAGGCTACTCAGGCACAAATTGTTTGAAAGGAAGTATGAGACAAATTAATTAAAAACTGAGCCAAAAGTCAAAACTTACAAAAAATAGTGTGTATAGGTAGGCCCCAGCTGCAACAGGAAGACCAAGTGCAGTAGAACCTTCAGGCAGTGATTTCAGCTGATTAACAGATATTCCAATTAACAACAGAGCAAGGGCTTCCCACTGTTGACAAAAAACAGGATGATGTCAATTACACAAGTTCATGGCATCGCAAAATAAGTTCAGATACATGACTGATGGTAATTAAGAGAAAACTTACCTGAATTGTGGAAAAACGCCTCCTCAGTAACACCTTTAGGAGCACAGCAATTATCAGAACCTACAAACATCGATATAATACATACTTATGATTACAGACCACAAAAGTGTACTCCAGATGCAGCCAGGCCCCAAATGAATGTTAATGGCTGAAAGGCATATTCCAAAACTGAGATTACTAGGAGGTTATGCATCCAACTAAAAAAAAAGGAGGTTGTGTATCTTGCAAGTAAATCGTGAACGAAAGAATGTGTGCCCATCCAAATGAACATGTGTGGCCCATGCATGCATGGACCAACCTTGAGATTGTGCAACTACCAAGACTCAGACATCTAGCATCTTGTAAAGAAGGAAACTACAATACCTTGAGATTACCCAGCATTTTCACTGTCGCAGGATTAAAGTATAGCTGCATAACACAGAGGAACAATTCTGTTGGTTAGAAATTTTGCACCAGATTCAAGTTACACCAATATAAATGTTGGGCTCCGCTAGTTTACTTTTTTAACAGAAAAGAGAGAGTGAGGAAAGGTTACTATGCCAAGTCAAATTACCGAGGTCTTATCAATTCTTTACCTGCATTGTAAACTTCAAATAATTGTTGATGGCATAGAGAAAAGCAGGCACCGCGAGAAGAACATTGTTGCGGGCAGCCTGTCAAATGGTAAATAATTAGCATCACATATTAGATCACTGAATTTCTGCTATTTTTGCCTTCACAACAAAAATATAGGTAGACTGACGGACAGTAGAAAGTAATAAATGATTAGCCATCAGTTAAGTTATGCTATCGTGTAGCAATTTGACAGCATATGGCCAGGTAATGGGGATACACAACCACAAGTTCTCTTCAAACAAGATAGCATGCATATCCATCATGCGGGTTTTTCAATTGAAATCAGGCAAGGAATTGACAAGATGTTGCATAGTTACTCACCTGCACAAATGTTGAAACTGTGAGAAGTGGCTTCTCTCCCACCTTTACACGCCTAGCCTGCATGAGGTAAAACCAAACATGATAAGAGAGTCAGTCACAGAAATCACCACAAAAGGAAGTCTTATCTAATCAATGTTGCGAATAAAACGTGAGAATATTATACAGAATGTTCATTCAGCTAACTTGGCAGCAAACTCAAGTGAACAAACAGAACACCTAACCTCACAGGAATTAGATTATTTTCTAATCTCGATAATAATCAAACTAAAGAATATGGACATGAAGACGAATCATATCAAAGCAACGGATTACAACAGAACTGGCGATGATTCCACATACCTGGAAGAACAGCATGATGATGGCAAAGATAACTTTTGTAATCTCTGTCAAGAAGTTCACACTGACTGGGCTAAATTTGAATTTCCCATCCACTTTACACATGTATACCAATATCGGCTACAGAAAAGGAGGTAGAAATGTGTCAACAGACATGAGAATGTGCAACATGAAATGCCCATAAGTTAATGAAAACCTGGATGAAGATGCTCAGTTGGCTACATAATTTATTAACACTGTTACTCTAGTCTTAATAAATCCTAGAATTAATTTACTGTTAGGTATCAGCGATACGAGTTATAGAAAAGTCTAGATAGTAAGCAGATATCGGTTCTTCTACAGGCAGCTGGCACGTGTTTCTAGGCAAATGCTAACATCAGTATACAGTGGAGAGCATCCAAGTAAGCACTTCAAAATATCAGTACTTTTTCATCTATTAATGCCCCCCTTCTGCAACAATGGGCGTCGTCTAGTTACTCTAGTAATACAAAACTGACACTGAGAAACAGAGCTCAGGAAACTCCATACTGAAAAACTAGCATCAGCCGCTACTGCAGCTAACCATATGCACAAAACAGCGAATTAATTAACCCCGAAACCACTCAATTCGCCCCCTCCACCATCCCATCGCAGCACAACACTAACTGTTCAATCGTTACACGACAGTATGACACTTAGCAAATTCGAGACAGGCCAGACACACTGATAACACCGAGCAGAATGCAGAGAGGAAGCAAGCGTGACCTGGAGGCCGGCGAGGACGCAGTCGCCGGATACGAGGAGGACGTTGAGCGCGCGCTGCCGCGACGACACGGTGCTCCGGTGGCTGTCGTAGGCCTTGGACACGGCCGCCGCCGGCACGGCAACCTTGGCGTGGCACACGCTGCATTCCACCTCCCCGCTCATCTCCTCCGCCTTAGGAGGAGTCCCGCCAAAGCCCTGCGTACGATTCGGGGGAGCAGCGCCGACAAATGGCGGAGGGTTCCGGAGAAATCGCCCCAGAAATCGCGGAAAATTGCGGGCCGGGCAGGGGCGAACCGTGGGGGAGGCGGGAGCCCTAGCCGCCGGCGGGCGCGCCCACCATGGGACGGGAGCTCGCGGCGGCGGAGGCGATCGCGATGCGAAGCTCCTGGAGGGCGCGAGGCGGAGGGCGAGGGGCAATGGGGGAGCGGAGGAGAGGGAGAGGTCAGAGGCGAGGCGAGGCGAGGAGCGGAAATATAAATTCCGTGGGAATATCCCATCGAGAACGAAAGGGGAAAGGGCTTTTCTGCGAGGTTTTATCTTTCCATGAAAGCCCCTGGCATTTACGTGTTTCCGTAGGAGGCCCCTCGTATTAACATCTTGCCTCTCTTTCCTTGGGGGCAATAATGGGTGTAATTTTTTTCTAAAAAATGAGTAGTGTATTTTCTTCAGTTTCTGCACGCATGAAATGCTTATTATCCTGTTTTTTTTTATAATCTGTGCTTATTATCCTGTTACCAAACTGATGTTGTGCTGAACTATTTTTGCATTTTGTAAAACTATGCAAAAAAAGGCTAGACAAAACATGATGATCAATTCAAAATCCAGCGTCATACCAAACACGGTCCAAATATTTCATAAAAAATTACATTAATCACGTTAGATTCTTGTTGAAGACAACTTTGGTGTCCCTGTGGATGAATGTGAAAAACTCGCTGGAACCGCGGGGCTTTTCCAATCACCACAGTGCTTACTTTGGTCCGTCATAATTGGCTAGGATTACCCGATATACTCAAGCAGGTGAATGGCATGAAACTATTGCCCTATTAATGCGTGCCATCTTTAGACCTATCCCTTTAGGATCATTATTAACTTGTTCCTTTTTTTAGGGAAGTACTAATATCGTTCCTTTTATAACGCAGGTGGGTACCAAATAGCGTCCAAATTCAGTGTTCAGTCCACTTCACCAGCGCTGATTCATGTCAAAGTTTTCTGCTCACGTGTTGCTTCAAAATACTAGTACTATCTCCCCAAAAAAACATGTCGAGCTAAACGGAGCCGAACTGGCCTGGGCATGCAGGAAAGTGCAGGGGGCGAAGTGAAACTCGGCACCGTCCATTTTCTGCCTCTGCTCGCGGAGGAGAGACGGCGAGTTACACAGACCGACAAAGTGGAGGCTGCCCAGGCGCGCACACCAGCGAGCCGGTGTTCCGAAGCTGCCCCCGTCCTCCGGCCGTGCCCGGGGCCGACGGGCTCGAAGAGGGCAGGGGTGTTTCCGGTACTTCGTGTCGCGCACGCAGGTGCGGCCGCGCCGAACCGTTAGGCGGACGAATGGTGCGATAATAAAAATTGATTATTGGTTGCGGGCTACGAGGAGGGCTCGGCTTGCGTGGGTAATCGCTATCCGGTCCGGAGTCAAGCCTGCACATGGGAGCATCCGGGCCGTTGGGGCCCGTGCAGGCGCCACGTGTGCTGCGTCTGCGGGGGGACTGGCACCGACACAGAGCCAAGGGGAAGATCGGTTTGGGTCATAGGCTCTTTGGCAGGAGAAATACTCCTACTGTCGTACAAGGCAGTGTCATCTTTATTACTCCCTCCGTTTCAATATTTGTCTTTTTAGAGATTTGAACAAGTGACTACATACAGAGCAAAATGAATGAATCTACATTAAAAAATATGTCTATATACATTCGTATGTGGTAGCCCATTTGAAATCTCAAAAAGACAAATATTTAGGAACGGAGGGAGTATTTCAAAAGGTTTTGAACAAAATGTGCGTCTTTCAAAACATAATTTTGAGTTTATAGCGAAACAGTTGGACAGTGTAGGTGTCGATGGGCGCGCCATCACACACGCACTCGCTCACAAGGCACATGCTTAAAAACTAGAGCATCGGAGCTTTCAGGATTGAAGGTCCACCGCGTTGTTGTTGATGGAAAATACATGTGTGGTCAATCAAATATAGCAATGTCGTGGGGTTTTATTCGTTAAAATGCCATGGATGACAACCTTGATCGGTAGGCGGTGAGATGGGGCAGCTGATGATGTCCGGAACAAAGGCGACAATATAGTTGCGGGAGAAAAGCTCATCGAGGTGGTTGGCTGGTGAGAAGAGAACATAGCGGTGAAGGCATATCTTGAGGATGGTGACACTAGGGAAGGGAAGGCGAGGGTGGTGAGTGCCTTCGAGGCTGGCCATGGCTCCGCTTTGGTTCACGTCGGCGCGCTCATGTATTTTGTAGTCATCACCTGCCTTTTGGCACCCTCCGGTAGCTTCAACTTGCACTGGCATCTCAGGCCGGATTCACCAACAAGCACACGCTCAACTTATGATTTTGCACATAGTACTCATTTTTGTTCTCTTGCCATGAGAAACAACAAGAGAGGTCGGGCACCTTTGGCAGGAGAAACAACAAGTGTTCAAAAAGTATTAAATGAAACATAATTTTGAGTTCCTTGTAAAACAGTGAAACTGTGTAGGTGTCGACGTGCGCACCAACACACACCACTCGCTTGCACGACGCATGCTTGAAAATCAGAGCGTCAGAGCTTTCGGGATTGAAGGTCCAGCGAGTCGTCACTGATGAAAAATATGTGTGTCATCACATATAGCATTGCCATGGGTTTTATTCATTAATATGTAATCGATGACAGCCTTGCACTCGGTGGGCTGTGAGATGGGTCAGCGATGATGTCCATAGCGAAGGCGACAATATAGTTGCGGGAGAAAAGCTCATCGAGGTGGTTGCCTAGTGAGGAGAAGACCTGGTGGTGGAGGCATATCTCGAATATGGTGATAACAGGGAAAGGAACGCGAGGGCGGCGAGTGCCTTTGAGGTTGGCCATGGCTCCGCTTTGGTTTACATCGGCATGTTCACATGTTTTGTAGCCATCACATGCCTTGTGGTAGCCTCTGGTGGCCTCATCTTGCACCAGCATCGCAGGTCGTATTCACCCGCGAGCACACGCTCAATGTATATTTTTGCGCATAGTACTCATTTCATTTTTGTTCTCTTGCTAGTTAATGTGAGATTAAGGCGGCCTCTCACAAATGAAGCAGTTACCTCCAAAATGGCAGACGATGATCTAAAATAAGGTGGAAAATTTGTTTCTCAAGAAGATTTGACTTCTTTTTAAAAAATGACTCAATGGAAAATTAGCAGGCAATGCATTTTCTTAAACAAAGTTTTGAATTTGTTGTAAATAGCGGTACAATGTAGAGGTCAACACACACACCATTACACACACCCATCCACTCACTCACACAACACATACTTCAAAATTAGAATCTCAGAGCTTTCAAGATCAAAGAATTCACCGTATCGCTATTAATAGAAACATCATATCTCACGGAAAAAATGTTTTAATGAGAGACACATGGCTTGAAATATAGTATCGCCATTGGTTTTGTTCTTTAAAATGTAGTTGGAGACAACATCACACGTGGGTGGACTATGAGACGGGGCTAAATATGATATCAAAGTGAAGACAATAATATAGCTGAGGGAGAAAACCTCACCGAGGTGCTTGGTGAATGGTGATACGTTCATTTTGCAACACCATTTCTTATTATAATTTTCTCTTTATTATTGATATTTTACATATTGTTTCCCACTTATAATTTCTTTTTCCTTTCAATTTGCATGAAACACACGAGAGGGAATTTGCCGGGAAATTACGAAAACATGAGAGAAAATGTTCCTGAAGAAAAAACAAATCTTCTGAGCTCCAAAAAGACCAAAAAAATGTTTCGGAAGAAAAGGAGCTAGGAGCCACAAGATACGTCGAGGGGTCCATAGGGCCTCCACTCACCCCTAGGCCGTGTGGAGCCCCTGGCCTTCGCATTCCGACACCCTTTGGCCTATATTTTCCATCTGACCTAAAAATCAGTGAGGGCTTTTTTGCCACTGTCTCAAGGCGGAGCACTTTTGCCCTCCGACAGGCTGATTCTACGAGAGATCTATCCCTCTGGGAGGGGGAATTTGAAGTTATCGCCATCATCAACACTTCGATCATCATCTCCATCAACAATGTCATATCCATCAGCTCCCTCACCCCTAGCTTTCTGATCAATGAACTTTTACCTCACCCTTTGCTGAGTATAATTTCTGGCGTTAATTACTCCTTATAGTTGATGCTTACAAGTTTTATTGATGAAAGATTCATTTGTTTAGACTGTTATTCATATATTCATCTTCACTGACCAGGATCTCTATAATGTGTTGTGAGTACTCAATAACATTCTTGAGGACATGGGATAAACCTTGTTGTTATTAATCTTGTGAAGTTGAATATAGTTCAGTATATTGATATTGTGTTGTGGTGTAATTCTCTAGTGGTGATGTGCAAGTGTTGACTCATATAACTTCACCTTTATGAGCCTAGAGTAGAGCATTGTGTGATTAGTTTGTTCATGACGGGTGATTGAAGTGATGGAAACTATCAAACCCTAACTTAATGAACTATTGCATGAGGGGCTTTTTGAATTTTGATGCCTAATTATTTAGCTTTAGTATTGAAAAAGAAACCACACATACGGTCAGGTCACATAAATGCTTCTTCGGCTTACAATTCCCAGCCAACAACTGTAACTCATGCACTTAGTCCTAGCTCTTGATCTTTCCTTCCTTGCAAGTGGTTACCTGTGTGCCTACCAATATTTACTTACCTTAATGGTGCGCTAACTTTAGAACGAGGATTTGTCAAATTTTTATTAGGGGGGCTATGCAACAATTCGATCATTGCAACACCAAAGTTTAGGACTATGGTTCATTTGGATTGTAATCCTAATGACGTAAAACCACCGGCTTGTCCTTAGTAAAATTAAGGATGGGACACCTGTTGAACCATTGCACTTTTGTTACTATTTACTTTTTTTCAATTACTCTTGTGATAAAAATGAAGGAAATATGCCCTAGAGGCAATAATAAAGTTGTTATTTTATATTTCCTTATACCATGATAAATGTTTATTATTCATGCTAGAATTGTATTAACCGGAAACTTGATACATGTGTGGATACATAGACAAAACACCATGTCCCTAGTAAACCTCTACTAGACTAGCTCGTTAATCAAAGATGGTTAAGTTTCCTAACCATGGACATGTGTTGTCATTTGATGAATGGGATCACATCATTAGGAGAATGATGTGACGAACAAGACCCATCCTTTAGCATAGCATATTGATCATTCAGTTTTATTGCTATTGCTTTCTTCATGTCGATACATATTCCTTTGAATATGAGATTATGCAACTCCTCGATACCGGAGGAATACCTTGTGTGCTACCAAACGTCACAACATAACTGGGTGATTATGAAGTTGCTCTACAGGTATCTCCGAAGGTGTTTGTTGGGTTGGCATAGATCGAGATTAGGATTTGTCACTCTGAGTATTGGAGAGGTATCTCTGGGCCCTCTCGGTAATGCACATCATAAGAAGCCTTGCAAGCAAAGTGACTAATGAGTTAGTTACAAGAGATGTATTACGGAACGAGTAAAGAGACTTGCCGGCAATGAGATTGAACTAGGTATGTGGATACCGATGATTGAATCTCAGGCAAGTAACATACCGATGACAAAGGGAATAACGTATGTTGTCATAACGGTTCGACCGATAAAGATCTTCGTAGAATATGTAGGAGCCAATATGAGCATCCAGGTTCCGCTATTGGTTATTGACCGGAGAGGTGCCTCGGTCATGTCTACATAGTTCTCGAACCTGTAGGGTCTGCACGCTTAACGTTCGATGACGATTTAGTATTATATGAGTTATGTGATTTGGTGACTGAATGTTATCCAGAGTCCCGGATGAGATCACGGACATGGCGAGCAGTCTCAAAATGGTTGAGAGGTAAATATTGATATATAGGACGATGGTATTCGGACACCAGAAGTGTTTTGGAGGGTATCGGATACTTATCGGGTCACCGGAAGGTGTTTCGGGTACCCCCGACAATCCTATGGGCCATATGGGCCTTGTTAAGGAAGTCAAGGAACACACCATCCCACAAGGGGCTGGTGCGCCCTATAAGGCTATAGGAGGAGGAGAAGGAAATGGGGGAAGGGAAAGGAAAGTGTGGATTAGGATTCCCACTTCCTTCCCTCATCCCCCTCTTTCCTTCCCCTTCAGGGCTTGTTCGGTTAATCCTCCTCCCAGGAGGATTGGAGGGTGTCGGTGTTCTAGGACCGGGGGTGCCCAAACTTGCCTGCGAGCGTGGCTCCACCAACGGCCTAGTACGGCCCAGCTTCAGCAGCGACCCCCCAAGACCCTCGCGAGGGGCCGAACCTCGTGAGGCGGACGACACCAAAACCTCCCTAGGGGTGGCTTCACTAGGACAGCTCCCGAGGGGCGGAGATATCTATGCAAGGGGCACCTCGTGAGGGTCACGTGACGTGAGCCATTGCGACCAAGGCCAGGCGGGCGCCAGCGGGCGTAGTGTACTAGTTTCCTCTTTGGTGCCAAGGAGGCAAGCGCAGGCGCGGGGTCTCGAGGCATCAGGCAAAGGTTTCCATATCGGTGCAACAAGACCAAGACCGCCAGGACGGCAGGACAGAGGTCATCGCGGAGCCCACAGCAGCATCACCACCAGAGCCTTTGATAGGTGAAGACCACCTTTTGTCAGGATAGCTTGTACTAGTTGTCCCCCCTTCAAACTTGGCCGTTGTGGGATCCCTTCCCACCTAACATTTGGAAAGAGGACCAAGGCCACTATAAATAGGACCTAGCCACCACCATAGAGGGGGATCAGATCCATTCTACCCGGACGAGCTCACCAGCTCATCTAGCTCAAGAACACCTCACCTCCTGAGGCGGTTCATCCACTATACTAGTTCATCCTCACCCCCACGAGGCAATCCACCCATAAACTGGAGTAGGGTATTACACCGCAAGGTGGCCCGAACCAGTATAAACCCCCGTGTCTCGTGTTCTTTGGGTCCATCGAGCTAGACCATGGGATCATTGAGTGAGCGAGCTAGGAAGAGAGTGTTCTTCGTGCACACCCCAGAGTTCAAACCTCACAAGGGTTTGCCGGAACCCGTAATCCGACATTTGGCGCGCCGGGTAGGGGTGCACTGAAACCTCTTTTCCGCCGATCGACGTCCCACTGATCCACCGCTTCCATGGCTGATGCTCGTCGAGCCCGTGCTAAGCGTCGAGCCGCTCTCAACGCTCGTGTCGCCGAGACGGCGCCCGTCGGCGGGCCTCCTCGTTGCTCTCCATCACCCGCTGCCAATGCCACCACCGGCCCGGCGGGGAACGAGCAGCAAGCTTTGTTGCTGCACCCCTCCGTGCGGAGGGACGGACGCACCGCCACCTCGTCATTGACTCCGGCCGGCTCGTCGTCCCACGCTCGCCGCGGGCCCACGGACGCACAGGCCGTGCTGCTCATGGCGCGTGAGCCCCTATGTTACTACCCCGTCGATGACCTCTACAAGGACTGACTGGACCACATCGCCGAACTCATCAGCGCCGCTGGGCCTCTCCTACACCGTCCCTTTCGCTGCCTCGTCCACCACCTGCTGCGGGCGACGTAGCTCATGGAGCACCTCTGCCACCTCCACATCAAGACATCGCCCTCGCACCAAGACGCGTGGCCCCGCGGCGCGACCCACCGCGCAGGGCGCCTGCGCATGAAGAAGGAAGCTGCCGGGAAATCCCGCAGACGCAAGAAGATGCTCCTGCACTCCCAACACCACCACGTCAAGACCGTGCGCCTCCTGCGGCGGCGGCGCGTGGGTACCAAGACTAGGCTCCACCTCCACGACGGGCTCCAGTCACCACCGCGGGTTGCCGAGCCTTCACCCCCGAGCTGCGCGGCGTTATCTGGCCCGACAAGTTCAAGCCCGACCTGCCTCTGCGCTATGACGGCACCCCCGACCCTGCCAAGTTCTTGCAGCTCTACGAGTTGAGCATCGAGGCGGCCAATGGCGACGAGAAAGTTATGGCGAACTGGTTTCCCATGGCTCTCAAAGACGACGCGCACTCGTGGCTCTTGAACTTGCCCGCGGGATCGATCTCCTCCCAGGGAGAGATGCGCGAGCACTTTGTCGCCAACTTCCAAGGCACTCGCGACCACCCGCCTGCCGTTGGTGACCTGCGGTGCATCAAGAAGCAGCCAGGGGAGACCCT